>NC_031989.1:3410797-3485795 GCF_001879085.1 Nicotiana attenuata
CTGCATAGGCCTACGGCAAGAGGTGGTCAGGATGCTGAACCAGGGATACCTGAGGGAATTACTCAATGACAAAGGGAAAATCAACTTTGCACGCGGACGGGAACAACCCCACGGGCCGCCGAAGCCGCCCTCCCCAGCACGCACGATAAACATGATCGTCGGAGGCGGCGACGACTTAGCGATCAATCGCGTCAAGTTCACCACCACGCACAAACTAAAGCGGACCATCGCCCATGAACGGTATGACGACTTCGAAGATAGTATCACCTTCGATAAGTCTGATGCCGACGGTTTGTCTTTCCCTCATTACGATGCTTTAGTTATCACTTTACGTATCGCTGATACAGATGTTAAAAGAATCATGATCGACGACGGAAGCGGCGCCTGTATTATCCACCCAAGGGTCCTCATACAAATGGGACTCGAGGACAAGGTAATACCGCGCTGCATAACACTAACTGATTTTAACAATGCAGTGGAACGGACATCCGGAGAAATAGCACTGCCCGTCTTAGCAAGAGGAGTCACGCTGGAAACAACTTTCCACGTGATGAACCAAGAAACGGCGTACAACGTCATCATAGGACGCCCATGGATACACGCCATGCGAGCGATCCCTTCAAGCCTCTACCAAGTGATCAAATTCCCTACCCCATGGGGAGTATTCAACATTCGAGGCGAGCCACGCACCGCACAAGAATGCTACAAAATAGCCCAAGACTGCGCCCACACCCAACAGCTAAAGGGGGCGAGCGCGGAGGCATAGCAATTAGCCGTGTCGGGAACTAAGGTCAACCCGATAACGGACGTGATCAAAGACCCCGACATCGTAGAATCCTGTAAAGCAACGGTCGAAGACCTCGACCCAGTCCAATTGGACAAAACCAATCCTACGAAGAAAGCCTATATCGGGCAAGGTCTCGCCAACCCAAGTAAGTATTGTGAATTCTTAACTAACCATGCAGATTTGTTCGCCTTTTCCCATTCAGATATGCCGGGAATCCCGCGAGACATCGCCACCCACAAGCTGAATGTCGATCCACTACATCCGCCCGTGCGAGAGATGAGGAGAAAATTCAACGCCGTTATCAATGAAGCGGTCAGTAAGGAAGTAGACGAGCTACTGGCCAACGGCTCCATCAGAGAATCAAAGTACCCCGAGTGGGTCGCCAATGTTGTCATGGTCAAAAAGAAAAACGAGAAGTGGAGAATGTGTGTGGATTTCACTGATCTGAACAAGGCATGCCCAAAGGATTCATTCCCACTACCCCACATCAACCAACTGATCGACGCCACTGCAGGACATGAACTACTGAGCTTCCTAGACGCCTACTCCGGCTACAATCAAATCATGATGGCCGAGGAGGACCAAGAGAAGACAACTTTCATCACCCACCAAGGGACTTACTGCTACAAGGTAATGCCCTTCGGGCTCAAGAATGCAGGGGCTACGTACCAGAGACTGGTCACCAGAATGTTCAAAGAGCAGCTCGGTAAGACTATGGAAGTCTATATCGACGACATGCTGGTAAAGTCGGCAAGAAAAGAGGACCACATCGACCATCTGAAAGAAACCTTCGAGATATTGAAAAGATACGGGATGAAACTGAACCCCGAGAAATGTGCCTTCGGCGTGGCATCGGGAAAATTCTTAGGGTTTCTCGTATCGCAACGAGGTATCGAAGTCAATCCAGATCAGATCAAGGCGATAGACGCAATACCCGAGATATTGAACAGCAAAAAGCAGGTGCAAAAGTTGACGGGGCGAATAGCCGCCTTGTCTAGGTTCATCTCATGGTCCTCCGACAGATGCCATAAGTTTTTTAATGTGCTGAGAAAGGACCAAGGGTTACAGTGGAATGAGGAATGCGTCGAGGCCCTAAGGAAATTGAAAGCGTACCTATCTTCACCGCCACTGCTAGCCAAAGCAAATCCAGGCGAGTCATTGCTGGTATATTTGGCTGTATCAGAGGTCGCCGTTAGCGCAGTCCTAGTTCGTGAAAATGAAGGTACGCAATCTCCTATTTACTATGTTAGCAAAACCTTAGTGGACGCCGAAACACGGTATCCACACCTTGAAAAGTTAGCTTTGGCATTGGTCGTAGCTTCACAAAAGCTCCGATCCTATTTCCAATGCCACCCTATAAAGGTAGTGACGACCTTCCCCTTGAGAAGTATCCTGCACAAGCCTGAGTTATCAGGCAGACTCGCCCGATGGGCCATAGAGCTCAGTGAGCACGATATCTCATATCATGCAAGAAACGCCATCAAGTCGCAAGTACTTGCCGACTTCATAGCCGACTTTAGCGCAGAGATACTACCAGAGGCGAAATTGGAGGCACGCCGTGCCCCCTCCGATGCCGACCTATGGACTCTTTACACTGATGGTGCCGCTAACGCCTCGGGATCGGGACTGGGACTCGTTCTCGAGGTCCCTACGGGCGAAACAATTCGCCAGTCCATACGATGCCCCGAGATGACTAACAACGAAGCCGAGTACGAGGCTGTTATTGCAGGTTTGAAACTAGCCATAAAGTATGGAGCGCGACGACTCGTTCTCCATTGCGACTCTCAGCTCGTGGTGAACCAGGTCACTGGGACTTACCAAATCAAGGAGCAGAGGTTGCAAAAATACCAGTCAGAAATCCACAGGTTAATGACCGAGTTCGACGAGTGCCGCTTCGAACAAGTTTCGAGAGCACAGAACGTTGAGGAAGGCGGCTTAGCAAAATTAGCCGCAGCCACTAAAAGCTTCAACAAAGAAAGCATGGTCACCCTCCTCCATTCAGCCATTGATCACACTGAGGTACTCTCTTTAAATTTGACTTGGGACTGGCGCAACCAATTTGTATCCTATCTGCAGGATGGAACAGTCCCACTCGACAAAAAAGAAGCCAAGAAGCTCCGCGTACAGGCCGCCCGGTATTGCCTGATAAACCACGAGCTCTATAAAAGGACGTTTGGCGGACCCCTAGCCAAGTGTCTAGGGCCGCAACAAACGCGACCAGTGCTCGAAGAGGTACACGAAGGTCATTGCGGCGCCCATACAGGTAACCGCGCCCTCGTGCGCTGCATAATACGAGCCGGCTATTATTGGCCCACTATGAAGAAAGACGCAGCGGAATATGTTCGCCGATGCGAACAATGCCAAAGGTATGCCCCCATGATACACCAACCAGGAGAACCACTTCACTCAGTCACTTCCCCATGGCCCTTCATCAAATGGGGAATGGACATAGTCGGTCCCCTACCGGCGGGACGAGGAAAGGTACGATTTCTATTAGTTTTAACTGACTATTTTTCCAAGTGGGTGGAAGCAGGAGCGTATGCCCAAATACGCGAACAAGAAGTCATCGCCTTCATATGGAAGAATATCATCTGCCGTTTCGGCATCCCCAAGGAAATCAACTGCGACAACGGACGGCAATTCATCGGCCAAAAGACAACAGAATTCTTCGACAAATGGCGTATCAAGCGGATACTATCCACGCCATATCACCCCACTGCCAACGGCCAAGCAGAGTCTTCAATTAAAAAATAACGAACATGCTGAAGAAGAAACTCGAGGAAGCCAAAGGGCTATGGCTCGAGCTACTACCGGAAGTGTTATGGGCACACTGAACCACGCCTAAATCCTCCACAGGAGAAACACCGTACTCACTGGTCTACGGAACCGACGCGGTCATACCGATCGAAGTCGGCGAACCAAGCTTAAGGTATTCACATACCAGCGGAGCAGAGAACGACGTAAACAGACTTCAAGACCTCGATGAGGCCGAGGAAAGAAGAGAAAAGAATAACAGCAAAAGTATAACTTCCATTATCATCCAAAAATACATGTACAAAAGGACCCATTTACGTCTCCAAATACAGCAAAACAAAATGAATACAAGTCCTAAGGGGCTTCGCCATTCTGTTCACCGCCCCCCGTCGGACCGCCATCTCGTCCGCCGCCGTCCTCGGCCTGATAGGCCACAGAGATCCAAGAGCCGGATTCTAGACGGTTGACGTCTTCGGAGTTATAATCCGCCCGGTCTGGGGAATAAGAACTATACCCACAAGTTTCACGGGCGACACGGGCTATGCGCCGTTGTTCCTGAACCTCTGCCTCAGTAGCTCGACCCGCAGCTAAGAAATCCTCGAATACGACCAATCTGGCCTCGGCGTACACCCACATATCATGCGCCTCACGATGTGCATCCTCATCAGGCCTTGGTGCAGTAGTCCGCTTAAGGACTTCAATATCAGCCGCCTTGGCATCGAGTTCGTTGGTCATAGCGGCAACCTTGATCCGCAAATCAGCAGCTTCCGTCGCTACCCCACGGCCAACCTCCAACTCTTCTTCCTTAGACTGGAGAAGAGTCTCCAACTCAATTTTCCGAGCCAGGGCGGTCATCAGCTGCTCGTCGATCTGCTCCAGCTCGGCCACCCTCCGTTTCAGCTGGGCCTCAGACTGCTCCAAACCCTCATGGAAAACCCGAAATTCCGGGTCCTGCTTGAGTAGGTCCGCCAGCGCCTGATGCTTGACGCGGCATCGCCGATATTTCTTTACCACCTTGTTAAAGGTGGCTGCCTTCCTTTGCGCTCGCCGCCCCCTATCTACCTCCAAGATGAGAGTCTAAAAAAGAGGAAAAGAAGGCAAGTCAGTATGCATCAAAATTTACTTTACGGTACATGAAGAAAATCAAAAAATACCTGCAAGGCCGCGCCGGCAACCCTCCGGGATAGTTCCCCGTCGCTAACCCCTTTTAACATTTCACGCTCAGCGGCCGCACATAGCAGGGTCATATCCGTTGCGGCCTGCTCGCTGTGTTGCAACAGGTTATACCCTCCTGGGATCAGAGTTCGGCGGTTGGATCTACCTGCCGTCATCCCCACACGGGCCGAACCCCGCGTTAACGCATCTGCATCCGCCTGGGTGGCCTTAGGGCCCACCCTCTCAGTATCATCGCCCGCTTCTCCAACGGCAGCCGACGAGCCGCTCTCCGGAATGCGTGTTGAGCCGGCATCGAGAACCGCCCCCCCTTGGGGAGCCGACCTCCCGGAACGGATGGCATCTGCCATAAAAATTGGCCTTGACTCCCGATGGGGCTCGCAAGCCCCCTCGTCCTCTATGGCTATCCCCTTGCCGGTTATCAACCGATGTCTTTTCCTTTCCGGCGGCTCCTCGCTCTTAGAAGTCTCCTCCACAGCCCGTGAGGATGGCATTGAAGGAGTCGCTCCCCTCGTGGACGCCGCCACGGGCAGCGGTTGAGGAACCTCCGCAGCGCCATCACTGGGCGAACCACAGGGTATGTATCCGTCCTCAGAATCAGTCCCCGCCCCAGGTGAGGTGACGATGCTCTTTTTCTTCTTCTTAGGGGAGCTCCGACCTGCCAACGCGAATAAGTCAGGTAACAAAAATGTAGGGAACTCCCAAACCGTAGCCAAAGAATTACCTGACGGGCCGTACTGTTGAAGAAATGCAGCCCAGGTACGGTATTCCTCCGCATAAGGTATTATTCTTTCCACCCATGATTTAATGTCATCGGTGAACTGGGGTGGAGAAGCCCTCGCTGCGAATAAAAAAGGGAGAAAAGCAAAGAAATCACAATGGCCGTATGGTCAAAAGCGCAAGCAGTCCTGAATTCTACGAGTAGAAATACTTACGTTCTGGATTCCATCTTTCCGGGAACCCTTCGAGATTTGACACCAGGTGCTCCGTCCTGATGTAGAAATATTTACGCCAAAAGCGGCGGTTGGGCTTATCATCGGCTTTAAAACCCAAGCCCCTTGTGCCACGACCTTTTAACTGCAGCATGGTACCCCTCAGGTAACCAGGGCTGAATAACTGTAAGAGGTGGTGGACCGAGACGCTGCACTCAGCCCTGGCCGCATAAGTGGTCATAATACGGCACACCTTCAAGGTGTAAGGAGTGAGCTGAGCCGGACACACATTGTAAAAACGGCAAAGCTCCTCCATCAGAGCGTAGATTGGAAGATTGTAACCGATTAAGAACGGGTACTCATAGAATGTGCAATATCCAGGCCGGTGCACATTGGTATAGTCCGTCCCGGCCAGAACCATTTCCACGTGGTCCGGAATATGGTGCATCTCTCGAAGATCATCTAAATGGGATTGTAATAAAACGCTGTGCTCCCAGGGAAGGTCTGGGCTTTTAGTTGGAAAATCCCTGCGAACATGCATCTCCTTCGGAAGGACGTTGTCTACACTGAGAGGAACAAGGGCCTTCTCCGCCTTTTCCCCTTCACCACCGGAAGATGGCGGAACCCTAGACGGGGCATTATCTTTGGCCTTTTTACTACTCTGTCCACGTTTTGTCATGACTATACTACGTAAGAAATGAAGCACTGATGATAGGAAGTGTGGTTTCGACAGAAGTGGGAGGGTCCCTCACGAAATAACGGTTACAGGAAAGAAAGACAAAGGAGTAAATCAGAAAATGCTTTCCGAAGGCTTGAAAGTTGAATCGAATCGAACCTCTCTCCTACTTATAGGGATAAGTTGCGCAGAAATCGAAGAGTCATGATTCAAAACGTGCGCGGGAAACCAAAATGTCACATCGTCCTCTGAACCGCCTCGGGGGCAAATATAATAATGATGCATACAGGCGATGACGTCATTCCAAAAAGGAAGCCACGCGTTAGTGGCTCAACAACGTCATATATTTCACCTCATTCATATTGCCGCCCCTGGTCGAGGTCAAATTCTCCTAAGCCGAGGTTCGCATTTCCGCCCATCGAAGACGCCCACCGAATGCGTCTCCAATGAGCGGAGGGACTAACTGTATAGGGTCAAATTTGACCCTCAGCATCTCTATGCCAGTGGGTACGCCCAGTGAGTGTACGCCGACTAACGTAGCGGGTACGACTCGGACGTGGGGACAAAAGCGACATCGTTTAGGACTCAGTGTCTTCACTAGGGAGACGTTACCTGTCTTTGTAACTTTTTGATTCTTTCGAGGAAGGTCTCTTATTATATAAAGGAGACCTTCACATTGTAAAAGGGGGATTCGGATCTAATACAACTCTCTCATTTTCTGGCTTTCTCTATCTCTATCTCAAACGAACATATCTTACTGAGTTCATATTATCACTTTGCAATACTAGATCTACCACAATAATATCATATCTGCATCTCTAGGTTTATTATATTTGATTACGATTTACCCTTTTCTTACTTTTGATTGTTTTCTAGCTTACAAAGTATGTTGTTAACTTTTGAGCCAAATACATGTAAAAGCAGTTAAGATTTGCTAAGCTAAATTCTGATATATGCTATTTGTAATGTAATCGTTGTTATCATAGCTGCTAACATACATGTCCTAACTGTCTTTCCAATAACGTTGCAGAGTTTGCTATTGTTATTTTAATATTGTAGCAAAAGTTTATTTATGGAGTATTCCCTCTGTCCCATATTATTTGATAAATTTTATTTTTTGAAATCATGTTGTACTGAGTACAAAAACACAGAAGGTAAGAAGAGCAAGAAAGGTGCTAACATGAAACCGTATAATTATTTTTCACGTAAAATATGGAGTAGTATAGAGTTTGCCTCTCTTTATGTTTCAATAGAACATTATATTTTTTCTACTACCTTAATTCGCTTACCATAAATGTGTCGCCTATGTTAACCACAAAAGTGCTGAAATTTGGACTAATGGAGCGCCATTCGTTGTCAACAGAAACCTGAAGCCCGCCAATACAATCTTGATGTAGAGTGGTTGATGATGGTTAATCTTCATTTTCTCCAAAAGAATTAATTCTTTAAAGTGTTCCCAGCTTACGCCTAAGCTCATTCCCAAAAATTCCATGATCTCTAGAGAAAGTGTACTCATTGAATTGCAATATTCTTGTCAAACATTCCTGCGCAATTATATACAAGAAAAGAAAAGGTTACTATAATTGACATGTTGTCATGTTGTCTTACCCAAGATGGCTGAAGCTTTCACCTATATTGCGTTTTGGAAATACTCTTCCACTATGTGAGATGAGTCTTCTTCAGCAGAGTATCGATAAGAGAGTGTCTCTTTCCATGGTAGCTTAGATGAAAATCTTCCAGTAAAGCTACTGGCATAACCACAATGCTTTCCAATTTTCCTTCGAGTCTTTTGCTTTTAAGAAAGAAAAGTGGGCATTTGCTTTTGATTAATTAACACATAATAAATATGTCCACACATAGTCCGCTTTCCGTTTGATTCAAAAGTTATTAAACACTTTTTAAGCAAATCAATCAAAAAGAAATGAAGGGGTAAATCGTAATCGAAAATAATAAACCCTAGGATGATCTTGATAATCGGTCTTGCAACAATATTGTATATGAGAGAGAGAGGAAAAGAGATAATCTTAGAGAGATGAGAGAGCAAGAGAAAAGCTTATATCCAAATGAATGAATCCCCTTTTACAGAGCTAGGATCCCCTTTATATAGTAGGGGATCCTTATTTAAATATTAAAAGGTAAAACCAAAGTGCATTCTATAGAGGGGCCGACGAGGTTATGAAGTCGTTTCTCCCGTTACTCCTAAGTCGTCCTTTTGTCGGAGCTCACATATGTTCAGCGGTTGATCGTGCTGACTTAGGGAAGCTATCGGTCAAATTCGACCCCATACAGTTAGTCCCTCTGCTCGTCGGGGTCGCAGCGAGATGCGTCCTCGATGGGCGGAATCGATGCCTCCGTTCAGGGGGAGTTTGACTTTGTCAAAGGATTGTGACGTGACAGGTAGGAGACAGTAATCATAACTGTCAGAGCGTCGAAACGAAACGCCTTTCTCTGTATGACGTCAGCATTCGCATGCATCATCATTGCGCGTATTCTCGAGGCTGGAAATCAGATATTTTTGGCGCTTGGTTTCCCGCGCTGACTCGAAGCCTGCCTCTTCGATTTTGGCGCCACCCAACCCTATAAATAGGGGAAAGATTTAACCTGATTTGAACTTTGGCCATTTGTTGTCTTTCCCTTCTTGGGTTTTCTTTTATAATGCTTAGCCTCCGTAGAGGTTGCTTTTGTTGTTCGTTAAAAAGGTCGTGTCGTGGTTCGAGCGAGGTCGAACTGACATTGATGGTCTTAGCCAGTAGGATGCTGCTTCGCTGTCGTCGAAGTAGTATCTGTCGTAGTTCGAACAAGGTCGAACCGATGTCGATGGCCTTAGCCATTAGGATGTTGCTTCGACTGTCGTCGAAGCGGTATCCATCGTGGTTCGAACGAGGTCGAATTGATGTCGATGGCCTTGGCCATTAGGATGTTGCTTCAACCGTTGTCGAAGTGATATCCGTCGTGGTTCGAACGAGGCCGAACTGATGTCGATGGCCTTGGCCATTAGGATGTTGCTTCGACTGTCGTCGAAGTGATATCCGTCGTGGTCCGAACGAGGTCGAACTGATGTCGATGGCCTTGGCCATTAGGATGTTGCTTCGATGTCGTCTAAGTGATATCCGTCGTGGTTCGAACGAGGTCGAACTGATGTCGATGGCCTTGGCCATTAGGATGTTGCTTCGACTATCGTCAAAGTGATATCTGTTGTGGTTCGAACGAGGTTGAACTGATGTCGATGGCCTTGGCCATTAGGATGTTGCTTCGACTGTCATCGAAGTGATATTCGTCGTGGTCCGAACGAGGTCGAACTGATGTCGATGGCCTTGGCCATTAGGATGTTGCTTCGACTGTCGTCGAAGTGATATCCGTCGTAGAATGGAGATTAACTCTTGTTCGTGTAATGGAGATTTCCGCTCGTACAATGGAGGATTTTGTTCATTCAATGGAGATTTCTATTCATTCAATGGAGAATTCTGTTCATTCAATGGAGAATTCTATACATACAATGAGGACCTGTTCATACAATGGAGAATAACTAGTGCAGTCCCTTCATTATATTGGCCTACGGACCGTGTTGACTGGCCGGTATGATGAATCTGCGCTCTGGTTCCACCGGGTATCCCCTTTGCTGCCTCGTTAAAAACCTCCCCGAGAAAACCCAATTGGGACAAAACTCGGGTCAGGGAAAAAAAGTACGACTTAGGAGATGCCTTTCAGAAGTGGAAATATTTGAGGTGGGCGACGTTCCAATTGTTTTGGAGTGGTTTTCCCTCCATTGTTTCTAGTTGGGACGCTCATTTGTTCGCCGCTGCTATGATTTTGTATGGTCCGTCCCAGTTGGTCCCCAATTTTCCCTCATTCGGGTCTTTCGATGCTAGTGTTTTGGCTTTGAGGACGTAGTCGCCGACTTTGAGCGATCTTACTTTGGCTTTCTTGTTGTAGTATCTTTCTGCCTGCTGTTTTTGGGCTGTCATTCTTATATGGGCCATGTCTCTTCGTTCTTCGGCTTCGTCTAGATCTTGCAACCTACTTTCGTCGTTGTCTGTCCCGCTGGCATGGGAATATCTCAGGCTTGGTTCCCCAATCTCGACGGGTATGACTGCATCGGTCCCGTAGACCAGTGAGTACGGTGTTTCTCCCGTGCTGGATTTGGGCGTAGTCCGGTATGCCTATAATACTTCAGGTAGTAATTCGGGCCATAGCCCTTTAGCTTCCTCGAGCTTCTTTTTCAATATGTTCAATATTGTTTTGTTGGAAGACTCGGCTTGGCCGTTAGCGGCGGGATGATACGGAGTGGAGAGTATCCGCTTGATGTGCCATTTCTCGAAGAACTCAGTTGTTTTCCTACCGATGAACTGGGGCCCATTGTCACAGCTGATTTCTTTGGGGATGCCGAAATGGCATATGATATTTTTCCATATAAAGGCGATGACCTCTTGCTCGGGTATTTGTGCATACGCACCTGCTTCCACCCATTTAGAAAAATAGTCAGTTAAAACTAAAAGAAAGCGTACCTTTCCTCGTCCTGCTGGCAGGGGGCCGATTATATCCATTCCCCACTTTATGAAGGGCCATGGCGAGGTGACTGAATGGAGGAGCTCCCCCACCTGGTATATCATGGGGGTACTTTTGGCACTGTTCGCATCTTCGGACATAATCTGCTGCCTCTTTTTTCATGGTAGGCCAGTAATAACCGGCGCGGATGAGGCATCGGACGAGGGCGCGGTTTCCTGTATGGGCGCCGCAATGGCCCTCGTGCACCTCTTCTAATACTTGTCTTGTTTGATGCGGCCCGAGGCACTTAGCGAGGGGACCACCAAACGTTCTTTTGTAGAGGTCATGATTTATCAGGCTGTATCGGGCAGCTTGCACCCGGAGCTTCTTGGCTTCTTTTTTGTCGTGTGGGAGTGTTCCGTCCTGCAGATAGGATACAAACTGGTTGCGCCAGTCCCAAGTCAAGTTTAAAGAGAATACCTCGACGTGGTCGACGGCCGAATGGAGGAGGGTGACCACATTTTCTTTGTTGATATTCTTGGTGGCCGCAGCTAGCTTGGCTAGGCTATCTGCCTCGACGTTTTGTGCCCTGGGGATTTGCTCGAAGCGACATTCGTCGAACTCAGGCATCAGCTTATGGATTTCTGATTGGTATTTTTGTAGCCTTTGCTCTTTGATTTGGAAAATCCCAGTTATTTGGTTTACGACGAGTTGAGAGTCGCAGTGGAGGATGAGTCGACGGGCCCCGTATTTGATGGCTAATTTCATACCTGCAATCACAGCCTCATACTCGGCCTCGTTGTTAGTCATCTCGGGGCATCGTATGGACTGGCGAATTACTTCATCCGTGGGGACTTCGAGGACGAGTCCCAGTCCCGATCCCGAGGCATTCGCAGCGCCGTCAGTGTAGAGGGTCCAGAGGTCAGTGTTGGCAGAGGCGCGGAGGGCCTCTTGTTCCACCTCTGGCAATATCCCCGCACTGAAGTCGGCGACAAAGTCGGAAAGTACCTGCGACTTGATGGCGGTTCTTGGATGGTAGGTTATGTCATGTTCGCTGAGCTTTATAGCCCAGTTGGCGAGCCTACCCGAGAGTTCGGGTTTATGTAGGATGCCCTTTAGGGGGAAGGTTGTTATTACTTTTATCGGATGGCATTGAAAATAGGGTCTAAGCTTTCGTGAAGCTACGACCAGCGCCAGGGCTAATTTTTCGAGGTGTGGGTACCTCACCTCGGCATCTATTAAAGTTTTGCTGATATATAAATAGGGGATTGAGTACCTTTGTTTTCGCGGACTAGGACAGCACTGACAGCGACTTCGGATACAGCTAGGTACACAAGTAGACACTCGCCTGGGTCTGCTTTGACGAGCAGTGGCGGTGAAGATAGATATGCTTTTAGTTTCTTTAGGGCCTCGATGCATTCCTCGTTCCATTGTAGCCCATGATCTTTCCTCAGCACACTGAAGAACTTGTGGCATCTGTCCGAGGACCGTGAGATGAACCTTGATAGGGCGGCTATTCGCCCCGTCAGTTTCTGTACCTGCTTCTTGCTGTTCAGAACCTCAGGTATTGTGTCTATGGCCTTGATCTGGTCCGGGTTGACTTCGATACCTCGTTGTGATACGAGAAAGCCTAGAAATTTTCCCGAGGCCACGCCAAAGGCGCATTTTTCTGGGTTCAACTTCATCCCGTACTGCCTCAGTATCTCGAAGGCTTCTTTCAAATGATCGATATGGTCCTCCTTCTTTGCCGATTTTACTAACATGCCATCGATATAAACCTCCATTATCTTGCCGAGCTGTTCCTTGAACATCTTGGTGACCAACCTTTGGTATGTTGCTCCCGCATTTTTGAGTCCGAAGGGCATCACTTTATAGCAGTACGTCCCTTGGTGGGTGATGAAAGTTGTCTTTTCTTGGTCCTCTTCGGCCATTAGGATTTGGTTATAGCCGGAGTAGGCGTCCAAGAAACTTAGCAGTTCGTGCCCTGCTGTTGCGTCGATCAGCTGGTCAATATGGGGCAATGGGAATGAGTCTTTTGGGCATGCCTTGTTCAGATCGGTGAAGTCTACGCACATTCTCCATTTCCCGTTTTTCTTTTTAACCATGACCACATTGGCGACCCATTGGGGGTATTTCGATTCTCTGATGGAACCGTTGGCTAGTAGTTTGTCCACTTCTTCACTGACTGCCTCGTTGATTGCGGCGTTGAATTTCCTCCTCATCTGTCGTACGGGCGGATAAAGTGGGTCGACGTTCAGCTTGTGAGTGGCGATGTCTTTTGGGATCCCCGGCATATCTGAATGAGAGAAGGCAAATAGATCTGCATGGTTAGTTAAGAATTCGTGGTACTTACCTGGGTCGGAGAGGTTGTGCCCGATATAGGCTTTCTTTGTATTGTTGGTATCGTCCAACTGGACCGGGTCGAGGTTCTCGACTGTTGCTTTGCAAGCTTCTACAACATCTGGGTCCCTAATGACCTCTGCCGGCGGGTTGATTTTAGTTCCCGACATGGCTGATTGCTATGCTTCCGCGCTTGCTCCCTTCAATTGTTTGGTATGTGTACAGTCTTGGGCGATCCGGTAGCATTCCTGGGCGGTACGTGGCTCACCTCGAATGCTGAATATTCCCCATGGGGTGGGAAATTTGATTACTTGATAGAAGCTCGAGGGAACGGCTCGCATGGCGTGTATCCATGGACGCCCTATGATGATATTGTAAGCCGTTTCCTGATTCATGATGTGGAATGTGGTTTCCAGCGTGACTCCCCCTGCCAAGACTGGCAGTGATATTTCTCCGGAGGTTCGCTCTACTGCATTGTTAAAACCCGTTACTGTTATGCAATGCGATATTATCTTATCTTCGAGCCTCATTTGCATAAGAACTCTTGGGTGGATAATACACGCGCCACTTCCGTCGTCTACCATGATTCTTTTCACATCAGTATCAGCAATGCGTAAAGTTATAACTAAAGCATCGTAATGAGGGAAAGACAAACCGTCGGTATCAGACTTATCGAAGGTGATACTGTTTTCGAAGTCATCATACCGTTCGTGAGCGATCGTGCGCTTCAACTTGTGTGTGGTGGTGAACTTTACATGATTGATTGCTGAGTCGTCGCCGCCACCGACGATCATCTGTATGGTACGTGCTGGAGAAGGTGGTTTTGGTGGTCCTTGGGATTGGTCGCGTCCTCTGGCGAAATTAGCCCTTCCTTTATCGCTGAGCAGCTCCTTCAGGTATCCCGTGTTCAGCATTCTGACCACCTCCTGTCGTAGACCTATGCAATCTTCGGTCTTGTGTCCTTTTTCCTGATGGAATTCGCATAGGACGTTCGACCTCCTTGCACTAGGGTATGATTTCATTTTTTGTGGCCACTGTACCTTCGTGCCCAGCTTCTCCAGTTCGTACACTATTTCTGAAGGGGAGACACAAAAGTTATGAGCAGATAATAATGGGGAAATACCTCTTTCATTTCGAAGCGGGGCGACATGTCGCGGCACGACATCTGGATGCCTTGGAGGAGGCGGATTGGGAGTTCTAACGTAGGGCTGATGCCTTTCTCTGTTGAAGCGTGGGAGCTGTTCCCGTCGCCCGTCGTTACGTCGATCCCTCCTTACCTCTGACTGTACTGACATTAGTCGTTGGGTTGGACCGTTTAGGTCGTCTTCATCCGCTCTTACTTTGGCGCAATAGGCATTGTGAATCTCTTCCCACGTGGTGGGGGATACTTCATGAGCCTGTTGAGCAGCTTCTTGGTTGCTTTTGATCCGTCTCTGTTCAACCCGTTTTGGAAAGTTGCGACCGCCATTCCTTCTGATACATTTGGCAGTCCCATTCTTACCCTGTTGAATCGGGCCAGGAAGTCCCGGAGTCCTTCACCTGTTGTTTGCCTGATGGCGAAGATATCATTGACCCTAGCTTCGGCCTTCTTCGCTCCTGCATGAGCGGTGGCGAACTTATCTGCCATCACTTCGAATGTTGATATCGATCTAGCTGGTAGTTGAGAGTACCACGTTAACGCCCCTCCTGTCAAAGTTTCACCAAACTTTTTCAGCAACACGGATTGCACCTGTTCTTTCGATAAGTCGTTGCCTTTTACAGCGGTTACATAATGGATCAGATGGTCTTCCGAATCCGTGGTCCCGTCGTATATTTTCAAGTATGGTGGCATCTTGAAGGTTTTTGGGATTGGGTAAGGAGGAGCTTCCTCACTATATGGTTGCTCGACAAATCTTCCCACATCGCGTTTCGGCAATAACTTAGGGGCGCCAGGTATCTTGTCCACCCTTTCCTGGTGCTCTTTCATTTGATCGCGAAGCACTTTATTCTTGTTCTCCATTTCTTCCATTTTCTTAAGGATGGTTGAGAGTGTACCGTCGCTTGCGTTGATAGCGGTGTGGGTGTTGCTCATTCGTACAACGCTAGGCTCACCGGCGGCAGCAGCGATTTCTGCCGTTGACGAATCTTTGGTATATCCCTGAGGGGGTTTCTCGAGCATGTTGCTTAGAGCGCTCGTCAACCATTCCTCTAGCAGCTTTTTGACTACTGGGGGTGTTTCCTTTACCGCAGATGTAGAATCCCCTCTTTCATGCAAAATCGTTAGATCTTCGAGTGAAGAGGGTGAGATCTCCCCCTCTAGTATATTACTTGGTGTTACATTCGCGGTATTTCCCTACCGGCTTCGTTGAGGGAGCCTATGAGGTTATTTGAGACGTCTGCTATCATTTTCAACCTTGCTTCTTTCTCTGCCATTGTTAGTTTCTATGGAGTATGAAGGACAGTGATTGTTGTTTTTGATATCCTAGGTGTGAACTACGATTTCGACTACCGAAATCCCCACAGACGGCGCCAAATTGTTTGACTCAAAAGTTATTAAACACTTTTTAAGCAAATTAATCAAAAAGAAATGAAGGGGTAAATCATAATCGAAAATAATAAACCCTAGGATGATCTTGATAATCGGTTCTTGCAACAATAGTATATATGAGAGAGAGGAAAAGAGATAATCTTAGAGAGATGAGAGAGCAAGAGAAAAGTTTATATCCCAAAAATGAATGAATCATCTTTTACAGAGCTTGGATCCCCTTTATATAGTAAGGGATCCTTATTTAAATATTAAAAGGTAAAACCAAAGTACATTCTATAGAGGGGCCGACGAGGTTATGAAGTCGTTTCTCCCTTTACTCCTAAGTCGTCCTTCTGTCGGAGCTCACATATGTTCAGTGGTTGGTCGTGCTGACTTAAGGACGCTATCGGTCAAATTCGACCCCATACATTAATATATTTATTGGGATCACAAGTTTGTGATAATTCTGTGTTAGTTATATAGCGGTTGTATGAATTATTAAAAAGGGACAACCGGACAAGTTAATATATAGAGCACGAGTTAGGGGAGATTATATTGACCAGCAAATATACGGGTATTTTTTACAATAGCTTTATCCATATCTATATCTATATCTATATCTATATCTATCTATCTTCTATACTATATTAAAAACACGAAGGCCCTTAACGAAATGTTGTTCGTCTTTTTTAACTTTTAAAATAGATTTTACATTGGTCAAAATAGTAATTTAAGTTATTTTTCTAATATGTAGAAATAATCAATTAATGATTTTTTAATATTTAGGAATAGCTATTTAATTATTTTTCTAATGCTTAGGAGAGAAATCAACTAAAATTTTGTTTATTTAAACTTTCCTTATTTAAATCACTATGTAAGGACATAAAAATCAACTAGTAAATTTTACTTTATATAAATCAAACAATTTATTTATATTAGATATACAAATTAGGAACATAAATATCTTATGAAGTTGGTAAAGAATTTCAAAGTTCTATTCATATACACCTTTTTCAAAGTTAAATATTTGAATTGTTGTATACGTATAATGTTGAGTCCAAATCAAAGTCTAACTCTAACATGTAAACCATTACATGTACTCCTAACACAAGATAAAGTTGGTGGCCTCCGACCACTCATCTATATTTATGGGTCGTTGTCAGGTACTCAGGTTCGTAAAGTTCACATCTTTAATATATTTATCTTTGTTTGTTTTGTATCTTTCGTTCTCCTTTATTATGATCTAAAAGTTAATTTTTCTTCAATGCAAAACTCATGTGTATATTTCATACAGAAGATTTGTGACTAAAACGTTTGATATATATGAAGACGTATTGAATATATATAGAATCAAATTGCTGGTTGATTTTCCATTAATTATTGTCTACTAAATTCATTAATGTTTACTATATGTTTTCCAAATTATTTGGAGCACTAGAGTGATGATGGTGCAGGGGCGGAACTAGAGCTTCGACACCGGATTCGGCCGAACCCAGTGACTTATGTCAAAACCATATATTTGCCTTAAGAAATTCATTGACTATGTATAAATTCTTACTTTAGAGTTTAGAACCCACTAACATAAAAAGGTTAAAATCCCAAACTAGTAGCTTAAAATTCCGGCTCTGCCTCTGATGGTATGGGTATCTTCTTTTTTCTCTTTTAATGGCTATGAATTGTTTTTTGTATTTCTTTATATTTGTATTGAATATGGAATATTCTAATTCTATGTATCTTTTTTTTTGTATGCAATTTGAGGAAAGTTTCAAAAGACAGCCCCAATTGTTAAGTTTTCTTCCTAAATTTCCTATATCATAAATTGCTAGGAATCCGTGATTGACTGCTAAATCTTTAATGAACTAGAAGATTCTCTTAGTAGTTCAATTTTATTCATCTAAATTTATTTTCATAAATGAAGTTCATATCGAAACGGTATAATGTGTCATATTATAATTTATCCTTGTTCATTTCAGGGAAATTCTCGAAGTTGTTAGAGACAAGTTGGGCGCACGAGCACTAGCAAAGGAGAGTAGCCTGGGCGATTGTCAGCAAAGGGCGGTGGGAAGCGGGACGTGAGCGTACAACTACATCGAGTACAGCAAATCAGTCACAGGTTTTGTTCTCGAGAGTTGGTACCTCCCGTTTTACTGTTTCCCTTTTGGTGTTAGCTAAATTGATGTTCTTTAGTTCGCAATAGTTCAATCATTCAACTAGTGTGCTAGTAGTCACTTGTTTCCTTCTAGTTTGATTCGTTGTCCGTTGTGCACTAACGAGTCTTCTTTAGATTGTCGTAGGTGTAGTGGCTGTAGTTTGGGATGATAGAATAAGGGCATGTCCTCGGGTGGGGCAGGGTGTGGGGCAGAGTGTGGGGCTGGGGTCAGGGGGTGGGACAGGAGGCAGGGGAGGTAGAGGGTGCAAGGGAGCCTATAGGTTGAGAATCGGGTCATGGAACATAGGTTCACTAACGAGTAAGTCTATAGAGTTGGCGAAGATCCTTCAGAAGAGGAAGATTAATATAGCGTGTGTCCAGGAGACTAGGTGGTCGGATCGAGGGCGAAAAACGCGGATGGGTATAAGTTGTGGTACTCTGGAGTCCTGAGGGGTAAGAATGGAGTGGGTATCCTGGTAGATAGCCATCTTAGAGAGTCGGTGGTAGAAGTCAGGCGGGTGAATGATAGATTAATGACTATTAAGTTGGTGGTGGGTGAGTGTACTTTAAATGTCGTTAGCGCGTACCCGCCGCAAGCAGGCTTGGATGAGGAGATTAAAAGGCGCTTTTGGGAGGAGTTGGATGAGATCGTTCGTAGTATCCCGCCTTCCGAGAGGTTATTCACAGGAGGAGATTTCAATGGTCATATTGGGTCGTCTGCAGGTGGTTATACTGAGGTGCATGGCGGCTTCGGTTTCGGGGAGAGGAACGGAGGGGGCACTTCGCTGTTGGACTTTGCCAAGGCATTCGATGTAGTGATTGCGAACTCAAGTTTTCCAAAGCGGGAGGAGCATTTGGTTACTTAGCAAAGTTCGGTGGCGAAGACTCAGATTGACTATCTTCTCCTCAAGAGATGCGACAGAAGGTTGTGCGAGGACTGCAAGGTTATCCCAGGTGAGACCCTCGCAATGCAGCATAGGCTTTTGGTGATGGACATTGGTATTATGATAAGGAGGAAGAAGAGGCTAGTACGAGGCCGTCCGAGGATTAGGTGGGGCGCCTTGACTAAGGATAAAGCTCAGGAGTTGGAAGGAAAGTTATCGGCAATGGTAGCTTGGACAAGTAGTGGGGACGCAAACACTATGTGGTCGACGACGGCGGACTGTATAAGGAAGGCGGCGAGAGAGGTGTTAGGGATATCTTCGGGCCGAACCGGTGGCCACAAAGGAGACTGGTGGTGGAATGCAGTTGTCCAAGGTAAAGTGGAAGCAAAGAAGGCGGCTTACCTGCGGTTAGTAGGGAGCACTGGCGAGGAGGAGAGTAGAGCGAACAGTGAGAGGTATAAGGTAGCTAGGAAGGAGGTGAAGATTGCAGTCATGGAGGCTAAGACTGCAGCTTTTGCTCGTCTGTATGAGGAACTGAGGAACAAAGGCGGGGAGAAGAAGTTATTCCGACTGGCTAAGGTGAGAGAGAGGACGGCTCGGGATCTGGACCAAGTGAGGTGCATAAAAGATGAGGACGGCAAAGTTTTGATGGGGGATGACCAGATTAAGAGGAGGTGGCAGACCTACTTTTATAAACTTCTAAATGAAGAAGGGGATCAGGATATTGTATTAGGTGAATTGAGGAATGCCGACATTCCCCATGAATTAAGTTATTGTAGGGACATTGAGTCGATGAGGTCATGGAGGCGATGCGTAAGATGAGAAGGGGCAGAGCTACCGGGCCAGACGAAATTCCAGTTGAACTTTGGAGGTGTGTGGGTAGAGCAGGCTTGGAATGGCTTCTTGGGTTGTTTAATGTTATATTCAAGACTAATAGGATGCCTGAAGAGTGGAGGTGGAGTACAATGGTTCCGTTGTATAAGAACAAAGGTGATATCCAGAGTTGTAACAACTATAGGGGTATCAAATTACTGAGTCATACCATGAAAGTTTGAGAGAGAGTGGTAGAAATGAGAGTGCGAAGGATGGTGTCTATTTCAGACAACTAGTTCGGGATCATGTCGGGGCGATCTACCATAGAAGCTATCCACCTTATTAGGAGGATGGTGGAACAATACAGGGATAGGAAGAAGGATCTCCACATGGTGTTTATTGATCTGGAGAAAGCATACGACAGGGTTCCTAGGGAGGTCTTATGGAGCGGCTTGGAGACTAAAGGGGTTCCGGTTGCCTACATTAGGGTGATTAAAGACATGTATGATGGAGCTAAGACTCGGGTTAGGACAGTAGGAGGCGACTCCGAGCACTTTCCGGTTGTTACGGGGTTGCACCAAGGGTCAGCGTTCAGTCCATTCCTATTTGCCCTGGTGATGGATGCACTAACTCATCATATTCAAGGGGAGGTTCCATGGTGCATGCTATTTGCTGATGACATAGTTCTAATTGACGAGACACGAAGCGGCGTCAACGAGAGGCTAGAGGTTTGGAGACATGCCCTTGAGTCTAAAGGTTTCAAGTTGAGCAGGACGAACACGAAATACCTTGAGTGCAAATTTGGGGTCGAGCCGACGGAAGCGGGAGTGGACGTGAGGCTTGACTCTCAAGTCATTCCCAAGAAGGGTAGTTTCAAGTACCTTGGGTCGATTATTCAGGGGATCGGGGAGATCGACGAGGATGTCACGCACCGTATAGGGGTGGGGTGGATGAAGTGGAGGTTAGCATCGGGAGTCCTGTGTGACAAGAAAGTGCCACCGTTACTAAAAGGTAAGTTTTATAGAGCAGTGGTTAGGCCTGTCATGTTGTATGGGACTGAGTGTTGGCGGTTAAGAACTCACACATCTAGAAGATGAAAGTAGCAGAGATGAGGATGTTGAGGTGGATGTGCGGGCATACAAGGATGGATAAGATTAGGAATAAAGAAATTCGAGAGAAGGTGGGCGTGGCCCCCATGGAGGACAAGATGCGGGAAGCAAGACTCAAATGGTTCAGGCACATTCAGAGGAGGAGCACTGATGCACCGGTGAGGAGGTGTGAGCGACTGGCTGTGGTGGGCACGAGGAGAGGTAGAGGGCGACCTAAGAAGAATTGGGGAGAGGTGATCAGGCAGGACATGGCGCGACTTAGGATTGCTGAGGACATGCCTTGACAGGGAATTGTGGAGGTCGAGCATTAAGGTTGTAGGTTAGGGCGAAGTTGTGAATATTTCTACAGCGCACTAGAGTGAGATTAGCCAGTTAGGAGTTAGTTTTAGGATGCTAGTGGTCATCTACTGATGCAGGGCTTTATCTGCTGGTTATTATTATACCTTCCATCTATTTTGTATTTATCATATTGCTGTTATTTTATTATGATTCTATTGATGGTACTAATATATCGTCTCTTGTTGCTTTCTTAAGCCGAGGGTCTCTTGGAAACAGCCTCTCTGCCCCTCGGGGTAGGGGTAAGGTCTGCGTACATATTACCCTCCCCAGACCCCACTTGTGGGATTATACTGGGCCGTTGTTGTTGTTGTTGTTGCTTGTTCATTATGGCAATCGTTTTATTTGAAACTTGATCATATTTTATTTTGGGTGAAATAGACGAAGTCTTACTAAAACATTTAGTTGTGTTTTTCTCACCTTGCTACCAATTTTAGTCATCTTATAGTACCGTATATTTTCTGAGATGTTTTGGAAATATAAAACTTGAACTATTACTGTCATGGGCGGCTTTCAAGCCATGCCTCATGACCCCTTGGACGCATCCCATGGCGTCCTGGAAAGCCTCCCAACGCCTAGCGCCATGACCGGCCCCGTGGTCTTGACAGCGCCAAGTGACAAGCGCGCATATGCCTCTGTCGCCCACCAATAACCCACGCCAGCGTCCAGCGGCTGGCAGATGCCAACAGCGCCGCACACACAGACAATGCCGGGCGCAGAGTTCATGATGATGCCAATAACGCCGTGCGCACAGACAATGCCGAGCGCGCAGATCCTGATGCCTTGCCCGCGGCTAGCCACAGGCGGACTCCAAATAGTGTCGCACGCGTCGACAGCACCGCGCGCGTAGACCCTGATGCGAAAGACAAAGTTGCTGCCGACGGACCTGTCTCTACTTTGTAGAAAACTAAGTCCTTTTCATTGTAAATATGGAGTAGTTTTATTTCAGTACTTCCATTATGTTTCTCTAGCTTATTTTTGTTAAGTCTTGTAAATTTGGTTTATTTTTTTTAAGCACTATTAGGGGGGATCAAGCAATCAAACTTTCTAGCAAGCAAACATTTCTTTGTATTGGTGTCTCTCCCCCTCGATACCGCGTAGCCTTTTGTAATAGATTTCATTAATGCAATCAAGCTTTCATTCTCAATTCTCATTTCCGTTTCCGCAATTGCTCTTGATATTGGTTTTCTCGTACGGCACTGACAATCTCGTCTAGCATACGGAGGGGACCTCAGTTGGCGGACAACAGCCGGAGTGACATTGGTTGCTTAGCCTTACGTCGCCCTTTTAAGGAATCTCAGGAAGGCGCCGCATAACAGTTGGTATCAAAGCCTAGACTCGACATCGGACGAGGGAAAACATTGCCAATACCACCTTTTTTGACCACGGTGAATCATGGGGACCGTATCCTTGAAGAGACGGTTGACGTATTACGGCCCATCGTGGATACGATGCCTGAACTAAGAACCAGCCTAGTGCAAAGGTTGGACGACCTGGACCGCAGAATGCTCCAGGCCGAAGTTGACATAGCAAACATCAGTCGGGACTTTAAAGGAGACCGGCAAATGGCAGCCATAGAGGCAGCCGAAATTTACTGCAAATTCAAGGACCTCCAACATGAGCGCGCCGAGGATCTTGCTCATAGAGAACAAGAGGCAGACAGGGTGATTGCCATGCAGCAAACCATAGACAACCTGACGGACCAACTCAATGTTGTCAATCTGCTCTACAAAGCCTACTTCGAGGAGGCGAAAACCAAATCAGGGGTACTGTGAACCTCGCCCCTATGCCACAAAAACTGAAAATTCTGGAGCCAAATCCATACGACGGAGCTCGGGATGCTAAAGAAGTGGAAAACTTCATCTTCGACATCGAACAATACTTCGATGCCATGGGCGAGTTGGAAGAACCCAAAAAGGTAGCAACTGCTGCCATGTATCTTCAGGGTGATGCTAAACTCTGGTGGCGAGTGAAATACGAAGCCATCAAGGTCGGGGAAGATACTCTCAAGACATGGGCAGAACTGAAGGCAGCCATACGCCTGCAGTTCTTCCCCGAAAACGTGGAGTACAATGCACGGAGAAAGCTACGAGAGCTCCGCCAGACCAGGTCAGTGCGGGATTACGTGCGGGAGTTCTCAGTGCTCATGCTAAACATACGGGATATGGGTGACAAAGACAAACTCTTCACATTCCTAGAAGGTTTGAAACCTCATGCCCGTATGGAGCTGCAAAGACAAAGGGTAGATACCCTCCCCAAGGCAATCCAAGCTGCTGAATGCCTAGGGGATTATCATATGGAAACTCAGAAGGATAGGCCTCAGCCGCCTGTCCGAAGGGGTTACAACGGGAGCCAGCCTAGTAATGATGGCCCTAGCAGAAGTGGGGGAGATCGAAGTGCAACCATATCCAAGACTCCTTCCTCAAGCAGCAACAGCGCTGCATCCGTCAACAACAATCAGGGGAGAAAACCCCCTTCAGAATGCCGTCATTGCGGCGGGCCACATTGGAACAATGAATGCCCACAGATACAGACCAACGCTCATCAAACTGTCGAGGATGGGTCAGATGACGACTCAGACGAAGCAGAACAAGTAGGTGCCTTCAATGCAATTGTTGGCTCCATCCCTAATACCTTAGCGGGAACCAGTGCTGGTATCCCTAAGAAGGACTCATGCCCAATCGCCAAGAAAGGGAAAAAGAAGGCGGATGAGTGGCCTCCTCCTACCCAAGAGAGGACCTTAATGGTCGTCGAAATGAAAGTCAACGGCAAACCATTCGGGCAATGATAGACACAGGTGCTACCCACAACTACTTAGCCTCGACTCAGGTGAAGTGCCTCGGTCTAGTGGTATAAAAGAGTAAGGGTCATGTAAAGGCTATCAACTCACCACCTCAACTAGTGGGTGGAATAGCCAAAGAAGTGCCCATGAAGCTTGGACCTTATGAAGGAAGATTCAACCTATGCGTCGTAATCATAGATGACTTCGAACTTATAGTGGGATTGGAATTCCTGAGGCAAACCAACACCATACCTGTACCATATACCAACATGCTCCTGATGATGGGAGAAAATGGGGCCAAGCCCCGCATCATACTGTGCATGCCCATAAAGATGGCCGCTGAAAAAATCTCGGCCATGCAGTTGAAGAAGGGAGTCAAAAGACATGAACCTATGGTTCTGGCTACCTTTTGCAACAAGAATCAGAAGTCATATCATCAGCCTCAGATGACTGATGACGCTCCTCAGTGTGTGAAGACTCGTCAAGCAGACCAAAAGGACAAGTCGGACAGCTCACCACAAACGGGACTCTTACAGCCACTACATGCCCCAGAAAGACCTTGGGAAAGTGTTTCCCTTAACTTCATTACAGGATTGCCCAAAGTCGGAAACCTTGCATCCATCTTGGTTGTAATAGATCGATTTTCCAATTATGCAACCTTCATAGCAACCCCACAAAACATATCAGCTGAAGATACAGCTCGACTTTTCTTCTCGCACATTGTCAAATATTGGGGCCTGCCCAAAGACATCGTTAGTGGCCGCGGCTTACGCTTCACTAGCAACTTCTGGACCCATCTCTTTAAGTGCTTCTGGTCAAAATTGAGTCACAGCTCAAGCTTCCATCCACCATCAAATGACCAGACTGGACGCTTCTATGACATGCTGGAGGAATATCTCCGTCACTTTGCAACTGGATCACAACAGCATATGGTGAAGCTTTTGTATGCCGCTCAACTGTGTTTCAATTCTCAAAAGAGCCCTAATACAAACAAAAGCGCTTTTGAAATTGTTACTGGACAGCAACCGCTTCTCCCGCAAACGGTGAATGCATCAACCACGCCGAAATCTCCTCGAGCTGACAACTTCTCGAGGGAATGGGAGCGCAATTTGGAGATAGTGCGGAGCTATCTCGTCAGAGCCCAAGAGCGGGCGAAAAGGTTCGCTGATCAAAATCATTGCTTTGTCCAACACCAAGCAGGAGACAAAGTGATGCTAACCATCCCAAGGTGGTACTTGTTCGCAGGGAGGACCCATGACCCTCGCCTACTGCAAAAGCACATTGGGCCCTTGTCCATTGAAAGACGCATTGGGAAAGCCACATACCAGGTGAATATCCCAGCCTGGTGGAAGATCCATCCAGTCTTCCATGTCAGTAGCCTGAGATCTCTTCGGAAAGACATGGAACATCATTCACAAAGCCAAATCACAAGACAGAGGGGAACAGACCTCACAGCCAATAAGAGCCTGATCAATTATCATCTTGCAGGTAAGGCTCCGAGAATGTCGCCAACTCAGGTGGGGGAGAATGTCATGGGCGGCTTTCCAGCCATGCCCCATGACCCCTTGGACGAACCCCATGGTGTCCTGGCAAGCCTCCCAACGCCTAGAGCCATGGTCGGTCCCGTGGTCTCGGCAGCGCCAAGTTACAAGCGCACATGTGCCTCTGTCGCCCCACCGATAGCCCATGCAAGCGCCTAGCGGCTGGCAGATGCAAACACCGTCGCGCGCACAGTTCATGATGATGCCAACAGCGCCGTGTGCACAGACAATGTCGCGCGCGCAGATCCTGATGCCTTGCCCGCGGCCAGCCGCAGACGGACTCCAAATAGTGCCGCGCGCGTTGACAGCACCGCGCGCGCAGACCCTGATGCGAAAGACAAAGTTGCTGCCAACGGACCTGTCTCTACTTTGTAGAAAACTAAGTCCTTTTCATTGTAAATATAGAGTAGTTTTATTTCATGTACTTCCATTATGTTTCTCTAGCTTATTTAGGTTAAGTCTTGTAACTTTGATTTATTTTTTTAAGCACTATTAGGGGGGATCAAGCAATAAAACTTTCTATCAAGCAAATATTTCTCTGTACTGGTGTCTCTCCCCCTCGACACCGTGTAGCCTTTTGTAATATGTTTCATTAATGCAATCAAGCTTTCATTCTCAATTCTCATTTCTGTTTCTGCAATTGCTCTTGACATTGGTTTTTCCGTACGATACTGACAATCTCATCTAGCGAACGGAGGGGACCTCAGTTGGCGGACAGCAGTCGCACTGACATCGGTTGCTTAGCCTTACGTCACCCTTTCAAAGAATCTCAGAAAGGCGCCGCGTAACAACACATGTATTTAATATTAGTTTTTAAATATTGCACATGCAGTAAGAGACTAATGAAAAATGAAGAGGACAACAAACCATGCGCAAAATACCTATTTTATTGAAGTACTAACGAAAGGACACTTAACATTAAGTCCAAACAACATAATTTTACAGAAGATGAAGATATTATTATTACAATCTTATCAATGATTTCTTTATATCAAATAAATTTTGCTAATTAATCCCACAAGAAAAAAGATAACAGGATAACTTCAATAGGTGGAGCAAAGCCTGAAGTCACAAAAAGCATATGAGGCATGTGGCAAAAAATTATTCCTTTATTAAGCCAGCTAAATCGAATCAATATTCGTCATTTCAAGAACTTTCACTTTTTTTATTAATATTTATATATATCTCAAATATATTAACTAAAAATATTTGCATGATTTTTTGAAGTTGTGTATTCAAATGTATGGGGTACACAAGGAACAATTTGTTTTCTATATATATATTTTAGGCAAAATACATAGTTTACCCATCGACCTTGTACTCAAATCCCTATTACACACCTGTCGATCACGAAAAATATTTTACACACCCAACCTTTTAGAAGTGTGTCTAAGACAAACCTCTTTGCTGTTTAACCTTTTTTTTCTCAGCAAGTATAGTCACGCACCAATAATAACGTGCCACATGTTATTGAGTTAAAAAAGAAGAAAATACTTAAAATTACAATTATATTCATCTTCTTCATCTTCCCCAAGTTGTAGCACCATGGCTGCCTCTCCTCCCCCAAACCGAGTAATTCTATACTAGCATCAAATCTTTAATCAACAATGATAGATTGATGCAAAAGACCAAAGATCCACTGCCTTATCTTTGCCACTTTCAAGACCCACCATCCCACCCGTATAAATCCATCATTAATTTTCATCTTCTTTTTCACATAAACTTCACCATTACTCTTTATTTTTTGCCACATTAAATATTCCACCCTTGTAATTAAAAATCCCAAATTTACTAGTGGAAAGTTTTAAGAAAATTTTGGTGCTGTAAAAGATGAAATTAACCAAAAGCTTGATATGACCCTCCCAATATTGAGATAAATACCAAATTGGAGAATTTAAAAAATAAATCATCACCAATATCAATTTCCAATGAGTGCTCAAATACGAGAACACTGATTTTTTCGTTTACTCTCCTCCTTTAGACCTTGGCAAAAATATCTGACGGTGTGATAGTAGAAGGTGATGGTTCAGCAAAGGAAGAAGGTGGGAAACAATTTATGGATTTGTTTTCTAAAAAATTAATAAAATTTATAGAAAAATAAAAAAATAAAAAAGCTGGACAAGTGGCGTCAAAATGGGGCTTTAGATGGAAAATTTTAACTCTCCACTCGCCTCTTATGCGTGTAAAATACGCGAGCAACACGTCATCAAAATGGTGTGTCTTAGACACACTTTTGAAAAGTTAGGTGTGTAAAAGGTTTTCCGTGATCGACGAGTGTGTAATAGGGATTTGAGTAGAAGTTCGATGGGTAAACTGTATTTAGCCTATATTTTACTGGTTGACGCGGTGCACACATGCAATGCACGTATGCTAAAACTAGTAAGAAGAAATGCAAGAGAACCAAACGTTTAGTTCGTGAAATTTCCACATTTGTTATAATCATGGTGTTCAAACTAGTTTGCTTGTATGGATAGAGCTAAAGTATTGCTACGAATTCAGTCAAACCAAGTAGTTTTAATTAAAACTCTATATATGTCTTAAAATATTCATTGAATATTGTTCAAATTATTAATTTATTACTCAATTACTTAAAAAGGTTAAAATTCGGATTCCACAAGCTTCAATTCTTGGCGTCGTCTCTGCTTGCGCGCATGCACTGCATTTGTTAACGACTGATAGCGCTATAGGATCGGGTTCTTGGATCAATAGAACTGGAAGAGGAGGATTAATCGAATATATAAGATAAACAATGCAAGAATTCAACTAATTCCACAGGATATCAATTATCTTCCACCGGCACATATATAAATAATCAATCCCCAAAACTTAGACAAATAAAAAAATAAAAGAACTAGCAAACATTGTAAAAAGGTCCATAAGACCTCAATTCATATGTCATAAAAATAAATGCACCGGGAATTAACTCTACACCCTCAAATGTATAAGAAGGCAACCTTGAATTAATTATATTTACTAAAATTTTAAAATAACCTTATCTAATCAATATAGTAATGCAAGTGGATTGAGACCTAAATTAATTTGTATTTGAATTAATTTAATACTAAAAATCTTATATTAATTAGCTCTTTTCCGGTGTTAAACAAATTTAATAATATTTTAGTCATCACATTTTAATCGTACACATCAATAATTATATTCAACTTATTAAGCACTTCTATCCGAAATTTCGAAAATATAACTATTTATTTATAAAACATATTCCAATATTTAAAACTGAGTTAAATTCCAACATTTAAAAAATGCTCTTCAGCATTTATATCTAAAAACTACTTAAATTCAGCTAAACAGACGGGCTCTAAGTCATTTGAAAGCTCAAATTTTCAAAATTTGAAATGTTAAGAAGGAACTCACTTTTCACAAATAACACCTACTTTTGTCTTTTGTTCTTTCATCTTTATTTTTTGCCTTCAAAAGTCATGGTTTTGTATTTCTTAAATAGATAGAATACATAGTACGAAAGGGAAAATATAAAAAGTGAGCAGAAAAAGTCAGACTTTTGACGAAATGAAAATTATATGGAATACTACCAATTTAAATTTAGCCACGTTATTAAATTGGAAAAATCAAAAGGAAAAAGGAGAAATTCGTTATTGGTTGACACGAAACGACATCATTAATCACATGTCATATTTAATCTTTGTTCTAATCGCATATCTAAGCAACAGCCTTAGCCCGTCCTTTAGCATAAAAATATTGCGCAATTGAAACTTCATAATCTTTTGCTTTTCAACTTAATTAGGAAGAGAAATTTGCAAGTTGCATGGGAATAGTTAGACTAATCAAATGAAAAATTTCAATTTGTTATATGCTGCCTTCAGGGGCGTACCAAAAAATTTTGTAAGCGGTGTCGAAATTTATAGAAGAATTGAAATATAACTTTGATTATCATACCTTTAGACAAGAAATAACCTTAGTCTATTGATTACCTTTGACCTCTTAGAGAAAAATCAAGCACATTACCAACATACCAAGATACAATTTATGTCAAGTGGTGTCATTTTTTCCTTCATATATGTTTCCGTACAGTATAAATACATATATTTAGTAAAATTTTCCGACGAAGCGGTGTCGCGTGACACCGCTTCGGTAAGCGTAAATCCGCCCCTGGCTGCCTTCTGAATTTAAACCATGGAGAAAAAATGTTGGTCAACTCGTAACAATATCATTAATCATAAATCATAATCAAGCTTTACTTAAATTATTTTCATTCTGTGGTCACATTGTTCGTGGTAAAATTTTTATTTTTCGTTATTTGTATTGTTTAAACCCAATGTTTATCTTCCGGTCATTTTTATAAATTTTCGGAGCAATTCACTATAGTTCAATTGCAATGTGACGAAAAATAGTTACATTACTTTATTGTTAAAGTAAATAAAGCTACTTTAATATGATAAAAGATAATTTTTGAATATATTGTTATATTCTGAATCTTTATTAGTTAGAGGAAAAAATTATTTTTCTTTCCTCTTCTGCACAAGCTAAAAATGAGCGTTCAAGAATTATATTTGTAAAAACTATCTTAAGCAATCATTTAAATTGAAATATAAAATATTTTTTATTTACATTAATTATGAATCAAATATATTGTAGTAATCAGCTCCTTTAAAATGTTAACAGCTTTAAGGATATTTCTGTCTTTTTAAGAAAAATTTTCTTACCAGCACTTGTTTACCAAACACTTCAACAGCTTTTTTAAGTTTTAGCACTTTTATCCAAACAGGTAACTGCTAATTTATAAAACAAGTTTCAGCACTTAAAAGCTGCTTTTAAGCACTTGTGAAAGCTACTTTTTTCTGGCTAATCCAAACGGGCTCATAGTGTATAAAATTTAATCGTGTATTTCAAGATTTTAGGCAATTTCTGGAAATGGTACAAAGTATAGCTATGAGTCAAGAGCTAGTGCAGCCTAGAAAAGGTGGTGAGTTGGTTTTCCAATTGCAGATTGATGTTCTGGAAGTCTCTTGTGGAATGTCCAACTTACAGATGTAATCAAAGAATTAGCAGCTGATTTCCTCATGATTCAGAAACAAGGTAAAAGTTCATACATCACTATATATACGTTGTTGTATACGGCCGAGATCGAATGCCTTCGATCTATATACTATACTCGAGAAGTCGTCCGAAGTCCGAGTCCGGACAAGATCGAGTTCGAGCTCGAGGGATCAGACCCAAGTTTGAAGACAGAGCACGATACATACCGAGGTCGAGTGTGCTCGACCTTGGAATAGTACCGTTATGGATTTGTAACAGAATGAGCTAGATTCCTGCCACGTCCCCAAGATCGTGGGGTAAATCCCGGAATAGGATTGTACGATTCCGTACTAGGCGGTTAGACAACTGTACCAAGAATATTCCTTACTGTAAATAGAAATATACCTTATTTAGGCGTTCCCCTATTATATAAAGGGGACCCCAATCATTTGTAATATCATCTAACCATTGAGAAACGAATATACTCTCTACCTTTTGCCTATTGTTCATCAGAATTATCCTTTAGCTCTACTGTTCTTACTTTACTTTTCTTGCTTAATTGTTCTTATTGCCCTAAGCCACCTCGAGGTCACTACTGCTGAGTAACATTGCTTTGATTTACTTCTATCTTTCATTTCTACTTCATATTTCTTGATTATTAATTGGTATTGAACTAAATCACATATTTTTAAAATCACAAATCAAATTTAATTGTTACTCGAATTTTCGAGGTAAACAGTTTGGCGCCCACCGTGGGGCTAAAGATAATAGTGATTATTTCTTTACTGATTCTCATTACATACGTTGTCTTTACACTTTTTCTTGTCAAGATTTTTTGATTCTCAGGCTGAAACATGTCTAGCCCACAAAACGAACAACGAAGGTCTTGGAAAAAACAACAATATAGGGGTCGGTGTACCAGCAATAAACCCTGAGGAAGTGTCAAATATGGAACCTATTGATGTTGGTTCACACAATGCTCTAAATGCGGATTCAGGTACAGACCCCGGAGGGAATGTACACAGGGAGGCTCGATCTGGTGGCCAAGGAGCACAAGGAATGGGAGATGGGGGAATCAGCTTCCTAGTGATATTCGAAATGCTGCAAGCTCAGCAAATCGCCATCGCTCAACTTCAAAGTCAGAATAAGACTCCGAGTATAGCTGAACCAGAAAACACTCGGCGTGTTGAACCAGTGCAAGAGAGGTCAAACGGAAATGATTCGAGGACTGACCCCACCATTATGAGAATGCTCGAAGAGCTCGCCAAGAGGATCAAGTCCGGGAAAAGAAGATTGAAGAAAATGACAAAAAGGTGGAGACTTACAACTCCCATGTTGATCAAATACCGGGGGCACCTCCGGTCTTGAAAGGATTAGATGCCAAAAAGTTCATACAAAAACCATTCCTCCGAGTGCGGCTCCGGTGCCCATTCCCAAGAAGTTTCGCATGCCCGATATACCCAAATATAATGGGACAACCGACCCTGACGAGCATATTACTTCATACACTTGCACAATCAAAGCAAATGATTTGAATGACGATGAGATCGAATCAGTCTTGTTGAAAAAATTTGGAGAAACATTGTCGAAAGGAGCTATGATTTGTTATCACAACTTAGCTCCCAACTCTATTGACTCATTTTCTATGTTAGCAGATGCCTTCGTGAAAGCACATGCCGGGGCCATAAAGGTGGCCACGAGAAAATCGGACGTCTTCAAAATAAAACAAAGGAACGACGAGATGCTAAGGGAGTTCGTGTCCAGGTTTCAGATGGAAAGAATGGAATTACCACTGGTCTCCGATGACTGGGCAGTGCAAGCCTTTATGTAGGGTCTGAATGAAAGGAGCTCGATTGCGTCTCGACAGCTAAAACAGAACTTGATCGAATACCCAACCGTGACATGGTCAGATGTGCACAATTTTTACCAGTAAAAAATCAGGGTCGAGGACGACCAGTTGGGAGCCCCCTCTGGTTCAGTTCATCCTAACAGATTCGCAACCAAGCGCCCGAGGGACATAGACCAGGAATCGAGGTTCAACAAAGAACGGTATCAGCCATACGTCGATCGGAGAAATAATGGTCTAGGTCGTAACGCTCCTCAGTACGATCGGAGGAATTATCGAGGCCGAAATTCTTCGGGACTCATGAGTAAGAGCGGGTTCGATAAGCATATCGACCCCGTCGAGGCTCCTCGATTATAGGAGTACAACTTCAGCATAGATGCGTCGGGAATTGTCTAAGATATTGGGAGAATCAAAGACACCAAGTGGCCCAAGCCTATACAGATCGATCCTTCTCAAAGAAACCCGAACTTGATGTGCAAGTATCATGGCACACATGGTCATAGAACAGAAGACTGCAGGCAGCTAAGGGAAGAAGTGGCTCGGTTGTTCAACGAGGGTCACCTTCGAGAATTCCTAAGTGATCGGGCTAAGAATCACTTCAGGGAGATAGATGCAAGGAAAAATGAACAAGAAGAACCACAACATGTGATCCACATGATCATTGGCGGAGTCGATGTCCCTCAACGACCTGTGTTCAAACGCACCAAAGTATTAATCACCAGAGAAAAACGGACTCGGAGCTATGTGCCCGAAGACGTCTTATCATTCTGTGACGAGGAAGCATTAGGCATATCTCAGCCTCACAACGACGCCCTGGTATCTCTATCCTTTTGAATAAAATTCAAGTTAAACGTGTTTTAGTGGATCCAGGTAGCTCAGCAAACATAATCAAATCGAGGGTCGTGGAACAACTCGGCCTACAAGATCAGATTGTACCTGCATCTCGGGTCCTAAATGGCTTCAACATGGCAAGCGAAACAACAAAGGGAGAAATTATCCTGCCAGTAAACGTAGCCGAGACCATACAAGATACGAAGTTCCACGTCATCGAAGGTGACATGAGGTATAACGCACTACTCGGGAGACCGTGGATACACAACATGAGGGCAGTGCCTTCAACTCTTCACCAGATGATGAAGTTCCCAACAGAGGAAGGATTAAAACCAGTCTATGGAGATCAACATGCTGCAAAGGAGATGTTTGCGATAGAGGAATTGGTGCCGATACCAAAGCCTTCGACCTCAGAGAAATCAAGCATCGGGGGTGAACAAGCGGCCCAATAGCAATCACTGCCTCCAGCCTCGATAGAATCGGAGCAACAGGTAATCGAAGATGAAGATGAGGATTTCCTTACTCCTCAAACCTTCGTTGTTCACCAAATCAACTATCGAGGAGCTGGAGCAGGTCATTTTGATCGAATACATGCCCTAGAAAAAGATATACCTGGGAACGAGATTGACCCTTGAACTCAAGAAAAAACTCATTCAATTTCTTATTGGTAATATGAATTTCTTTGCTTGGTCCCATTTAGATATGACAGGGATTCAACCAAAAATCACCATGCATCGGGTAAGCACCGACCCCAGGTTCAAACTGGTAAAGCAAAAAAGGAGGCGTCCGAGGTAAATCATGCTTTCATAAAAGACGAGGTAACCAAAATCCTTAAAATAGGGTCTATTCGGGAGGTAAAGTACCCCGAGTGGTTAGCTAACGTAGTCGTGGTTCCTAAAAAAGGAAACAAACTTAGAATGTGCGTAGATTATAAGGACTTGAACAAAGCTTGTCCAAAGGATTCTTTCTCTTTGCCAAACATCGATCGTATGATCAATGCCACGGCTGGCCACGAGACCCTAACTTTTCTCGATGCCTACTGCGGTTACAATCAGATTCAGATGAACCTGGAGGACCAGGAAAAGACTTCGTTTATTACTAAATTTGGAACTTATTGCTACAATGTAATGCCCTTCGGGCTGAAGAATGCAGGAGCTACATACCAACGCCTAGTTAACAAAATTTTCGAAGAATAAATAGGCAAAACAATGGAAGTTTATATTGATGATATGTTGGTTAAGTCCCTGCGCGCAGAGGACCATTTAGTTCATTTGCAGGAAACATTCAAAATTGAGGCAATACGACATGAAGCTTAACCCGGAGAAATGTGCCTTCGAAGTTGGCTCGGGTAAGTTCCTTCGCTTCATGGTGTCAAATCGGGGTATCGAAATCAATCCCGATAAGATCAAGGCTATCGAGGACATCACAATCGTGGATAGTGTGAAGGCCGTACAAAGGCTAATAGGGCGAGTAGATGCCTTGGGTCGATTCATTTCGAGGTCATCGGATCGGAGTCATCGGTTCTTTTCATTTCTCAAAAAGAAAAAGGATTTCGCATGGACCCCGGAATGTCAGCAAGCCTTAGAAGAATTAAAGCGATATCTTTCGAGACCACCTTTGCTTCACACCCCGTAGGTAGATGAAAAACTTTACCTATATTTTGTAGTGTCCGAGAAAGCGGTAAGTGGGATACTAGTTCGGGAAGAGCAAGGTGCGCAATTTCCTGTTTATTACGTAAGCCGAACTCTAGGAGATGCTGAAACTAGGTACCCTCACTAAGAAAAATTAGCACTTGCATTGATAAGCGCATCTCGAAAGTTAAAACCATATTTTCAATGTCATCCTATATGTGTATTAACCACCTACCCCCTTTGAAATGTGTTGCATAAGCCCGAGCTATCGGGCCGATTGGCCAAATGGGCCATCGAACTTAGCGGGTACGATATCGAATATCAACCCTGAACGGCCATCAAGTCTCAAATCCTAGCTGAGTTCATTGTCGATTTTACGCCGACCCTCATACCCGAAGTGGAGAAAGAACTCCTGCTAAGCTCGGGTACAACATCGGGGGTATGGACCCGTTTCACGGACGGTGCCTCGAATGTGAAGGGGTTCGGGCTCGACATTGTCTTAAAGCCACCCACGGGTGATACCATTAGGCAATCTATCAAAAATCCAAGATTAACTAACAATGAGGCCGAGTATGAGGCCATAATTGTAGGTCTCGAGCTAACTAAAAGCTTGGAAGCAGAAGTCATCGAGGCCAAGTGGGATTCTCTATTGGTGGTAAACCAAGTAAATAAAAGTTTCGAGGTTCGAGAGGATAGAATGCAAAGGTACTTGGATAAGCTACAGGTAACATTGCACCGCTTCAAGGAGTGGACTCTGGATCATGTGCCTCGAGAACAAAATAGCGAGGCCGATGCACTTGCTAATCTGGGATCCTCGGTCGAAGAAGATGACATCGTCCTGGGGACTGTCGTCCAATTATCAAGGTCTGTGGCCGAAGAGGGTCATGCCGAGATAAATTCAACTAGTTTAACGTGGGACTGGAGGAATAAGTTTTTCGACTATTTGAAGAGTGGAAAACTCCCATCGGACCACAAAGAATCGAGGGCCCTACGAGCCAAGGCTGCTAGGTTTGCGTTAGATGAAGATGGAACATTGTACCGAAGAACATTCGATGGACCATTGGCGGTATGCTTAGGGCCAGGAGACACCGATTATGTTCTACAAGAAATCCATGAAGGCACTTGTGGGAACCATTTCGGTGCCGAATCTTTGGTCCGCAAAATTATCAGGGCAGGTTACTACTGGGATAGCATGGAAAAAGATACTAAGGAATTTGTCAAAAAATGTGATAAGTGTCAACGATTTGCACCGATGATCCATTAGCCCGGGGAACAACTCCATTCGGTCCAATCCCCGTGGCCTTCAATGAAATGGGGAATGGATATAGTCAGCCCTCTACCAACGGCACCAGGTGAGGCTAAAATTATTTTGTTTATGACTGATTATTTTTCTAAGTGGGTGGAAGCACAGGCCTTCGAGAAGGTCCAAGAAAAAGAAGTTATTGACTTTATCTGGGACCACATCATATGTCAATTCGGGATACCCGCCGAGGAAAATTCATCGGCAGCAAGGTAACGGAGTTCCTCGAGGCACATTAAACAAAGAGGATTTTATCGACACCATACCACCCAACTGGAAATGGGCAAGCCGAGTCAACAAACAAAACTATCAGTCAAAACCTGAAGAAAAGGTTAGACGACGCAAAGGGAAAATGGAGGGAAGTTCTACCTGAGGTCCTTTGGGCATATCAGACAACATCGAAGACTAGCACGGAGGCCACTCCGTTTTCCCTATTATATGGCTCCAAGGCCCTCATCCCCCTCGAGGTAGGAGAACCCAGCGTCAGCTTTCGACATGCATCGGAGGAGACAAATCACGAGGCCACGAATACTAGGCTCAAGTTATTAGATGAAAAGCGAGAAGCAACGCTTGTTCGGATGGCCCCGCAGAAGCAAAGGATTGAAAGATACTATAATAGAAGGACCAACCTTCGGCACTTTGGAATCGGGGACTTAGTCCTGCCGAAAGTCATCCTCAATACTCGAGGACCAAATGAAGGAAAACTGGTCCCAAATTGGGAAGGACCGTACCGAGTCCTCGGAGTTGTTGGTAAGGGAATTTACAAACTTAGCACAATGGAAGGTGAACAACTGCCAAACAATTGGAACATATCACTACTCAAACGATACTACTGCTAAGGTATGTCTTTGTCCTTTTGACCATTTGAGTTTAAAACTAACTTATTACAGATTTTCGATCGAAGATATCAAAGGCACGCGGTCTCGAAGACACCCTTTTTACACGAAGACCTTAAGTTTTGAAGCATGCGGTGCACTCTTTTTCCCTTAGATCGGATGTTGTCCCAAATGGGGTTTACCGGCAAGGTTTTTAACGAGGCAACAACTATGTGCTACCTAAGGAAAACTCAACAGTATCCAAGGCTTTTTTTCAATCAACCTCGAATACTGGGGGGGCATCACCCTCGGAGGTTATATTTTGAGGAAAATACTTCACGCCTAAGAGGGCCTCGATAGGAGAACTTTGTAATAGGCCAAACGGTCAAATGAACCGTATCCATATAGAATAGTCGAGCCCCGACGGCAAAACATGTACGCATGTATCAATTATTTGAATAAGCACTCTGGTTATATCAAAAACACTTTGTGTCTCAAAGAAGTTTACTATCATACGAGCTCTGCACTTACAATCCTACGGGAGGCGGCTCAAGAGCCAAAACACAAATGCACCCCGAAATACTCGGGGACTGTCATCGACAGTCAGTATATCCGAGTCATCGAAAACTCGGACTCATAAGACCTCAAAGAGGCACTCCTCGAAACAAAGGCCAAGGCCAATATACTCGGGGATTAACTTTTCGGACAAGTTCGAAAACTTATCGGGAAACAAGTCCAAGTGACATACCCGTAGGCTACGGCCATATTAAAGACTACGGTCATATAAAGGCTACGACCAAAATAATGCGGCTCGGAGAAGTCCAACTTCCGCCATAGATTAAAGGCCTTGAAAAACCGGTTAAATCAGGCTACCCTTGGAAAAAGCAAAATATAAAGGGCTTCGATAAATTCAGCCCTCGAATAATCTAAGGGCTTCGATAAATTCAGACCTCGAATAATCTAAAGGCTTCGATAACATCAGCCTTCGGAGAAACCTCAAGAGGTATTCGATTAAGTCTACACAAACAAATTACTAATAAAGATTCTGGTTCGTCGAACCCTCGAAAAACCCAATGGGTACAAAAAACACATGCCAATGTATACAAAATTTTTACTAAGTCTTTTAGCAGAAAAGAGGGAAAAAGTATAGCCACTCTAAAGGCCGAATCAGCCCAACCTAAAGAGCCTAAGGGCCGACTTAAAGAGCCTAAGGGCCGATATATAAGAGCCTAAGGGTCAACTTAAAAGAGCTTAAGTGCCAAAATATATGGAGTTCGAGACTTCGCTCTCACTCAACTCAGACTCAAGAGTCCCATTATTCCGAGCTCACATCGAATTGATTTAAGCTTAGCTCAAGGATTAACAAAACCTTAAGGGGTATTATATTGATCAATAAAAACCTAAGGGTTTATTATGTTTTGAGTCCGAATCAATACTCCGACTAATTGTTTGAATTATCGGAATCTTCCACAAATGAAAACAAAATAAAATTCAACACAAGTTGAGGATAGAGAGAAAAGATACTTTTTATTCATAAGGGATGTTTTACAAAACATATTTACAACACCCACAAGGGGCCCTTGCACAGAAAAGAAAAAGAGAACCTAATCTATTTTCGGGGTCACATCCCCGTGAGCGCCATCCTCAGGAACTGCACCTTCGGCAGCTCTATCTTTGAGAGATTCCTCTCCTTCGAGAACATCTTCTTCACCTTCCCAGTCCCCGGAGCCACTCGCAACATCCTCATCATCGGAAGAGGTATGAAACCTGGCATCGGTTTCCCGCGCCTTTGCCTCGGCTATCTCCTCGGCAAGGTCGAACCCTCGGGCATGGATTTCTTCGAGAGTCTCCCTCCGGGCCTAGCACTTGGCCAAATCATTGCTCTATTTTTCCCGGTCGGAGTCCTCCGTCAACTCAACTTGAACGGCCCCGGCGTCCCTTAAGTATACAGTGATGGTTTTATCAGTCGCAACCTTCGTCTTCTTAGCTTCAGCCTTAGCCTGTACAGCTTTGGCCCGGGCTCTAGCGAGCTCTGCCTCTAACTCCTCAATTTTCTTGGCCTGGGCCAGACCCTTCTCTTTAATGCCTCGGAGTTGAGTTTCAACCGAGGCCAGTTGGGTTGTAACAGCTTCTTTATCGGCAGCGAGCTGATCCATGCTCTCCTTTCATCGATGGCAATCAACTTTAACTTGATCAACCTCGCCTCGGAGCTGCCCAATTATCTTTAACTTTTGCTGTAGCTGAGATATCGAAGTGTTAGCCTTCAAATAGGGCCAAGAAGTCCATACTCTATTAAAATCACAGTTACCTGCTCATCTAGCTCAGACTCGTTTTTCCGAGCTTTGGCCAATTCAGCCTGGAGGTCCTTAAGCTCCTCTTCCTTTTGGCTACATAGGAGCCTCAGGGCCTTCTCTTCGTCCGGAAATTTCCTGAGCTCAGCCTCACATTGGCTCAGATCAGCTCTAAACTTGACGATGGCCTATACGTGAAATGAAGATATATCAGTCAAAGGAAAGAAGGAAAGAGAAAATTACAACAATGAAAGTTAGCATTTACCCGAGAGAGGAGATGTTGAGCCTCTTCGAAAATGGTGGATGCATTATTGAGCTCAGTAGTATCCTCGACCCCAGCAAAGCAACCCTGAAAGGGATCTTCCTCAAGGACCTTGTTCGGATCGGGCGTACGCAGAGCGTTAGCATCTTCAATTGCCTCGTCGGAATGGGATGGTAGAGAAAGGGAGTGACCTGTTGTCATGGCCCTGAGCTCTTCACTCGGGGCATTCTGATTAGCTTCGAGGGTCTCCGCATTTGCCCCTTCCGGTATATTTGTTAAAGGCGGAGGAACGATCTCAACCTCCGGGGACACGGGGGCCTTGCCCGAATCTTTCTTTGGGGTTCCCTCACCACGGGATGAGGTATCTATTCGGAGGGCTTGGCGGCCTCGATTGGTTTCCTGGTTCGAGGCACCAACACCGATTCTTCACCATCATTTTCTTCATCATCCAAGGAGTCGTGGGCCGAATCTGCATCTACATGAGCAAATCTCTTCCGCAGCCTTCGAGTAGGGGTTTTCTTGTCTGGAGGGTCTTCAGGCTTTGAAACCCTCTTTCTTTTGTTGTCCTTCTCCGATTTCGGGATCGAAGATTTAGTCCCTTCCTCGGGCGGTGCTGGCCTCATTTTCGAGACATCTCCGATGCCTGCACAAGTAAATGTGAATAAGTTGACGTCACCAACCAATGGAAAATATCTAAAACTTGGGAAGAAAATTTACCATTATGTTTGGCCTCCCATTTGCCCCTCGATAAATCACGCCATTTGCGCTCATCATACGAGGATGTCGCGGCCAACTTTTGGACCCAGTCCTCGAGATCGGGGACAGCGTGAGGTGACCAAGCAACAACTGCAGAAAAGATAAAAATATTATTATGGGGTGTAGAGGTTGAGTATATATAGATATTGGGAAGAAGGACTCCACTTACGATTATAATTCCATCTCTCTGGGAACGGCATTTTGTCCCGGGGAATGACATCCGAAGTCTTTACTCTGACGAACCGGCTCATCCAGCCTCAATCCTTGGCTTCATCGTTACTGGCAAAGAAGGCTTTCTTCGTGCGACGTTGCAACTTGACAAGCCCTCGAAACAGCTGGGGCCAGTACAATCGAATCAGGTGGTTGAGGGTGAATTCCAACCCCTCGGCCTTTTCGGAAAAGTAGCGCAACATGATCATGATGCGCCATATAGAGGGGTGAATCTGGCCGAGGGTGTTTCGTACGTTTTGCAGAAGTCGATCACCACCGGATCAAGGGGACCCAGTGTGAAGGGGTAAGTGTAAACACTTAAAATCCCCTCCACGTGGGTAGTAATGTTTTCCTCGGGGCTCGGGATCTGAACTACGACCTCATCTCCCCAGCCACAGTCCTTCTTCATATCCTTAAGGTGCTTCTCCGATATCAAGCTAAGATATCGAGATGCATGCTCGCATCGGCTTTGGACGTCAGGGGGATTTTCAATACTAAAGTTCTTCTTAATCACACAGGGGCCAGGAGTGAATTCTTCAAGAGTCGGCGACGCCACCGGTTTGGCCGACTGGGAGGTAGAAGAAGACGATGCTTTATCTTTTTTGGGGACTGTTTTGGAAGTTTTAGCCATGATTTCAAGCTAAAGAATACAGATTGTATCAAAATGTGGTGTTTTTACAAGAACTTGGCGTTTTTCGGCGCTTAAAGAGGCGGTGTAAACAGGTGATTAGAGAAAGAGATGAAGAAGGGAAAGATGTAATAAAAGAGTAAAGTTCTTTACTCAAAGGAATAGATTCATATTTATAGAAGGGCAATGACGGTTCGGCGGCGCTAGTGGCCGACCAACACTGGCGTGCATTCAATGTTTTTGGGAAGTGGACCAACGAGATGTTTCAGTCACTTCGAACGCTTGCATCACGGAAATCACGTCATCACTAAAGACTTCGGGAAAATGAGGATCAAATCGTTTCATATCATCTTACTCTAAGAAACGCGGAGACTATCTGTATACGGTGGAGATCGAATGCCTTCGATCTATATACTCGAGAGATAGTCCGAAGTCCGAGTCTGGGCAAGATCGAGTTCGAGCTCGAGGGATCAGACCCAAGTTCGAAGACAGAGCACGATACATACCGAGGTCGAGTGTGCTCGACCTTTGAATAGTACCGTTATGGATTTGTAACAGAATGAGCTAGATTCCTGCCACGTCCCCAAGATCGTGGCGCAAATCCCGGAATAGGATTGTATGATTCCGTACTAGGCGGTTAGACAGCTGTACCAAGAATATTCCTTACTGTAAATAGAAATATACCTTATTTAGGGGTTCCCCTATTATATAAAGGGGACCCCAATCATTTGTAACATCATCTAACCATTGAGAAAAGAATATACTCTCTATCTTTTGCCTACTGTTCATCAGAATTATCCTTTAGCTCTACTGTTCTTACTTTACTTTTCTTGCTTAATTGTTCTTATTGCCCTAAGACACCTCGAGGTCACTAATCTCGAGGTCACTACTGCTGAGTAACATTGGTTTGATTCACTTCTATCTTTCATTTCTACTTCATATTTCTTGATTATTAATTGGTATTGAACTAAATTACATATCTTTAAATCCACTAATCAAATTTAACTGTTACTCGAATTTTCGAGGTAAACAGTTTTTTATTGGGAAAAAAAACTTATTCGTACCCAATATTCTACTCATATTGTAACACTTCTCAAATCTATAAAAATTTCAAGACCTGCTAATCATAGAATTTAATTTTTATAATCTTAAATTATAGTTTTATTACGGATTAAAGAAACCTTGTGATTGATTTTTAAGTTACTTCTATAATTATAAATAATTGGTTATATAATTATGGTAATATTATAAGTTTTAATATTACTAATTATTAAAAGTGGGTATCATTAGTTATTAGTTAAGTCAAAACAAACCAAAAAGGGAAAAGCAATAAAAGTAAAATAATAAATAAAAAGGAGGGGGGGCCATACGTATTTCTATTAAAAAAGGTCAAAAGGCTTGAAAGCCTTAATCAAACCCTACTAAAAAAGAGGCCCGAAGGCAAGCTTTAAGTAAAAAAAAAAAAAAAGAGAACTTGGTTCTGTTCAGTCACGTAGAGGCAAAAAGGCTTAAAACCTTTGGAAAAGAATGAGAGGTCTAGGAGCAAGCACAAAGCAGCATATCGGTCATTGAGAGCTATTCCGCAGGACCTTCTTTAGGCCACGACTGAGGTAATTCTTCTTACGGAATTATAAGCTATAACATCATTATATACTAGAATCTGACACCCTAATAAGGTAAATTCATAGGAACGTTTTACAAAACCTCAAGAACACCCATCAAATACGAGTTAAGTTTTTGGTGTTAAAAGATAAATTCTTCATTTTTATTGGATTGCTATGACGGGTTAAGGTTGTTAGAGGCAGTAAAGGATTGTTAGAACAAGACCTCACCCCAAAAAACTTAGAAATTTAGAAGTTGAACCTAAAGTTCTTAGAGTTGAAGAAAGATTAATGCTTTTGGGAAGTTGGATACTTATTGTGACTTATCATTGTAGTATTTGATCGTTGAGTTGATTACAAGAATTGGAACTTACATTGTTGCTTAAAGGAGAAATTGAGGTGAGTTGATATAACCCTTTACTAAAGTGGTTTAACTCACAAAAGCACGCACACAAGGTGTTTGATGAATTGCATAAAAGAGTTAATATATATTTAATTGGAGTAGTAAGTACCTATTAGCTTAGAATTATTTTCTAGCTAAAGTTTAGATGATTATTTGGATATATGTGCATAAATTTCAGATTTTTATGTTATTCTTTTATGCCATTTTCATGTTGAAAATTCATGAAGGATCAAGAACCTTTATAAATACTTTTGAAGGTTTATTTCATTCTTATGCCATGCCTTACATTTAAGGATACCAGTATAAGTATGTATAAAAGATTTAGACTTGAAAAGTCACAAGAGGATGTTTTAGAAAGAAAAGATTTTTGGGAGTATCCTTTATTATGAGAAGGGGTCATCGTCCAGGCCTATGGTCCTGATCAAGGCGTTGACTTCCTGAAACTACTTGTGCCAAAGTAGGGAGCACACAAGCCGAGGGTCTCGTTGCTGAGAATTTACTTAGCCATGCTAAGGTATGAGACATGAGCGCTGAGAACCATGAAGCGAGTGGCACCTCGTGGATTGGACCTATTCGATCGGGTTGGGATCGAACCCGTGCCGATCACACGGTGACTGAGACAGAACTAAGTCAGGATAGTTAGAACTCCCAACGTATAAAGTGAAGTATTTTTTTTTAAGAAAGAAAAAGAAAAGAATTTCTTTTAGAATATTCATAAACTGCTATTATGCAATTATTTAGAATTATTTTTATAAGCTTTATGTTTTACATGTATTTAGAACCATTGCTCATAATATATATGTTATTAAAGTTTTCCCCCGTTGTTGAGACTCACCGAGTACAATGGATGGTACTGACGTTCTCTTTTGGGAACCTACGTTGGTTTGCGGTACAACGTAGGAACCGGATTTGCAGGCGAGCAGGCTACGAGTTAGGACTTCCTTCTCTTCCAGTGCTATTGGTGAGCTCCGCTTTTGTTCGTGGAGTATTCCTTAGAGTCATCTTTATTTAGTTATTTCCTTGTTTACTTAGAGAACTGTCCAGGAAATCTCATGTCCTGAGAAGTGCGTCAGTTTATCAGTAGAGGCTTCATAGACATAGTCGTTGGGTTAAGATTCAGATGTTTTTGATAATAACTTAGCAGTTTTTGAGTTGATTTATTTAAATGTTTGAATTAAACAAAAGTATTTGGTTAGAATATTGCCTTGTTGCATATAAAGTTTGGAGTCATAATAGATTTGATAAGCAGAGTTGGTTCGCTCGATCATGTTTAGTGATCGAGTGTCGGTCCCGACTTGTTCAGAAAATGGGTCGTGACAAACTTGGTATCAGAGCCTCAGGTTTATGGAGTCCTAGGGGTCTATGAAGCTGTGTTAGTAGAGTCTTGTTTATGTGTATGAAGCGCACCATACTTATAAACAGGAGGCTACGAGCATTTAGGAAAAGTCTTTTTTTTTCATACTTTAGATCGTGCAGTAGAGTCTACCTCTAAGAAATTATCTAATTTATTCGTTTCTCCAAAACTCGCAGAAATGGCTCGTACTCGCAACTCTGACACCGACCCTCAGGATGCTGCTCAAGAAACTATCGCTACTATGGTGGCTCAAGGTAGAACTAAGAAGGCTTCGACTCAGAAAAGGAGGGGAAAATCCACAAAGGGAGTCCAAGTACCCCGGGTTGAACAAGAAGAAGGGGTGGAGCATGATGATCCAGTACCTCAGGATCCAGTACCGCCCCCAACAGCAGCTCCGGCTCAGGCAACTATATCTCTCGAGGTGGGTCAGAGGTTTAATGCTGTCAACAGTGCTATGGAGATGTTTAAAGCCTTTATGGCCAACCAGAACGAGAGAAGAGATGAGATTCCACCTCAATCAAATAGACAGAACAATTCTGAGTCCTCAAGAGTGAATGAATTTTTGAAGTTGAGTCCTCTAGTGTTCCAGGGTTCTATAGTTGATGAAGATCCAATGTTGTGGCTGGAGGGTGTCAAGAAAGCTCTCCGAGTGATGAAAGCATTTGATGATGAAGCTGTGGATCTAGCTGCTTACCAGCTTAGAGATGTGGCCGGCGCTTGGTTTGAGATGTGGAAAAAAGAAAAGAGATGAAGATGATGGTCCGCCTACTTGGGAAGAATTTGAAGAGGCCTTCATGGCTAACTTTATCCTAGAAGAGGATAGGGAAGCTAAGGCTTCAGAGTTCGAACAGCTCAAGCAAGGGAATAAAAGTGTGCAAGAGTACTACATGGAATTCATAAGGTTAGCTAAGCATGCTCCTCACATGGTTAAGACTGAAAAAGTAAAGATTCGCAGGTTTGTTGGCGGTTTAGCTTACCACATTAAAGATACGACATCAGCTGTAGCAGTAGGGATAAAAGCCTTCTCCTTTGTTGTGGGATTTGCCAAGCACTTAGAAAAAGACAGACAACTAAGGAGAGAAGAAAAAGAGCATAACAAGAAAGCCCGGACATCGGGCAGGTTTAATGGTACATCCAGCAGAGGTGGAAGGGATTCCTCTAATAAGGAGTCATTAGCACCAGCTCAGTCCAGTCATCAGTCAGGTGGTGGGTCTTCCTTCAGACGTACTCAGAATTATGGAAATCAGTCTCGCCAGAATCAGAATTTTAGGACATCATCCTCACATAGCCAGAGTTATGCTGAGCAACATTCACACCAGCAAGGTCTTTGTGGAACATGTAAGCGGCAACATTCAGGTCAGTGCAAGCTCGGGTTTCATGGTTGCTACCATTGTGGAGACATTGGTTATATAAAGGCCAACTGCCCAAAGTTGCAACGTAATTTCAGTGGTGGATCAACTCGTCCTTCTAGTTCCTCAGCTACTGCAGTTGCACCACCTCAGGCTCGTGGTTCTCATAATCAGACCGGGCATGGAACAGGCAGAGGTGCAGACCGAGTTACTCAGGGAGGGGGATAACCCCGTTTGTTTGCTACACTTGATCGTCAGAGTGCAGAGGCATCTGCAGAAGTTATTACAGGTATACTTTTAGTCTGCTCACATAATGCTTATGCCATAATGGATCCAGGTTCAACGTTTTCATATGTGACTCCATACTTTGCAATTAACCTCGGACTAGAACCTGAACAACTTAGTGAGCCATTCCTAGTATCTACTCCAGTTGGCGAGTCAGTGAAAGTCACCAGAGTCTATAGAGGTTGTATAGTTTCAGTCCAAGGTCGCAACACCAAAGCCGATCTCATAGAGTTAGAAATGGTGGATTTTGATGTGATCATGGGTATGGATTGGTTGTCTTCCTGCTATGCCATGTTAGATTGTCATGCCAAGATAGTCAGGTTCCAATTTCCAAATGAAGAAGTCTTAGAGTGGAAGGGTAGTTCAGCATCGCTTGTAGGTAAGTTTATTTCTTACCTTAAGGCACAATGGATGATCGGTAAGGGGTGTATCGCCTATTTGGCTCACATTATTAATCCAGAATCAGAACCACCAGCTCTTCAGTCAGTGCCAGTTGTTAGAGAATTTCCAAAAGTTTTTCCAGATGATCTTCCCGGACTTCCTCCCGAAAGAATCATAGACTTCGGCATTGATCTCATGCCAGGCACTCAGCCCATATCTATACCTCCTTATAGGATGGCTCCAGCAGAACTTAATGAGTTGAGAGAACAGTTGAAAGACCTTCTTGACAAGGGCTTCATCAGACCGAGTGTTTCACCATGGGATGCCCCGGTTCTGTTTGTCAAGAAGAAAGATGGGTCTCTCAGAATGTGTGTCGACTATCGGCAGTTGAATAAAGTTACCATTAAGAACAAGTACCCACTGCCAAGAATTGATGATTTATTTGATCAACTTCAGGGTGCAAAGTACTTTTCAAAAATAGACTTGAGTTCGGGGTACCATCAGTTGAGAATCAGAAAAGATGATATATCTAAAACAACCTTTAGAACTCGCTACGGGCACTATGAATTTCTAGTGATGTCCTTCAGGTTGACAAATGNTAAGAACTGAATAGTTATTCCCTTCTTTCTCTATATCAACAGTAAAGTTCCGTGTTTAGGTGCGAAACTTTAAAATTAATTAAAATGCACTCGTTGTTGTAGAATCCATTGTTTGACTAGTGTCAATTGGACTGGGGCCTACGTATTGGCTCGAGAAGTTTTGAGGTGAGTTGATATAACCCTTTACTAAAGTGGTTTAACTCACAAAAGCACGCATACAAGGTGTTTGATGAATTGCTTTAAAAAGAGCTTATATTTATTTAATTAGAGCGAATGAGTACCCATTAACTTAGAATTGTTCTAGCAAAAGTTTAGATGATTTATTATGATATTTGTGCTTAAATTTTCAGATTTTTGTGTTATTCTTATATGCTATTTTCATGTTGAAAATTTATGAAGAAGAAAGAATCTTTAGAAATATTTTTATATGTTTATTTCATTCTTATGTCATGCTTTACATTTAAGGACACCAATATGAGCATGTACATGATGTTCTATAAAGAAAAGATTTAGACTTGAAGAGTCACAAGAAGAAGTTTTAGAAAGAAAAGATTTTTGGGAGTATCCTTTATTCTAAGAAGGGGTCATCGTCCAGGCCGAGGGTCCTGACCAAGGCATTGACTTCCTGAAACTACTTGTGCCAAAGTAGGGAGCACACGAGCCGAGGGTCTCGTTGCTGAGAATTTACTTAGCCATGCTAAGGTATGATACATGAGCGTTGAGAACCATGAAGCGAGTGGCACCTCGTGGATTGGGCCTATTCGATCAGGTTGGGATCGAACCCGTGCCGATCACACGGTGATTGAGACAGAATTAAGTCAGGATAGTTGGAACTCCCAAAGTATAAAGTGAAGTATTTTTTTTTTTATAAGAAAGAAAAAGAAAAGAATTTCTTTTAGAATATTCATAAACTGCTATTATGCAATTATTTAGAATTATTCTTATAAGCTTTATGTTTTACATGCATTTAGAATCTTTGCTCATAATGTATATGTTATTAAAGTTTCGCCCCCTGTTGTTGAGACTCACTGAGTACAATGGATGGTACTGACGTTCTCTTTTGGGAACCTACATTGGTCTGCGGTACAACGTAGGAACCGGATTTGCAGGCGAGCAGGCTACGAGTTAGGACTTCCTTCTCTTCCAGTGCTATTGGTGAGCTCCGCTTTTGTTCGTGGAGTATTCCTTAGAGTCATCTTTATTTAGTTATTTCTTTGTTTACTTAGAGAACTGTACAGGAAATCTCATGTCCTGAGCAGTGCGTCAGTTTATCAGTAGAGGCTTCATAGACATAGTCGTTGGGTTAAGATTCAGATGTTTTTTATAATAACTTAGCAGTATTTCATTGGTTACTATGAATAAAGTTTTGGAGTTGATTCATTTAAATATTTAAATTAATCAAAAGTATTTGGTTAGAGTATTGCCTTGTTGCATATAAAGCTTGGAGTTATAATAGATTTGATAAGCAGAGATGGTTCGCTCGGTCATATTTATTGATCGAGTGCCGGTCCCGGTTTGTTCATAAAATGGGCCGTGACAAGCTAGCTTTTTAATCTGTCCTCTTTTTGACTTTAGATGTATATTATTAATTGCTAAGTGGTTGGATATTCAATTGCTTTTATTAATTAGCTAGCTTTTTGTCAATACTCCTCTTTTAATTTACTGCTTTGGAGGGTTGCTTGTCTTGGAATAATCACTGAATAGTTGAATATAGGGCTGTCAAATTTGGTTCAAGCCCAATCAACTTGCCCATTTGATACTCCTAGTTGAATTCATGCTATGTTATTCCTAATAGAAGAAAATATTTGCGCAAAAAGGATCGATGATGATTTGAATTGAAAGAGGGGACGGGCTTAGATTAATTTAGTAATTAGGTGTTCACATTCTTTTACGAGACGATTGGCTAAATATTGTTGGCAAACATTTCCTTGTAATTAGAATCTTATGCTAGCAATTGGATTAATGCTGCCAAGACATGGGGAGTAAGTACTGTCGGAATTATTCACAATGCAAAGTCAATTTGGAATTTCATTTACAACCAATAGCCATGAGTTTTTTATTTATTTTTCAAATGTCCTATCTATTTCCAAGTGGCCTCTTGCATGAAGCCTTAAAGCCAAGTGTTGAATGGCCTTGACAAATGGCTATGCAAATCTACCATATGTCTTCATGCATGGAAGACAAGATACACTTGTCAATATTGGAGCCAAGTGGACTAATATAATGGGACAAATATCAAAAGACTCTCGACACTTGTCATACATGCAACCTCCTTAATTGCCTATAAATAGGTTATGAATTAGGCATCATAATCAGTCAATCTTAATCAAGAATCCATCTTGCTAATCATTCTTTTCTTCCTGCAACATTCTTTAATTTCTGTAACAATTACAGAAAATACCTTCATCTTCTCTTCTTTCTGGGCAACTGTTTTGTGCAAATTCTAAACTTCCAGCCACGAGTGCACGTGTTTGGAGGTGCTGTGGAACCTTGGGGAGCGACCGGCCTTAACGATTTGCACCTAGTCGGGCCGAAATCGCTTTCAAGGCAGTGGCTTGCCACGACAAAGTATTTTTGATAAATTGTTCTTCTTTCCTTCTTGTTCTTAGTCAATATTATCTACTCATTTTTCTTACAAGTACATGTGCCTAGTGACTGTGTGTTATGCAATACTAAGTTCATCTCCAACCCTCCCTCATTTCTCCATAATGGGGGCAACTTTTGCCATAATGAAGCTCTAACCCTCCCCCATTTTTGCCTCCAAAATGGATGATGAATAGTGTTCCTCCAAATATGGGGGGACACTATTCATCTCCCCCATTACTATTCATGCATATTTTATTATTATTTTTATTATTTAACTCTTTTAATTTATCTCTTTATATATACCTAATTATGTTTATGTAATATCTTTATAATATTAATTTTACATCTTAACTTTGGCGAATATAAAATATTAGATGTTGCTAAAATTGAAAAGTGAAAATTAATAATACATTAAACTAAAATACATAAAAATTGAAACTACGATAAATAGCATATATTATTTAAAAATTTATGGTATAAAATAATTTTATATTAAATTATATGTGATGAATATGTAAAAAAAAAAAAAAAGATAGATTGAATTAATAGAAATAAGAAAATAAGATTTTAAATAAAAGATAATAATATAATATTGAAGAGAGAGAAGAATATAAAATGGAATATTTTTTTTTTGAAGTGAAAAATGGAGTAATGGTTGGAGTAACTTTCTTGCATTTTGGAGGAGAAAATGGAGGTAAGGGTTGGAGATGGCATAAGGATGAAGAAACACTAACACTATGTTTGGATCATTGTTACTCATCGTTTCATAATGTATTGTATTGTACTGTATTGTATTGTATTGTATCGTTTTATGGATACAATGTTTGAATACATTGTATCGTTTACTGTTGTTAAATAACATTTTGTTATTTGGTTTGATTGTATCGTACTGTACTGTAACTGAGAAGTTCCCTAAAATACCCCCAATTGTTTTAAATAAAATTTATCAAGAATTACACATAAAAATAATTTAAGACAACCTCTAATTTATGATTAATTACGTAGCTTGAAAACAAGAGCAAAAACCTGAGAAAAAAAAAATAGGTTAACTAATATTAGCAAAAAAAAAAAAAAAAGAAAATTGAAACGATGGAAAGAGACAAAGAATTGAACGGGGACTTGGATAAAAAGAACGGGGCAAACCAATTCTAGAAAAGATGGAAGAAGATAAAGTAGGTCAATAGGTTGGAGATTTGGAGTTAAAATAAAAACATTAAATAATAAAATAGAATTATAGAGTAATAAATAAGGGCATAATTGGAAAAGAAAATAGGAAATGATCCCACCACACCAAATCGGTTGTTTCATAAAATGGGGCTTTTGGTTGTTCCGGAACAATGGATTTAACAATACGATACAACCAATTTTAAATAAACAATCAAAACAAACATTGTTTTAGGATAACAATACAATACAATACAATGGGTAACAACCATCCAAACAACCTGTAACACACCTTTACTTTATGTGTCATTACTCCAGACAGATTTTGTCCTCTCTACTGATATGGCTGGGTGAAAGATGAGGAAGTTGACTGGATTTCAGGTAATACACACAACTAGGGACCTCGAATAGAGATATTGGGATGGTATTTGGTTGCGTTAGTATATTTATATATTTGGAGGGAAAGAGTTGCTCGGTGATTTCAAGATCACCAACACAGGAGAGTAGTCATACACTATATGAGAGATTGTAATCCAATTGCACATTTGAGGCCAAAAGCAATTCAAATGGAGAAGGATACGTTCCCTGTTTAGACATATTATAGTTTGAGGTCTTTCTTTACTGATATGTCAATTGTTATATCTCAACTGATCAATGAATTGAGTAATTCAACTGAGCACACAAATGAAGAAGATGAGAGAATCATGAAGAAAAAGCTGAGATCAGAAAGCAAAACTTTGATAAATTGAATCGTGTATCTAAATGTGGAGCTACAAGTCCTTTATATAGGAGAGCCTTAATCTATTTACATCTAAGCTAATGGCAGCTGAATAACAGGTGTGACTAACGACCTCTTAAGTTAGTTAACACTGTTACAACTAACTAAAACAGTAAAGTAACCATGATACAGGTTGTCAATTCCTCTACTCCCCACCCCCCCTCCCCCCCCCCCCTCAAGCTAGGAGATATGAAGAGATTCTTCATGCGTAGCTTGGATAGCAGATAATGATGCTAAAACTGAGTAAGACTTTTGGTGAGAATATCAGCTTGTTGCTCTGAGTAGGGGTGGACTTCGGTCGGTGTGGTTCGGTTTTCCAAAAGTTCGGTTCGATTTATTCGGTTTTCGATTATTGATTTAGTGTACCGAAAACCGAAGCAATATAAATACGGTTTTTTCGGTTTTTAAAACTTCGGTTCGGTTAATTTTCGGTTTAGTTCGGTCGATTTTTGGCCCTGCCCTTTGAGGTTTTACTCTACTGAAAATCATGTTTCAGTTATTAAAGGTTAACTTAATTTTTCTCTTCAATTTCACATGACAATATAATTGCCATCTCTTATGAGGCACAACATAGTCAAATTCCAAGTGTTTCAACTTATTTCTTACTTTTGCTGTCAAAGTTAACCAAAAGAAAAAATAACGGCTTTCATTGTCCCTAATTACACGTTATCGTACCTTCTTTATTCCTCCAGCACTACAAAAATTAAACTGCACTATCTATTTAGGAGTAATAGGATGGAAGCTCACGCAAGCTAACAAACCTACTTTCTGCATAACGAGTTAAGCATAGCAGCATATTTACAAAACTTCGATTTTTCGGTATAACCGAAAAACCACAACCCCAAAACCGACCATCGAATTTCGCTAAATTATAAACCGCTAACCGACTGAAAAATCGAATAAACCGAACCGAATAAACCAAAATTGTCGGTTCGACCGGTTTTTCCGGTTCGGTCGATATTATGCCCACCCCTAGCTCTGAGGAAGCCAATTACTCAAGATTGACCAATCCCTGTTTGACCTTCTCCCTAATAAAATGGCAATCGATGTCGAAGTATTTGGTTCGCTCATGAAAAATGGGATTAGTAGCTATTTGGATGGCAGATTTACTTTCATAGTATAAAGAGATAGCCAGTTGAACATTCACATGCAATTCCTTAAACAATCCAAGAAGCCATACAAGCTCAGCAACTGTCGAGGCAAGGCTCCTATATTCTGCCTCCGTAGAACTTCTGGAGATAGTTGACTGTTTCTTGGATTTTCAAGACACAAGAGAATTGCCAAATTTAACCTAATATGCTGTGACAGATGGCGAGTATTTAGGCACAAAGCCCAATCAACATCACAATAAGCAATGAGAGAAGGAGAATGGGCAGATGACAATAGAATTCCAGCTCCAGGTGACTGTTTAACATAACGAACCAGTCGTACAGCAGCCTCTATAAAAGTGTCACGACCCGAAATTTCCACCGTCGGGATCGTGATGGCGCCTAACATTTCACTTGCTAGGCAAGCCAATGCTAGAACAATTTATCCATTTTAAATAATTGAATTAAATAACGAGAGATAACTGGAATAACTGGAATAACAATGCGGAAGATAAAACTGCCAAACGTTTATTACAATCTCTTGAACCTGGTGTCACAAGTGCACGAGCTTCTAAAGCAATACACATAAAGGTTTGAAATAAGTACAAACCTGTCTGAATGAAGTTATACAGCTAAAGAGAAAAGAGGACGGGGACTCCAGGAGCTGCGGGCGCTGAACAGTCCTACCTCAAATCTCCGACAATGTCCAATCCAAGCACGCTAATAATCGCCGCTAGGACCGACTCCAAAATCTGCACAGTGTGCAAAGTGTAGTATCAGTACAACCGACCTCATGTACTGGTAAGTGCCTAGCCTAACCTCGACGAAGTAGTGACGAGGCTAAGGCGGGTCACCTACACTATAACCTGTACGCAGTATATAATTATGACAGAATAATAGAAATACTAAACAGAATTTAAACCGCCGACAGAAAATGATAACTACAGCCTCGAAAATAAACCAGTGTCGTCCAGAATTTACCAATCTTTACGAGTTCAAAATATGATACCGGGAAAACAACGCAGCTCAGAAAATGGAAACATATAGGTTGCTGCTGCGCGCAACCCGATCCCACCAGACAATACATAATCCTCCCTTATTTCACCGTAACAATATCAATAACAGTAAATAATATAGATTTGTTGCGGCGTACAACCTGATCCCATCATATATCAATATCAATATCATAATTCACCCTTATTTCACCATATCAATCCACCCTTATTTCACCTGTTGCGGCGTGCAACCCGATCCCACCATATAATATGAATTCGCCCTTATTCCACCATATCAATCCACTCATATTACACCTGCTGCGGCGTGCAGCCCGATCCCACCATATCAGTACCAAACACTCACTGTACACAGACAAATCAATAGTTCGAGCTACAAAGCCTTTACGATCAATAAATACCAAACCAAACCAAAAAGGGAACCTCGTTCAATAAAGAATCTACACAAATAATACTACACAGCGAGACCAATCTAGCAATTTACAATTTTAAGGTGAAAACAAGTCAAGTTAAGCAAATAGCGGGGATTTGTGAAATTATGAAAAGAGCTAACATCATTAACAAGAGAAGATATTGATTAACAGGTAGCAGTTAAGCATGGAAAGCATGTAGAGCATATAACAGTTAAGACAGGAAGAGAAAACGAATAAGGAAAGCGGTGAATCGGGGAAAACAAATAATTTGGCGGCGTATAAGCACTCATCACCTCGCATATACGCCGCTCACATAAAAATCACATAGCAAATAGTCTGAGGATTCCTAATTCCCTCAAGTCAAGGTTAGACACAACACTTACCTTGCTCCAAGGACCACTCAAAGCTCAACCATGGATTTGCCTTTCAAACTAGCCTCCGAACCAACAATATCTAGCAAATTACCAACCAAACGATTCAAAATAAGCCTTAGGTATCACCCACGATAACAAAAAATTCGATTTAGGTTTATTGAAAAAGTCAACAAAAGTCAACACCCGGGCCCGCTTGGTCCAAACCCGAAATTCGGACCGAAACCCCATTACCCATTCACCCCCGAGCCCGGATATATAATTGGTTTTGGAATCCGACCTCAATTTGAGGTCGAAACCCCCAAATTTTGAAATCCCATGTTTATACCCAAAAATCCCCAATTCCACCATGAAAACCTTAGATTTTAAGTTGAAATCTTGTAAAATAAAGTGAAAGATTGAAAGAAACTAGTTTAGAATCACATACCAATGTTTTGGGGAAGAAATGGTCTTTGGAAATTCGCCTCTTGTGTTTTAGGTTTTGAAAATTTGAAGAATGGGAGAAAAATCCTGTCTAAGTCACTTTTACCAGCTGCAGATGTCCCATTTGCGACCTGAGCTTCGCAAATGCGAGGGGACTATCGCAAATGCGAAGTCCTTGGCACCTCTGTTGCCCTCGCAAATGCGAAGGTTTGTTCGCAAATGCGAACATCCTACTTCGCAATTGCGACAGAAATGATCGCATTTGCGATCATGCCCTCCCCAGACTCACTTCGCAAATGCGAAGATTTTCTCGCAATTGCAAGGACTGCCTGGCCCAGCTACTCTTCGCATTTGCGATGAGTAGCTCGCAAATGCAAAGCTGTCATGCTCGCAAATGCGAACTCTGATCTCGCATTTGCGATATCAGAGGCCAATTCCCAGAAATTGCAGATACCAGCAATGCCTAAGTCCAATTTCACTCCGTAGCCTATCCAGAACTCACCGAGCCCTCGGGGCTCCAAACCAAACATGCACATAAGTCTAAAAATATCATACGAACTTGCTCGCGCAATCAAATCACCAAAATAATACCTAGAACTACGAATATAGCACCAAATCAAATGAAATTCTCAAGAACACTTTAAAATTTCTATTTTCTCAACCGGACGTCCGAATCACGTCAAACCAACTCCATTTCTCACCAAATTTCACAGACAAGTCATAAATAGGGTATTGGACCCATACCGGGTTCCGGAACTAAAATACGGACCCGATGTCCTAAAGTCAAACCTTGGTCAAACATCTCCATTTTATTAAGTCTTTAACTTTCAAATTTTGACAAAGTCCGATATCTCGGGCTAGGGACTTCTGATTTCGATTCCGGGCATACGCTCAAGTCCCAAATAAAGACACAGACCCACTGGCACCATCAAAACACAAATCCGGGTCCGTTTACCAAAAATATTGACCGAAGTCAACTCAAATGAAGTTTTTAGGCAAAATTTCTTATTTTCATCAACTTTTAACATAAAAGCTTTACGGAAACACGTCCGAATTGCGCACGCAAATTGGGGTGGGTAAAATTGAGGTTTTTAAGGCTTAAAATTGTAGAATTGAGTTCTAGAACACAAGATGACCTTTCGGGTCATCACATTCTCCACCTCTAAAACAACCGTTCGTCCTCGAACGGACATAGAAAAGTACCTGAGCTAGTGAAAAGGTGAGTATATCTACTTCGCACATCGGACTCAGACTCCCAGATAGCTGCCTCAACGGGCTGACCTCTCCACTGCACTCGAACTGAAGGATAACTCTTCGATCTCAATGGGCGAACCTGCTGGTCTAGAATAGCTACCGGCTCCTCCTCATAGGTCAAATCCTTGTCCAGCTGGACAGTGCTGAAGTCTAACACGTGGTATGGATCGCCGTGATACTTCCGAAGCATGGACACATGGAACACTGGATGGACCACTGATAAACTAGGTGGAAATGCAAGTCTATAAGCCACCTCTCCCACTCGCTCAAGAATCTCAAAAGGCCCGATGTACCTAGGGCTCAACTTGCCCTTCTTTTCAAACCTCATTACACCCTTCATGGGTGACACACGGAGCAACACTCTCTCTCCGACCATGAATGCAACATCACGGACCTTACGGTCGGCATAACTCTTCTTCCTGGACTGAGCGGAGCGAAGTCTATCCTAAATGATCTTAACCTTATCCAAGGCATCCTGTACCAAGTCTGTACCCAATAACCGAGCCTCCCCCGGCTCAAACCATCCAACCGGCGATCGACACCGTCTACCATATAATGCCTCGTAGGGATCTATTTGGATGCTCGACTGATAGCTGTTGTTGTAGGCAAACTCTGCAAGCGGCAAGAACCAATCCCATGAGCCTCCGAAGTCAATAACACATGCGCGGAGCATATCCTCCAATATCTGAATAGTACGCTCGGACTGCCCGTCCGTCTGAGGATGAAATGCTATGCTCAGCTCAACCTGCGTGCCCAACTCGCACTGCACTGCCCTCCAGAATTACGAGGTAAACTGTGTACCTCGATCATAAATTATAGACACGGGCACACCGTGAAGATGAACGATGTCGCGGATATAAATCTCTGCCAACCGCTCTGAAGAATAGGTAACTGCCACAGGAATGAAATGCGCTAACTTGGTCAGTCTATCGTCAATAACCCAAACTACATTGCAGTTCCTCCAAGTCCGTGGGAGTCCAACAACGAAATCCATAGCGATACGCTCCCACTTCCACTCAGGAATCTCTATCTTCTGAAGCAAACCACCAGGTCTCTGATGCTCGTACTACACTTGCTGACAATTTAGACACCGAGCCACATATGCCACTATATCTTTCTTCATTCTCCTCCATCAATAATGCTGCCGCAAGTCTTGATACTTCATGGCGGCGCCCGGATGAATAGAATACTGGGAACTGTTGGCCTCCTCTAGAATCAACTCACGAAGTCCATCCACATTAGGCACACAAACATGACCTTGCATCCTCAAGACTCCATCATCTCCAACCGTAACCTACTTGGCATCACCGTGCCGCACTGTATCCCTAAGGACAAGCAAATGAGTGCCATCATACTGCCTCTCCCTGATGCGCTCAAACAATAAAGACCGAGCGACCGTACAAGCCAGAACACGAGTGGGCTCAGAAACATCCAATCTCACGAACTGATTGGCCCAGGCCTGAACATCTAATGCAAGCGGTCTCTCACCGACTGGAATGTACACATGGCTGCCATACTCACCGACTTTCTACTCAAAGCATCGGCCACCACATTGGCCTTCCCGGGATTATACAAGATGGTGATATCATAGTCTTTCAATAGCTCTAACCACCTCCTCTACCTCAAATTGAGCTCCTTTTGCTTGAATAAATACTGCAAACTCCAATGATCCATGAACACTTTACACGACACGCCATAAAGATAGTGCCTCCAAATCTTCAGCGCATGAATAATGGCTGCCAGCTCTAAGTCATGGACAGGATAATTCTTCTCGTGAACCTTCAGCTGCCATGAAGCATATGCAATTACTTTGCCACCCTGCATCAATACCGCACCAAGTCCAATACGTGATGCGTCACAATATACTGTATAAGGCCCTGAACCTGTGGGCAACACCAACACCAGCGCCGTAGTCAAAGCAGTCTTGAGCTTCTGAAAGCTCGCCTCACACTCGTTTGACTATCTGAAACGGGCACCCTTCTGGGTCAACCTAGTCAACGGGGCTGCTATAGATGAGAACCCCTCCACAAACCGACGGTAATAACCCGCCAATCCGAAGAAACTCCGGATCTCTGTAGCTGATATAGGTCTAGGCTAGTTCTTGACTGCCTTAATCTTCTTAGGATCCACCTGAATACCCTCTGCTGATACAACGTGACCCAAGAAAGCAACTGCGCTCAACCAAAACTCGCACTTTGAAAACTTAGCATATAATTGGTTGTCTCTCAGAGTTTGAAGAACGATCCGAAGGTGCTGCTCATGCTCTTCTCGACTGTGGGATTAGATCAAGATATCATCAATAAACACGATCACAAAGGAGTCCATATAGGGCTTGAACACCCGGTTCATCTAATCCAAAAATGCTGATGGGGCATTTGTTAGCCCAAATGACATCATTAGAAACTCAAAATGCCCATGCCGAGTCCAAAAAGCTGTCTTAAGGACATCGGATGCCCTAATCCTCAACTGAGCCAGACCTTAAATCGATCTTTGAAAACACCTTGTCACCCTGAAGCTGATCAACTGCCGATAATCTAAGCGCATCCTCATCGATCCATCCTTCTTCTTCACAAACAACACAAGCGCACCCCAGGGCGAGACAGTAGGTGTAATAAAGCCCTTATCAAGCAAATCTTGCAACTGCTCCTTCAATTCTTTCAACTCTGGCGGGGCCATGCGATATGGCGGAATAGAAATGGGCTGAGTGCCCAGAGCCAAATCACTACAAAAGTCTATATCTTTGTCGGGTGGCATCCTCGGAAGGTCTGCAGGAAACACCTCTGGAAACTCATGAACGACCGGTACTGAATCCATGGAAGGAACCTCCGCACTAGAATCGCAAACATAAGCCAAATAAGCTAAACACCCCTTCCGACCATATGTCGAGCCTTCACGTACGAGATAACCTTGCTGGTAGAATGTCCTGAAGTCCCTCTCTACTCCAATCGAGGCAACCCCGGCAAGGCTAAGGTCACCGTCTTGGCGTGACAGTCCAATATAGCATGATAAGGTGACAGCCAATCCATTCCCAAAATGACATCAAAATCGACCATATCGAGAAGTAGGAGATCTACACGAGTCTCAAGACTCCCAATGGTAACCACACACGAACGATAAACGCGATCTGCAACGATAGCATCTCCCACAGGGATGGACACATACATAGGGGCACTCAAAGAATCACGAGGCACAACCAGATGTGAAGCAAGATAGGTCGATACATAGGAATAATTAGAACCCGGATCAAATAGAACTGAGGCATCTCCACTGCAAACTAAAACCGTACCTGTGATAACCGCGTCAGATCACTCAGCCTCAGGCATGGCTAGAAAAGCATAGCATTGGGGCTGGACCCCACCACTCTGAACCATATCTCTAGGACGGCCTCCTGCTGGCTGGCCTCCACCTCTAGCGGCCTGGACTCCACCTCTAACGGCCTGATCTCCACCTCTAGCGGTCTGACCTCTACCTCTGGCTCCCTGACCCCTACCTTTAGCTGGATGAGCGGGCAGTGATGTAGCCGGTGTCGGAATCATGGCACGAGAACTCTGCTGAGGTGTACCGCCCAATAATCTCGGACAGGTCCTCCTAATATGCCCAAATCCACCACACTCAAAACATCTATCCTGGTGCTACGGCTGCTGAAACTAAGACTGACCCGGATGGGCCGGATGACCACGGTAATAACTCTGAATAAGAGGTGTACTGACAGGAGCTGGCGGTGCACTGTAGGCTGGCTGCCCAGAATGAGGCTCATAAGGACCACGTCTCCCTGAAGCACCGTGGGATGTCTGAAGTGCTGAATGATATGGCCTGGGAGGATGGCCCTACCAAAAGTATCCCTGCCTCCAGATGAGGCACCACTAAAACCACCTGAATGAATAGGTCTCTTGTCAAATCCCTGACCACTCCCCTGAGCTAGAACCATCTCGACTTGCCTGGCAACATAGGTAGTCGCCTGAAAAGAAATCTCACTCCCAGTCTCCTTAGCCATCTGCAATCTGATAGGCTGAGCAAGCCCCTCAATAAACCTCCTCACCCTCTCTCTCTCAGTAGGAAGCAGAAGAATAGCATGACGAGCTAGATCTACAAATCGAGTCTCGTACTGAGTGACAGTCATAGAACCCTGCTGCAGACACTCGAACTGCCTCCGATAGTCCTCTCTCTGAGTGATAGGAAGGAACTTCTCAAGAAATAGTTAAGAGAATTGGTCCCAAGTGAGAGCAGGAGACCCAGCTGGTCTGGTCAACATATAATCCCTCCACCATTTCTTGGCGGAACCCGACAAATGAAATGCAGCAAAGTCGACCCCATTGGTCTCCACTATCCCCATGTTCCGTAGCACCTCATGCCAGCTGTCAGATAGTCCTGGGGATCCTCTGAAGAAGCACCGCTGAAGTGAACTGGAAAAATCTTGGTAAACCTATCCAATCTCCACAAATCCTTAGAAGACATAGCCGATCCATCACCGGTCTGTGCCGCAACACCCGGTTGAACTACCCCAATGGGCTGGGCTGCTGCAGTCTGAAACTGGGGAGCCATCTGCTCCGAAGTATAGGTAGCGGGAGTCTGTGCTCCTCCCCCAACCCGAGAGACGTGCCGGTCTGGGCTACACTCTCCATCAGGCCCACCAAACGGACCAAAGCATCCTATAGTACTGGAGTGGCGATGAACCCCTCTAGGACCTGAACTGGTCCTGCTGGGACGGTCTGGGCTGGAGCCTCCTCATCAAACTCTACCTGAGGCTCCGCCACTGGTGCTGCTGCTCGAGCTCGGGGCTGAGCTCTGCCCCTACTCGGCCTCTGGCACGACCTAGGCCTCGGCCTCTGCCCCTCGCAGGAGCTGCTGCTGGGAGCTCTGGCTGCTGCTCTGCTGAAGATACGGTGCGTGTTCTCGGCGTCTGCGAGAGAACAGAATGAAAGGATTCAATCAGCAATGATAGAATAAAACTCGCACAACTGAGAAGAATAGAAGTGAAACTGTTCCTAACTCCATAGCCTCTAGAAGATAAGTAAAAACGTCTCCATATCGATCCTCCAAACTCTACTAGGTTTTCTCGTGACTTGTGAGACCTATCACCTATGTAACCTAGTGCTCTGATACCAACTTCTCACGACCCAAAATTCCAACCGACGGGACCGTGATGGTGCCTAACATTTCACTTGCTAGGCAAGCCAACGTTAGAATAATTTATCTATTTTTAAAAATTAAATTAAATAACGAGAGATAACTGGAATAACTAAAATAGCAATGCGGAAGATAAAACTGCCAAACGTCTATTACAATTCCCTGAACCTGGTGTCACAAGTGCACGAGCTTCTAAAGTAACACACATAAAGGTTTGAAATAAGTACAAAGCTTTCTGAATGAAGCTATACAGCTAAAAATAAAAGAGGATGGGGACTCCAGGAGCTGCAGGCGCTGAACAGTCGTACCTCAAGTCTCCGACAATGTCCAATTCGAGCACGCTAATAACCGTCGCTGGGACCGACTCCAAAATCTGCACAGTGTGTAGAGTGTAGTACCAATACAACTGACCCCATGTACTGGTAAGTGCCGAGCGTAACCTCGACGAAGTAGTGACGAGGCTAAGGCGGGTCACCTCCACTATAACATGTACGCAATATATAATAATGACATAATAATAGAAATACTAAACACAATTTAAACCGCCAACAGAAAATGATAACTACAGCCTCGAAAATAAACCAGTGTCGTCTAGAATTTACCAATCTTTACCAGGTCAAATAATAATACCGGGAAAACAACGCAACTCAGAAAATGGAAACATATAGGTTGCTGCGGCGCGCAACCCGATCCCACCAGACAATACGTAATCCTCCCTTATTTTACCGTAACAATATCAATAACAGTAAATAATATAGATTTTTTGCGGCGTGCAACCCGATCCCACCATATATGAATATCAATATCATAATTCACCCTTATTCCACCATATCAATCCACCCTTATTTCACCTATTGCGGCATGCAACCCGATCCCACCGTATAATATGAATTCTCCCTTATTCCACTATATCAATCCACCCATATTACACTTGTTGCGGCGTGCAGCCCGGTCCCACCATATCAGTACCAAACACTCACTATACACAGACAAATCAACAGTTCGAGCTACAAAGCCTTTACGATCAATAAATACCAAACCGAACCAAAATGGGAACCTCGTTCAATATAGAATCTACACAAATAGTACTACATAACAAGACCAATCCAGCAATTTACAATTTTAAGGTGAAAACAAGTCAAGTTAAGAAAATAGCAGGGATTAGTGAAATTATGAAAAGGGCTAACACCATTCACGGGAGAAGATATTGATTAACAAGTGGCTGTTAAGCATGGAAATCATGTAGAGCATATAACAGTTGAGAGAGGAAGAGAAAACGATTAAGGAAAGCGGTGAATCAGGGAAAACAAATAATTTGGCGGCGTATAAGCACTCTTCACCTCGCATATACGCCGCTCACATGAAAATCACATAGTAAATAGTCCGAGGGTTCCTAATTCCCTCAAGTCAAGGTTAGACACAACACTTACCTCGCTCCAAGGACCACTCAAAGCTCAACCACGGTTTTGCCTTTTAGACTAGCCTCCGAACCAACAATATCAAGCAAATTACCGACCAAACAATTCAAAATAATCTTAGGAATCACCCACGATAACAAAAATTCGATTTAGGTTATTATTGAAAAAGTCAACACCCAAGACCGCTTGGTCCAAACCTGAAATTCGAACCGAAACCCGATTACCCATTCACCCTCGAGCCCGGATATACAATTGGTTTTGGAATTCGACCTCAATTTGAGGTCTAAACCCCCAAATTTTGAAATCCCTAGTTTCTACCCAAAAATCCCCAATTCCACCATGAAAACCTTAAATTTTAAGTTGAAATCTTGTAAAATGAAGTGAAATATTGAAATAAACTAGTTTAGAATCACTTACCAATGTTTTGTGGAAGAAATCGTCTTTGGAAAATCGCCTCTTATGTTTTAGGTTTTGAAAATTTGAAGAATGGGAGAAAAATCCCGTCTAAGTCACTTTTACCAGCTGCAGATGTCGCATTTGTGACCTGAGCTTCGCAAATGCGAAGCTCACAAATGCGAGGGGACTATCACAAATGCGAAGTCCTTCGCACCTTTGCTGCCCTTGCAAATGCGAAGGTTCGTTCGCAAATGCGAACATCCTACTTCGCAATTGCGACAGAAATGATCGCATTTGTGATCATGCCCTCCCCAGACTCACTTCGCAAATGGGAGGATTGCCTGGCCCAGCTACTCTTCGCATTTGCGATGAGTTGCTCGCAAATGCGAAGCTGTCATGCTCGCAAATGCGAACTCTGATCTCGCATTTGCGAGATCAGAGGCCAATTCCCAGAAATTGTATATATCAGCAATGCCTAAGTCCAATTTCACTCAGTAGCCTATCCAAAACTCACCCGAGCCCTCGGGGCTCTAAGCCAAACAAGCACACAAGTCTAAAAACATCATACGAACATGCTCGCATGATCAAATCGCCAAAATAACACCTAGAACTACGAATTTAGCACCAAATCAAATGAAATTCTCAAGAACACTTTAAAATTCTATTTTCTCAACCGGACGTCCGAATCACGTCAAACCAACTCCGTTTCTCACCAAATTTCATAGACAAGTCATAAAAGTATTGGATCCATACTGGGTTCCGGAACCAAAATATGGACCCAATATCCAAAAATCAAACGTTGGTCAAACATCTCCATTTCATTAAGTCATTAACTTTCAAATTTCGACAAAGTCCGATATCTCGGGCTAGGGACTTCTGATTTCGATTCCGGGTATACGTCCAAGTCCCAAATCACAATACGGACCCATCAGGACCGTCAAAACATGAATTCGGGTGCGTTTACCCAAAAATATTGACCAAAGTCAACTCATATGAAGTTTTTAGGCAAAATTTCTTATTTTTATCAACTTTTAACATAAAAGCTTTTGGGAAACACACTCGGATTGTGCACGCAAATCAAGGAGGGTAAAAATGAGATTTTTAAGGCTTAAAAGCGCAGAATTGAGTTCTAAAACACAAGATGACCTTTCGGGTCATCACATTAAGAAAACTTAGGGGAGTGCATAAACTGGCTTAAACATTATACTGCAAAACGGATATCTAGTCGTGTGTTAGTCAGGTATAACAATCTGCCAAGGAGTCTCTGATAAGTACCAGGATCTTCAAGAAGGGCGGCATCAGTCATCCCAATATGTGCATCAAAATCTGAAGAAGTCAGCTTCAAGTTAAGTTCCCAGGTTGCACCAATTGATTTAGCCCCAGCTAGGGGTGGCAAAATGGTTCAAAGAAAAGAGTTAACCACCCATATTATCCACTAAAAAATGGGTTGGATAATGAACTTTTTAAAAACAGGTCAAATATGGATAAGAACCATATTATCCATTTAGAAAATGGATAACCAATAAGTAACCAATGGGTCTAACTTTTATATTTGTAACTCAAATTGGGGGTTCCTCAAGTTAGGGAGACTAAGGATTCTCCCAAAAGTGATCATATACAAGAAGTCATGGATAATATGGGTAACCCATATTATCCGCCGGTTAACCCATTTTTTTATCCGTATTAAATATGGGTCGGGTCGAATAATTGATCTGTTTTTTCATTACCCGTTTTCGACCAGAACCATATCCGACCCGACCCGCCCGTTTGCCACTCCTAGCCCCATCCAAACCCATGTCTGAGATCAATTCAAGGGCATACTTACTGTGATGCATAACACTGCCTTCTTTGCTACTAGCAAATTCTATGCTAAGGAAATACCTCAGCTCACCAAGATCCTTGATCTTGAAACTGGATTGAAGACATGCCTTAGTTTCGAGAATCATGGTTGAATCATCTCCTGTGATCAAGAGATCATCAACATAAACCAGAACTATGAAAACTTGCCTTGAGATTGTCTGGTAAATAAAGAATAATCCGAATGACTTTAAACAAAACCATAAGACTACAAGGCATAAGAAACTTTCAGATTCTACTGCCTGGAGGCCTGCTTAAGTCCATACAGTGACTTTAGTAACTTACAAACTTGTTGAGGTCCATTTGAACTGTGAAAGCCCTGGGGTAAAGTCATATACACTTCTTCTTCAAAATTCCCTTGCAAAAATGCATTATAGACATCCATTTAATGGATAGTCCAATGCTTGGTTGCAGCTATAGCTAGAACACACCTGACAGTTACCATTTTGACTACAGGAGAAAAGGTTTCTTGGTAATCCAAGCCTTCTTTCTGGCTATAACCCTTTGCTACCAATCTTGCCTTGAACATTTCTAGCTCCCATGTATCTTTATACTTAATTATTTTATACTCACTTACAGCCAATAACTCTTTTACCTATAGGCAAAGGTACTACCTTCCATGTATTATTAACCTCTAAAGCTTGTAGTTCAGCTTGCATAGCCTTAATCCACCTAGGATCTTTGGCAGCTTGAGTATAGCTCTTAAGCTCAACATCAGCAGAGAATTTAGTGAGGTAACTTTGATACCCTGGTGTCAAAGTATCATAGCTTACAACATCAGACAATGGATAGAGACAAGTATCTGCAATAGAACTCTGTCCTTTGCCAAGGACAACAATTTCCTTCAACCAAATAGGCAGTTTAGACACCCTCCCTGATTTCCTCTGTGCTGGCTCAGGACCAATAACAGATGTAGAAAGTGGCAAGTCAGTACTGATGGTTGAGGGGTCTGCAATGTCAAATACCTCAGGATCATGCAAGTCTATTATTGGTAGCTGGTCAGAGATATGCAGTGGACTAGAAATAGGATCATCTAGTGGAGGAGAAGGAATAGACACAACTGGAAAAGAAAATTCTTGATCTGTTGCGTGTGAATGAAAAGGAAGTATATTCTCATTAAAGAGAACATCTCTGCTAATGAATATTGTTCTGTGCTCTATGTCATAGAGCTTGTAACCTTTTTGAAAACCCCTATAGTCAAGCAATACAGATGGTATGGCTCTACGACTGAATTATCTTATCTAGGCAATGTTGTGCATAGCAGAGACACCCTATTACTTGCAAATGAGACAATGAAGGCACTCTGTTGTGCAACACTTCAAATGGAGACTTGTTCTCTAAGACAGTAGAGGGCACTCTGTTAATTATATACACATCAGCATCCACACAACACCCCAAAACCTAGGTGGAAAGTGACCTTGGAATTTAATGGCTCTAGCTATCTCAAGGATATGCCTATGTCTCCTCTCGACAACCCCATTTCCTTGAGGAGAATAAGGGTAAGAACTCTGATAAATTATCCCATGTGACTTGAACAACTCACCACAAAGATTATTGAAATATTCTGACCCATATCATATCTAAAAGCTTTAACTTTCCTTTCAAATTGGTTCAAGACAACGACAATGAAAGATTTAAGCAAAGTAGACACATCAGATTTAACTTGCATCATAAAGACCCAAGTCCATCTAGAGAAATCATCCACACGAGTAAGAAAATAGTCAATTCCGTTATAGGTGGAGACTTTGTAGGTCCCTCAAACATCCATATGAATCAATTCAAATGGTGCAACAACTCTACTGTTACTATGAGGAAATGGAAGTCTAACTTGTCTAGCTAATGGACATATGCCATAGTGGTCCAATGTAAGACTACATTTATTCTTCAAAGCAGAAATTCTTCTTAGAATTGCCATAGGTACATGGCCCATCCTCTTGTGCCATAACTCTGAATCTGCCATCTCTCTTACTGCCAAAGATTTCATCTACTCCTTGACTCCAGCATTTTCCTTTGGTCTCAAAATGAAAAGTCCTTCTTCTTTCTTACCAATCCCCTTCACCCTCCCGGTGAAGAGGCCCTGGAAGATAAAGAAGTCAGGATAGAAACTAAGAAAGCACTGCCTTAGTCATCTTTGAAACTGACAATAAGTTGAATTCAGATACTAGTACACACAATACATCTTTAATGAGATTACCTCCTGTCAAGTGGCAGTTTCCTACATGAGTAATCTGAGTCTAATCTCTAGTAGGCATTTGAACATGTCCTGAGTTTTAGTAGCATCAACCAACAATCGTTCATTACCTATCATATGATTAGTAGCCCCTATGTCTATATCCAAGTAGGACTAGAATCAGAAGCAGACAAAGATATACCTGCCATGTGTGCACTAGGTTCACCAACTGAAGTTTTGTTCAACAGATCGAGGATTTGTGAATACTGCTCAGGGGTGAAGACCGGTGCTATCATAAGTGCGAGTGGATGAGGAGTAGAAGCGACATTTCCATCTGATTGTGCCAAGTTTCCACTTGATATAACACCTTTCTTTTTGGACTTAAAATCAGGAGGGTACCCTATGATTTTATAGAAATTTTTCTTCAAATGACCTTTCATGTTGCAAAAGTCACATTTCGTTAACTTGAAATAATTATCCCTGGAATGATCTCGTGTCTGACAGTAATCACACTCCAGATTATAATTCTTCTTCCCCTGCCTCGGACCAGTATATTTAGTAGTAAGTAGGGCAGTAGGCTCCATATTTTCAATCAATGCATATTACCCTCCCGCGACCATTCTTTGACTCTTATCTTGAAGCAACATTGCATATACTTGATTAACATTAGGAATATGTGATTTCATCAAGATCTGGCCGTGTGCCTGGCTATATCCGTCATTGAGACCCATAAAAAATTGTAACAAGTGTTGGTATTGTAAATGATTAGCGATTCCTTGGATTTTTCACATTCACCGGAAGGAGGGGGCATCAATGAATCATATTAATCCCATAGGTCCTTCAGTTTAGAATAATACACAGAGATGGTTGAAGTACCATGTGTTAAGGTAAAAACTACCTTATACATATAAAACATGCGAGAAAGTTGTCACCTTATCAAAGAGCCCTCACAGGTCCTCCCAAATAGCATAAACACTGGAACGAAACAAAACTCCACTAATCAAATCATGACTAACATTATGCATAATACATGATTTCACTATCACATTACTGCGATCACAGTGATTAACGAAATTCTGTCCATAAGTGTCTCGCGTGATAGTACCTTCAACAAAACCAAGTTTATTCCTGGTCAGCAAAGAAACTTCCATGGCCTATCACCATAGAGTATAATTCTCCATTCCGATTAGGGGCATCCCAATCGAAAATGAGCTCGGGGCATCCAAAGCATGAAAATACAGTGGGTGATTGTGGTAAATTACAATCACATTTTGTGCAATTGCGTCATCGATCACCATGAAAAATTAGGGCTCAAAACACACACAAAAACTCGAATTCACCGGAAAGTACCCGAGGAATCTCTCGATTTTCAACTGTCGTCGGAGAAAATCCCTAGATTCACTCAATTAGGGCTCTGATACCATGTTAAATCTCCACTAATCAATTAATTGAGTAATTCAACTAAGCACACAAATGAAGAAGATGAGAGAATCATGAATAAGAAGTTGAGATCAGAAAGCAAAACTTTAATAAAATGAATCGTGTATCTAAATGTAGATCTACAAGTCCTTTATATAGGAGAGCCTAATCTATTTACATCTAAGCTAATGACAGCTATAGATAACAGTTATGACTAACGACCTCTTAAGTTAGTTAACATTGTTACAACTAACTAAAATAGTAAAGTACACCATGATTAAGTAACCATGGTGCAGGTCGTCGATTCCTCTACATCAATAAGATAGGTACCAGTTTGTAGGGAGGCCTGGTTCTAGAGTCCATATGAACTAGTTGTTGTAAATAGAGACAATTCGTTGTGTTTTTTTTAATTGTCGACCAAAAAAGGTTGGCAAAATCGATATCCAAGCTTTTGGCCAGGTATATTTGGGCTGGAACAGAATCAAACTATCAATGCATGTCCTAATCAAACCTGTCTAATTTTTGATAAGTTGAACACACTTGTGTGACTATAGGTAGATGCAAAAAGAGGGGCAGTAAAAATTAGATAAGTGAGTTGCAGAAAATGTAAGTAAACAACATAAAATTTGTGCTCTGGACATTAAGAAGTAGAAAAGAAATCAAAGCCAATAATGAAACAAGAAGCTCTCTTTGAATACACATGGGAAATGAAATGCCAACAAATTAGGCTCTACACTACAAGAAAAAGGAAATAAAATTGTAATCAAGGAAAAGGGTATGACTTGTTGTGACACATGCATTTGTAAGCCACAGGACATGTCTCAGCTTCTTCAAGAGAAGAACAAACGAAGCTAACCATAACTAATCTACAAGGTTTACACGATCCACAAGCATGAGAACAATCTGGCAATCTTGAACCTGCTATTGCCAGAATATCTGCTCTTTTCTGCCTCATTAATGGCCTTGTTTTCCAGCTAATATTTGCCCTCGGAATTTCCTTTTTCTTACTAATCAGTGGTGGTGGCTAATGTCTCTGATCATCTAAACAAAAGAAAAATTTGAGCGTCATAATCATAAAGTTTATGTGAAAAAAAAAGGGCACCGTCCCGGGTAGGGCCGGACCATAAGGGTCTATCGTATGCAGCTTTACCCTACATTTCTGCAAGAGACTGTTTCCACGGCTCGAACCCGTGACCTAAAATGTTTACGTGATATAAAAAAATGCAATTTAATGTACTCTCATGATTTAATTAATTTACAAATGATGAACATGAGCTGGTACAATAACAACAACAACAAAAACCTAGTGTGATCCTACAAGGATCTGAGAAGGGAAATATAAGCTGGTAAAATTTGTAAAAACTGTTTGATAATGAATTGAGCGAGAGGGATATAAGAAACTTAATTTCTTGGTAATCTCACATTTTTATGATAAGTATATATTAACTTGTAACTAACTTATTATAATAGGTTAAACTATTTAATATCGATATATATAACTTAAATCAACGAATAAAATGTGTAGAAGAAATTAGAAAGCGAATCATACGTGATTTTAGCTTGCGAATATGACTGGCATTCATGACAACTGGGAGGAAAACAAGAACAATGATAATATTTGTATTGTACTTGGAACTGCTCATGGTTTTTGTTTTTTGTTTTCTTCTTCTTCTTCTTCTTCTTCCTCCTCTTAGCTTTTTGATCACCTATGTTGATAGTCGATAGAGAAAACAAGAATGGTTTGTCGAAGCAAAAAGGGAAGAAATGCATGGTTATTTTTAAAAGGGTTGCTAAAACAAGAATAGTGAGTTTTTCTTTTAGCTTAGTAAAATCTAAAAGCACCCTGTGAAGTTTGATTTCTTTTTATTTGAGCAAATACAAAGAATAAGCCCACGTCTGTGGATTACTAATTCAATAATACGATATATATTTCCTAAGAATTTGTTGATTTTGTTTTGCGGCAGAATTTGTTGACGCACATTTGTCATTTTTAGGATAGTTTAATATTTAATTAACTTATGCTATATTACCATACTTTATTCCTTCTATTACACTTTGTTAGTGTTGTTTACGTTATAGTTCTCTTTTTTTTTTTTTTGGTTACTTTATTAGTTTATAATTTAAATGTATAGAATTTGCTTTTGTAATTTCTAAGAAATTATTAGAGTTTTTTGAAGTATGTTAGAGTTTAACAAATTTAAAGAAAAGAATTTTAGGAGTATATATTTGAAAGTAAAATTTATCAAGATGTACTTGTTTTGTTAAAATTTGAATTTGATAGTTTATAATTCTCTTTTCTTAAACGATGACATTAACATTGATGTCCCTTTTTCCAAGTGCTTAAAAAAAAGGGGAAAAGGCTTAAAAACGATGCACGGTGTCGACTTTATTATGGTTGTACCATGGCTTTACAATAGATTTTGACCTTGCTTATGAAAAATCCTGGGTTCACCATTGATCGCCATAGTGAAGTGATGTTATAGAGGACACATATTACATCATAACATAAAATTTAGTTTCGAGAAAAAACTTAATTTTTATAGTGAATGACTGTTATATAGAGATGTTGTTATAGAGAGGTTTGAGTGTATAAGATTAAAATACATTAATAGTGTAAGAATTAAATATCCTCAGTGTATATAATTTAAATCTATTTGGAAATTATTGTGATTGCGGCACAAGAATTTTATTGTGACAAAGAAAGCTTCTTTTTTACCGTGAAGGTTTAAATGGTGAAAGGAAGTGGCTTGTCAATGTTTATGGACCATCAAGTTAGCTTTAAATGCACAGTGCAGATTGGTAAATTATGGTAACATGATCTCAAGGATGAAACTAAATACAGTACAATAATGAGGTCAGGGTAATCTGAAGAATTTAGCACTGTGCAGTTGAAGAGATAAATTGAGATTGAGAACTTTCGAGAGAAAAACAGTCAAGAGCAGTGCTCTTTGTTTCGATACAATTAACTCAACTGGAAAGAAGAAGAAGTTATAGTGTATTTAACTAACTAACTACCTTAGGACAGCTATACACCACTAACACTAACTAATATTATAGTTAAGTTAAGCTGACTAAGGTTAACTACTAAGGTTAACCTATATTCTTTACACACACACCCCCCCCCCCCAAGCTAGGACTAGGAAAGATGTTGAGTAGACCTAGCTTGAACAACAAATATGAATGTTAAATACGACCAAGTCCCTTTGTGAGTATATCAGCTTCCTGCTCAGCTGTAGGACAATAGAGAGTAGAAACAAGACCATGTTGAATCTTTTCACGAATGAAATGGCAATCAATATCAATGTGCTTCGTGCGTTCATCAAATACAGGATTGGCAGCAATAGCAAGAGCTGACTTGCTATCACTGTAGATAGGCACAGGTGAATTATGATCCACTCCTAGCTCCTTGAGTAAACCAATAATCCATGTAACCTCTGCAACTGTGGATGCTAAACTGCGATATTCAGCTTTTGCTGAGCTTCTAGAGATAGTGGACTGCTTCTTAGATTTCCAAGAAATCAAGGAAGAGCCAAGTTTGACGAAATAGCCTGTGACTGACTTTCGTGTGTTGGGACATGCAGCCCAATCTGCATCACAAAATGCTGAAAGTAATTCAGAACATTTAGCAGCTAAGAAAACTCCTAGACAGGACTGCTTTTGATATATCTAACCACCTTGAGTGCAGCTTCCATATGAGAGACCTTGGGATTATGCATGAATTGGCTCAAACTTTGAACAACAAAAGAGATATCTGGTCTCGTAACAGCCAAATAAAGAAGCTTACCCAAAAGCCTTTGATATGGCCCTGGATCAGTCAATAATGTGTCATCAGAAGTACCTGTATGAGTGTCAAATTCAACAGTAGTGAGTTTCACATTTGGCTCCATAGGACATGAAACAGGTTTAGAGCCTGATAGCCCCAACTCAGCTATGAGTTCTAAGGCATACTTGCGTTGATGCATTAATACACCTTCACTATTTCGTGCAAAAGTCAAATTATTTACCCGCTTTTGCCCATCTTTAAACTATTTATTATTTTTACATATAGGTCTAAATTTATTACGCCTGCCTATTCCTCTTTCCCCATGTTTTCTCCTTGATTCAATAGTAAGGGTCCGATGTAAATGCAATGCTCTTCATATAAAATTCTACTCTTTCATTATGCAATCATTTACCTGTAAAAAGGAAATTTAGTGTAACTATTTCATTTTATCTTTATTATTTAAAATTTAAAGGAGTTTATTTCTATAATATGCAAAATCACGACACTTATAAATTAGTTATGTAAATAATTTTTTTATGATAAATATCGTTAGTAACCTAATAAAATTATAATAAACATAAGTTATATAACAAACAAATAGTATGTTAATAGATTAAACTATTTTTATGTTATTACTAATGTATATAACTTAAATCAACAAATAAAAAATCTCTTAAAACTTCAATAATGAATCAACTATGATTCTAGTATTGCTAATACATGAAATGGTGATGCCTTGCTAGTTATATCTTAGAATATATTTTTAAATTTTGGGTTGAAATTGAGTTGAACTAGCATAGAAGACAGATTTGTACTGTATACCAAAATGGTATATTGAATACTGTATTGGTATACAATAATTAATTCAAGAGTATATAATTACCTACTATAGTATACTACTAATTTTTTGAAGGAATGAATCAATCCTCTATGTACCAAAATAACATATTATATACCATTTTGGTTAATTCAATAGTGTATAATTTATTGCGTTGAACTGGCAAATAAGAATTTGTACTGTATACCAAAATGATATACTATATACCATTTTGGTATACAGTTCATTCCAATGATATACTATTATAGTATACTATATAATGTAACGGTATACTCTTACAATTAAGTCCTTTTAGAATTTTTTGAAATTTTTATTGACAACTGATATTTATTCAGTTTAATAATTGAATTAAAAAAAAAATTAAACTCTTTGTGTACAATTATATACCATGTTGGTATATCTATATACTATACTGGTATCATATGTTAGTTAATATTTTTTGATTGTATTAGCTACACTTAATTGGTACACAATTTGATTTTTCTTTAGTAATAGTATAAAAAAAAGAATAATAAAAAATAGTGAAAACAGTAAATGAAATTAGATTATGAAGAGAAAAAGAATATAAAAAAAAGAAGTTAAATGAAATTAGAAAAGGAAAAAAGAAAAAAATAAGAAGAAAAAGAGAAAAAAGAAAAGGAGAAAAAAAAAAAAGAAAAGAAGCATAGAAATAAAAAAGAATTGGAGAATAAAGAAAAAATTCCTCACAAAAACCTACTATGGGTAGGAAATGTAATTAGTTTATGGGTAGGAAAACAAATGGGTAGACAAAGGCAAATAGTTTTTGTGACGACCCAAAGGGTCATTACCTGTATTCCTACTCACTCTGTATCTCTGAGGCCGTGAAAACCTCACTTGGGGGTTGCCTCGAATTTGTGTGCGCAGTCCGGGCGCGTAGCCGGAACGTATATATATGAATTTGTGAGAAAGATAATAAAAATTTTGATGTTTTAATTGATTAAGTTTGACTTCGGTCAATATTTTGGGCAAACAGATCTGGACTCGTGATTCGACAGTCCCGGAGGGTCCGTAGGAAAATATGAGACTTGGGGGTGTGCCCGGAATTAAATTCCGAGGTTCCAAGTTCGAGAAATGAATTATTGTGTGAAATTGTTTTCTGAAAAAAATTAAAGAATTTGAAAGTGTTATTTGTTTAGAAGACTGTGTTGTTGGGCTCGTATTTTGGTTCCGACGCCCGGCACAAGCCTTAAATGCGATTTAAGCAATTGCTGTAAAGTTTGGTTAGATTTGGACGTCGTTTGACGTGTTTTGGACAAAAACTCTAAACTTGATGTCTTATGAAAATTGGAAGGAAATCATGGGTCTTGAGGCCTAATTTGATGATTTCGATGTGGTTTTCGCGATTGGATCGCACGGATGAGTTCGTAGGATGTTATTGAGTTAGTGTGTATGCTTGGTTTGGAGCCCCGAGGGCTCGGGTGAGTTTTGAGTAGGTCCCGGGAGGCCTTAGGCTTAAAGTAACAGATGTTGCAGCGTTGCAGGCCCCCAGTGCGGCCGCGGTCATTCCCGCGCGGTCCGCGCTGGAAGCCACGCGGCCGCGGTGCAGTCCGCGCGGTCCGCGTGGCCGGATTCAGAGGGGTCCTCAGCCTTGGTTTGACCAGCGCGGCCGCGCACCAAGTTCGTGCAGTCCACGCTGGGAGATTCAGAGAAGGCCCCAGGTGCAAGACACCAGCGCGGCCGCGCACCAAAATCGTGCGGTCCGCGCTGGGTAGGTTCAGAGAGTTGTTTTCCCTCCCTTCCTCGGCGCGGCCGCGGGGCATTTTTGCGCGGTCCGCGCCAGTCCTTCAGTAAAGTATATAAATCTGAGATTTTCAGTCATTTTGCACTTTTTCAAAACCCAAAACATAAGAGGCGATTTTCCAAACGATTCTTCTCCTTCAAAACGATTGGTAAGTGATTTCTAACTTATTTTCTTTGCTTCTTAACATCTTAAAACATAATTTCAACTTCAAAACAAAGATTTTAATTGGGGAATTTGGGAATTTAGGGTAGAACTAGGGTTTCAAAATTTGGGGGTTTTGGACCTCAATTTGAGGTCCGATTCCAAAATAACTTATATATCTGAGTTCATGGGGGAATGGGTAGTCGGGTTTTGGTT
>NC_031989.1:3485885-3543967 GCF_001879085.1 Nicotiana attenuata
TTTTTTTTTTAAAATGAATTTTGCTCCATAGGTTTTAGGAGCCACGAGAAGACTAGCATTGCGTAGTTCAAAATGTTGGAATTGACGACTTCTTCTAATTTTTTATACAAGAAGTTGCTGCTCGTGCCTTAAAGGCTGTTGTAATTCCCAGCCGAGAGGAGTCTAGTGCAAAAGCAGGAGGCAAGAGTCTTCTTGCATCTGCTGTTCACCATTGATTGATCATTGATCTATCAATAATAGTTAGGGAGATGGGACGGGAGTCCCGTGATAGTTTTTCATTGTCATCTGCCAGCTTGAAGAATTTAGCACTGTGCAGTTGAAGAGAGAAATTAAGATTGAGAACTTTCGAGAAAAACAATCAAGAGCAGTGCTCTGTATTTTGATACAACTGATTTAACTAGAAAGAAGAAGAAGCTACAGTGTATTTAACTAACTAACCACCTTAGCAGGGGCGGATTTAGGGGGGCGCAAGGGTGTTCATCCGAACACCCTTCGCCGAAAAATTACACTGTATATATAAGGCAAAATCTGTTTTTTACCTCTATATATTAAGTTTTGAACACCCTTAACACAATCCAAAAGTGTAGTTTAGTGGTCAAGGGGGTTCAAAATCTACATAAGGTCAAGGGTTCAATTCCCACTAGCTACAAATTTTTTTTTGTTGAACCCCCTTCGTGGAGATCCTGCCTCCGCCACTGCACCTTACGACAGTTGTACCCCACTAATACTAACTAATACCATAGTTAAGTTAAGCTAACTAAGGTTAACTACTAAGGTTAACTTATATTCTTTACACCCCCCCTCAAGCTAGGACTAGGAAAGATGTTGAGTAGACCTAGCTTGGACAGCAAATATGAATGTTGAATACGACCAAGTCCCTTTGTGAGTATATCAGCTTCCTGCTCAGCTGTAGGACAATAGAGAGTAGAAACAAGACCATGTTGAATTCTTTTCACGAATGAAATGGCAATCAATATCAATGTGCTTCGTGCGTTCATGAAATACAGGATTAGCAGCAATAGCAAGAGCTGACTTGCTATCACTGTATATAGGCATAGGTGAATTATGATACACTCCTAGCTCCTTAAGTAAACCAATAATCCATGTAACCTCTGCAACTGTGGATGCTAAGCTACGATATTCAGCTTCTGCTGAGCTTCTAGAGATAGTGGACTGCTTCTTAGATTTCCAAGAAATCAAGGAAGAGCCAAGTTTGACAAAATAGCCTGTGACTGACTTTCGTGTGTTGGGACATGCAGCAAAATCTGCATCACAAGATGCTGAAAGTAATTCAGAACACTTAGCAGCTAAGAAAACTCCCAGACCAGGACTGCTTTTGACATATCTAACCACCTTGAGTGCAACTTCCATATGAGAGACCTTGGGACTATGCATGAATTGGCTCAAACTTTGAACAACAAAAGAGATATCTGGTCTCGTAACAGTCAAATAAAGAAGCTTACCCAAAAGCCTTTGATATGGCCCTAGATCAGTCAATAATGTGTCATCAGAAGTACCTATATGAGTGTCAAATTTAGAAGTAGTGAGTTTCACATTTGGCTCCATAGGACATGAAACAGGTTTAGAGCCTGTGCCCCAACTCAGGTATGAGTTCTAAGGCATACTTGCGTTGATGCATTAATATACCATCACTATTTCGTGCAAATTCTATCCCCAGGAAGTACTTAAGTTCTCCTAGGTCTTTGATCTTAAAAGAGGTTTATAAATCATCCTTAGTCTGTTGGATCATGATGGGATTATCTCCAGTGATAAGAATGTCATCAACATAGACCAGAACTACCACCATGTGACCTCCTGATCTTTTGATGAACAGAGAATAATCCAAATGACTCTGTTGAAATCCAGCATCCACCAAGGCTGATGTGAGCTTGAGATTCCACTGTCTAGATGCCTGCTTAAGTCCATAGAGGCACTTAAGTAGTTTGCAAACTCTAAATTCAGCTTTTGGTCCATTGAAACCTTGAGGTACCTCCATATTTACCTTCTCAGATAGATCTCCTTGCAAGAAAGCATTGTAAACATCCATTTGATGAATAGACCACTGCCTTGAAGCTGCAATAGACAACACACTTCTGACAGTAACCATTTTCACCACAGGTGAAAAGGTTTCTTGGTAGTCTAAACCTTCTCTCTGATTATACCCTTTGGCCACCAATCTAGCTTTGAACCTTTTAATTTCTCCTGATGCCTTGTATTTAATCTTATAAACCCACTTGCATCCTATTGCCTTTTGTCCTTGTGGTAAGGATACTAGTTCCCATGTCTTATTGTCCTCCAATGCTTTGATTTCTGCCTGCATTGCCTCTACCCATCTCTTGTCCTTTACTGCCTCTGAATATGATGTAGGTTCCACTTCCACTGAAAAATTTGCCAAGTAGCTTTGATATTTTGGAGAGATACCTTCATATCCTATCACCTTTGAACTAGGGTACTTGCAGCAGCTTGTAGAACTTCTCTTGTCATCTCTAACATAATCCTTAAGCCATATGGGAGGCTTATTTACTCTTGTGGATTTTCTAGGTTCCCCATCATCAGGCAAAATAAGAGAATCACCAGGACTATCCACACTGTTATACTCAACAGGGTATGAAATGTCCTGCTCATCTGAGATTACTGGAGTTAGAGTAGGAGAGCATGGCATATTGGTTCCCTCAATATGTGCATCAGTAGCAGAACTGACTGCTTTCAGTTCTTCATCAAAATCTTGTCTTGGCACTGGAATTTTGTCCAGAAATAATGATTCTGTTGATCCTTCTGCTGTGTGGAAGAGAAATATATCCTCATAGAACACTACATCTCTGCTTATAAAGAATACTCTATTCTCCAAATCCAAAAGTCTGTAACCTTTCTGATGTGCAGCATATCCTAGGAAAACTGACCTCACAGCTCGAGGAGCAAATTTATCATGGCTTGTCAGATTAGTAGCAAAACATAAACATCCAACTACCTTTAAATGTGTCAATGAAGGTGGCTTATTCAGAAGTAATTCATATGGTGACTTATGTCCCAAGACAGAAGAGGGAATTCTGTTGATTATATATACAACAACATCAATACAATGTCCCCAATATCTAACAGGTAAGTGGCCTTGAAATCTGATTGCTCGAGCAGTCTCCAGTATATGTCTATGTCTCCTTTCCACAACTCCATTTTGTTGGGGAGTATATGGACAGGAGCTTTGATGAACAATCCCATGCATTTGAAACAAGTCATTACATGCACTGTTAAAAAACTCACTCCCATTATCTGATCTAAACATCTTAATTTGCTTCCCAAACTGTGTTTTGATCATACTAATAAAGTTCTTGAGTAAGAAAATAATATCAGATTTGAGTCTCATAAGAAATACCCAAGTCCATCTGGTAAAATCATCAACCAATGTAAGAAAGTATTTCATGCCATTATGAGTAGCAAACTTATAGGGTCCCCACACATCCATATGGATCAAATCAAAAGCATGTAAACTTCTATTAGTACTAGTTGGAAAAGGTGCTCTAGTTTGCCTAGCTAGAGGACAAATTTCACATTTAGACAGTGAGTCATTATTTATTCTACTACCATAGTGTTGTATACTAGGAATCCTTCTGAGAACTTGAATTGGAATATGTCCTGTTCTTCTGTGACATATTTCTATGCCTCCTTCTTTACCGGTAGCTGCAAAAGCTCTATTCACAGTCTTCCCTAAAGCTGTTGACAATATGTACAGATCTTCTTCTCTTCTACCAATCTCCTTCACCCTCCCAGATAAGAGGTCCTGGAACACACAACATTTGGGGAAAAAAGTAGCACTGCATTTAAGATCTTCTGTCACTTTAGAGACTGACATGAGGTTAAACTTAAAAGCAGGTACACATAACACATCTTTCAGTACATCACCTCCTGTGAGTTGACACTCCCCCATATGTAAGATTGATGCTGAATCTCCAGTAGGTAATTGCACTTGTCCTGAATTTCCTACTGAAGTTTCATTATTCAGTAAACTATTATCACCAGTCATGTGGTTAGTAGCACCAGTATCTACTATCCATTTGCAAAGTTCTAAGTTCTCACATAAGGCTACATTACCACAATTGGCTGATATATGCTTGTGGTTGGTGAAGCTATCACTCCTTGCTGTCCAGATCCATCTATCATGACTGCATTTGCTCTCTTCTTCTGCTTGAAATCAGATGGATAACCAATAATCTTGTAACAGTTCTCCTTCAAGTGCCCTGTCTTATTACAAAATTCACACCTCATCAATTTATAACATTCATTTCTAGTATGGCCTTTCATATGACAAAAATCACATTCTAAGCTATAGTTTCTCCTTGGCTTACATGTAGATTGTGCAGTAAACAACGCAGTAGGGTCATTATGCCCAGTTTGCCCATAGGTACCACCAGTAAATGATTTCCTGCTTTCTTCCTGAACTACCATAGCATAAGCCTTATCTATAGATGGCAAGCTTGGCATTAATAGAATCTGGCTCCTTGCTTGCTCAAAATTGTCATTCAATCCCATCAAAAATTGCAGTAGTCGTTGATACTACAATTGTCAATATACTCAGTGGCTGAAGTAGGAGGTGGCAGTATGGAATCATATTCTGCCCAAAGGTCTTTTAGCTTGGTGAAATAAATTGATACTGACGAAATCCCCTGTGTTAGGGTGAATATTTCCTTATGCAAGTAATACAATCTCGATGCATACACTATGTCAAAACGTTCCTTGAAAGCAGCCCACACTTTCTGTGCATTCGAAGAAAATAACACTCCTGTTACCAAATCTCTGCTCACATTGCTCATGAACCAAGAGGTCACAATCGCATTGCACCTATCCCACTGACTTCCTAGATTTGGACCAAAATCCTCCTTCGATGTTGATCCATCAACTAAACACAATTTGTTCTTTCCTAATAATGCTACTTTTATTGCACGACTCCAAAGAGAGTAATTTTCCATACCTGTCAAAATGAGTCCCACAGACATCGATCCAAGACCATCAGATGCATGCAGGTAGAGAGGATGGTTATGATCTAACACAATCGAGCTAGGTATCATTCCGATGCTCGTATTGTCTCCATTGTTCGCATTATCAGCCGAGTTCTCAGGAGGCGCCATTGATAGACCTCAAAATTAGGGTTCAAAGCTTCTGAATTTGAGCAGATTCTCTCGAATTATCTTCAATTCTGCGAAGAAATTCCCTAGAATCACTCGATTAATGCTCTGATACCATGAAGAATTTAGCATTGTGCAGTTGAATAGAGAAATTGAGATTGAGAACTTTCGAGAGAAAAACAGTCAAGAGCAGTGCTCTGTGTTTTGATACAACTAACTCAACTGGAAAGAAGAAGAAGCTACAGTGTATTTAACTAATTAACCACCTTAGGACAGTTGTACACCACTAATACTAACTAATACTATAGTTAAGTTAAGCTAACTAAGGTTAACTACTAAGGTTAACCTATATTCTTTACATAATCTAATGTGACTGCTATAAATCGTTTCCGGTTTACTTCAAGGACTTAAGAGAGAAAGAAAAAACTCCAGGATATGTTTTCTATTGCTCGTATGTATTTATTACTTGCACTTTGCTGCTCCTTTTTAAAATTACTCACCAGTTGAGTCATCAAAACAGGTTGGCCCAATTTAGCTTTCGTGGGGTGTAATATTTAAGGCACAATTTAGCCCATTCCTTCATTTAGTTGTGAAATTTTCACCGGTTGTTTCTTTTTGTATTAGCTGTTTAATAAAAGACTTCTTATTTTTATTTTTCTTGCAACTGAACCTTTTTTTTTTGGTAAATAAAGACATTTATTTAAAACATAAACTTAGTAGTCATTACAATAAGAGATTTGTCTAGGCCACGCAGTGCCTATCCCATCCCTATCAAAAACTGAAATAGCAAATACAGGCGGATAATAATATAACATTAAGTTAGCAAAAGAGTCCAAGCTACATCCATTCTTGGCTAAGGTGTCCGCTACTCCATTAGCTTCTCTGAATGCATGCCTCAAAGGTGGCGTGCCCGCCTCAAATAATAGGGACCTGCAGTCATCAATAATATTTTAATAAAGACTGTTTTCATTATTTATCATGTTGATTAGTTCTTGGCAGTCTGTTTCAATGACTAGAGGAGTCAGTCTCATTTGGATGGCTAGTTTTAGACCTTGAACTAGGGACATGGCTTCCATTTGAATATTTGTGGCGCATGCAAATCCCATATTGAATCCCAGTATCCATTTTCCATTGCTATCCCTAAAAATTCCGCCTATTCCCCCCTGCCTGGGTTACCTTGGCATGATCCATCTATGTGTAGTTTAAAAAACCCTATGTCTGGTGGATGCCATCTAATAAGGATCGTTCTTTTTGGTATCCGGATAGGACTCCAGTTGCTTAGAAAAAGGAATTCTTGGGTGCTATTGATTACTTTGTTAATATTTGGGTATGAGCTATTTTTTTGGAAGATCTTTTCATTTCTCTTAGTCCATAAGTACCAGAGGAGAAAAGGTAGGAAGACAGGTCATGTGATGTATTGATTATAGCGCTTGTTTGAGTTTAGTTGGTGCTTTAGCCAGTAGAAAATAGAAAGTTTGTTATCCGAAGGTCGGTAGTTGTGTTTTATGTGGCATTGCCTCCAGATTTCCTTTGAGTGAGCACAGTAGAAGAGTATGTGTTTTATATCCTCCTTTTCTGATCCGCAAATAGTGCAGATGTCAGATGTGCAGATGTTGCGTTTTGCTAGGAAGGAGGCTGTTGGGAGTCTGTTGAGGGTGAGCAGCCACATGAAGTATTTTAGTTTGTTCAGGGTGTTGCTTTTCCAGATCCAATTAAAGTCAAGGTTGTTTTCTTCCGTCTGGTTGTCCTTTTGGGAAATGAGGTCATAGGCTGCCTTGATGGAGAAGTAGCTGTAGCCCGGGGAGTTCTAGGAGATTCTATCCCTACCTGCCTGGGATTGTTGGATATAGGTTGTGACGACCCAACCCGTCGTCTCATGTATTACAGCCCCATTTCCCCCATTTATTGCTCTTTCATGTTTTATTATCAGCAACGGGTGAGTTAGAGTCTAATTGAATTGGTTTGGATAGGAAATGAGACACTTAGTCTCTTTAAGGAAGGTTTGGTTTGGAAAGTCAACCGAACATTGACTTATTAGTTAGAAGGCTCGGATGTGAATTCCGGTGATTCTGTTAGCTTCGGGAGGTGATTTGTGACTTAGGAGTGCGATCAGAAGTGATTTCGGAGGTCCGAAGTAGAATTAGGCTTGAATTGGCAAAGTTGGCATTTTGGCGAATTCCGGTGGATGGGTGAGAATTTGATCCGAGGGTCGGAATGGAATTCCGAGAGTTGCAATAGCTTCGTTAGGTGATTTTGGATATGTCTGCAAATTTTCAGGTCATGCGACGTCGTTTGGTCGGGTTTTTGATCGAATGCGTAATTCGGAAGTTTTTAAGAAACTTAGGCTTGAATTCGATGTGATTTGATGGTTTTAGCGTTGTTTGATGTGGTTTGATGATGGGAACAAGTTCGTATGATATTTTGGGATATGTTGGTGCCTTTGGTTGAGGTCCCGGGGGCCTCGGGATGATTTCGGATGGCTAACGGAGGTTTTGAACTTTGAAAATGTTGCAGAAAATTGCGCAGCTGTTGCAGACCAAAATTGGTCTTCGCGTTCGCGTCTGTAGGCACGCGTTCGCGGAAGGTAAAATCTTAGACCATCGCAATCGCGTGGGAAGGCCACGCGTTCGCGTAGAAGGGCCTGGGGGCCCAGCCTAGTTTGTTCATCGCGTTCGCATGCGGAGTATCGCGTTCGCATGCGGAGTATCGCGTTCGCGTAGGAGGGTAAGCTGGACTATCGCGTTCACGTTTGTAGTATCGCGTTCGCGTAGGGTAATATTTTGGTCAACGGAATTTGTTCAATGCGAACGCGGGGTTGTTGACCGCGTTCGCGAAGGGAAAAACCTAGGCGTCCAGAGGGGTTTTTATATTATTTTAACCGCGATCCCATTCATTATTTCCTCCATTGTTAACCTTCTTAAGAGCTTTGGGCAAGAAATTTCAAGGGTTTTGACTGAGAATCGAGCGGAGGTAAGTTCCTTGGCTTAATTACTCGAGTTTATGGTAAATTTATCATAGAAATCAGTGGAAATTCATCAAAATGGGGTAAGTTAGGGCTTGAGAAATTAGGATGTAAAAACGGAATTTGGAGGGTCAAACGAACTCCGATTTTGGTAAATTTTATATGTACGGACTCGTGGCGAGACGAGGAATCCGGTGATGTAAATTTCGTAATTTTTCGAGAAGTGGGCCCGGGGCTCGGGTTTTGCCAACTTCGTGAATTTTGGTGTTTTTCGAGTCTTTTCGATTGGGTTATGTTTCTTTAGCCTATTGTAATGTATTCGTTGTGGTTTTAATCAGATTCGGCGTGCGAAGAGGTTGATTCGAGAGGCAAAGGCATAGCGAGCTAGACTTGTGGCCGGCTTGAGGTGAGTAATAGATGTAGATGATGACCTGAGGGTTTGAAACCCCGGTATATCACACTGTGACGCTATATTGAGGCGAGAGACGTACTCTATGACGAGTGCGGGGTCGATAGTGACTGGGGATTTTGACCTAGTCTGTTCCGATTGATGTTCGTACTGTGTTCTTGACTAGAAATTGTTTGGTAATCATCCTACTTGGATTTTATGAATGTGTTTGGGGCTTTGTGCCTATCATTTGCATCCTTCAGGGATCCTTATCACTGCTTTCATGATGCTTAGCATATTTCATGATATCAGTCCTGAGTTAGACACTGCCTCGAAATGGTTAGTAAATAAATAAAGGTTTAAACACTTAGCTCTAAAATTCCTAATAATTGAAACTAAAATGAATAATCTAACTGTGCCCGATTGGCTTGCATGCATATATATACCTGGACTGAGTGTGGATCGGGCTGCACGCCGCAACGAATGTTATGATGATATTGCGCTTGGGCTGTAGGAGCCCCTCCGGAGTCTGAACCCCCACAGTGAGCGCGGGTACCCAAATGGATCGGGCTGCGCGCCGCAGCGGTCATGTGCATTGCATTGCATTCATGCATTTATACCTAATTGTCTTAATTGTCCTGGTATTGTTGTTGTTTCATCGTTTTATATGCTGAATCGCTGATTATAGCTTTATATTGTAATATTTCGGAATTTCTTACTTTCAGCCATTATATATGTTTATTACTCACTGAGTTGGAAGTACTCACTTTACTCCCTGCACCATGTGTGCAGATTCAGGTGCTCCGGAGACTTAGTGGAGCTGTTTGTTGTCTTCTTGGATTTCGGTTTAGGAGTTGTTGAGGTAGCTGCCTGACGTCCGCAGGACCCGACTTCTCCCCTTTATTGCATTTGTCTTTCCCTATCCTAGACTTTCTTTATTACTATTAATATATTACTCTGTTACATTTAGAGGCTCTAGACTCGTGACTCCAGATCTATTGGGGAAATGTTTGGTATATTCGTTATTATTTTTCGTACTATTTTATCTAGTTCCGGATTGGAAACTTGATATTTACTATTTTAATTGTATTATTTGTTAACAGATTGCGAATTTGGGTTGAGAGTATTTAATTGGTCGGGCTTGCCTAGCATTAGTGTTGGGCGCCATCACAATCGGGATGGGGTCGTGACATAGGTGCTATGGATTTTTAGAGTTATATCTTCTGGGAGTTTGAAGGATAATTTTGAGAGATCGAAGTAGCCATCCTTGATGATGTATTTTACTTTATGTCTTCTTCCCTTTTTGGAGGGGCCCCTGGATACTATTCCTTAGCGTGTTTCCGTGGTTTATCCACCGGTTGTTTCAAAGATTTATGCTTTCCCCATTTCCTATAATCCATTTGTTCCCTTTTTGGCAAAACTTGCTTCCTTTACAGATGTTTTTCCAAATATGAGAGGACAACGGGCTATTCTTGGAACTGGTGATATGGTTGGCTTTCCTATCATATTTGTTGCTCAGGACTTGGACCCATAGGGCTTCCTTGTTGATTGAGTATCTCCAGGCTAGGCTAGTGCTGAAGGCATCGTTTTTACAAGAGGTTTTAGCCAGCCCTAGACCTCCTTGTCTTTTTGGGGTAGTGACTTTGTTCCAGTTAAGCAGGTGGCATTTTCTTTTTTCCTCCGTACTTCCCCATAGGAAGTTTCGTTGGATGGAGTCTATCTTATTTTGAGTAGTTTTTGGTAGATTGAAAATTTGCATGTTGTGGTTAGGGATGGCTGCAAGGGTTGCCTTAATGAGGGTGGTTCTTCCTGCTAGGTTTAGGAAGTGGGTTTTCCAACCCCTTAGTTTATTGTTCAGACTGTCAATAATGAATTGAAAGTCTTTTTTGGATAGCCTCTGGTTTGTCATGGGGAACCCTAGGTATTTACCTATTGAATTTGTTATTTTCATGTTAAGGCAATTGCTGAAGAGGGCCTGTTTGTCCGGGTGTGTGTTCTTTGAAAATATTATTCTAGATTTGCTGAAGTTGATAGATTGTCCAGAGAAATTACAAAATTTATTCAGGGTATCTATGAGGGAGTCGCAGCTTTTTTGATTAGCCTCCATCATGAGAATGAGGTCGTCAGCAAAGAATAGATGAGATAGTTGGGGTCCCTTTTTTGACAGGGTTATGGGGTCCCATCTACAACAGTCAACTTCGTGGTCGATGAGTCTGGAAAGCATTTCCATGCATATTATGAATAGGTATGGGGATAGAGGGTCCCCTTGCCTAATGCCTCTAGTTGGAGTAAAGAAGTCTGTATTCGAGCCATTTATGAGTATGGAGGTGGATGTGGAGGATACACAGGACATTATTAGTTCAATTAAGTCATCCGGGAAATTTAGGGATTTCGGGGAGTATCTAATGAAAGACCACTCCAGCTTGTCAAAGGCCTTTTCCAGGTCAATTTTGATCATGATTTTTCCCTTTTTTCCTTTTGAATTTTTGAAAGAGTTTTGTATTTCATGCACTATTATGGCATTGTCTGAGGCTCTTCTTCCTCTTATAAAGCTTGTTTGAGTAGGATGGATAATATTGTTGAGCAAAAGTTTTATTCTATTAACGATAATTTTAGTGACGACCTTATACGCAGTGTTACACAGACTAATGGGTCTATATTGCCTTAATGTTTCAGCATCCTGATGCTTTGGTATTAAACAGACAAAGGTTCTATTCATGTCCTCGTTCATTCTTTTACTTATGAAGGATTCTTTACAGCAGGTTGCTAGTTATTCCCCAGAATTTTTGGTAGAAGAAAGGGTGGATACCATCCGGTCCAGGTGCCTTTAGTGGTTTAAAAGAGAAGAGGGCATTCTTCACTTCCTCCTCTTCTGGTTCTCTTGTGAGGGTGGGGTGGTCAGTAAGGGTAATTGAGGATAGGGCAGGCATGTATAATGGTGATTTTTGGGAGGAATTGTGGTTAGTGGTATATAGATTTGTGTAGAAGTTCATTATAATGTGGGTAAGTTCCTTTGGGTCATGGAACCAATTACCAGCCTCATCTCTAATGCTAAATATCCTATTTTTCCTTCTCCTTTGCAGGGTTGTGAGATGGAAAAACTTTGTATTGGCGTCGCCTTCTTGGATCCATTGGATTCTAGATTTCAGTTTCCAGAATTCCTCCTCTAATTTGAGGATTTTTTGTAGTTCATCTAGTAGTTCAATTTCTAGATTAGACAGGAAGGTGCTAGTTGTGTAATTTGGAGATTTTTGAATGCCTTCTAGTCTAGCTAGGATTTTATTCTTTTTTTTAAAGATATTTCCAAAGGTATCCTTGTTCCAGGCAATGGCTTTATTAGTGAAGTTGTTGATGGCATTTGAAATATTGAGTTGGTTTGTCCAGCATTCCGTTACTAGTCCCTTAAATGTGGGATGGGATAACCACATAGATTCCAGTCGAAATATATTATTACTGCGGCTGGGTTTTTTGATAAGGTCCAGGAGTATGGGGCAGTGGTCAGAGTGGGTTCTTATAAGGTGTTTTACACTGGCTTCAGGAAACATACTAATCCATTCGCCGTTGGCTACGAATCTGTCCAATCTCTCCATGATGAAAGCATTTTTTTTCTTTTTCCTCTTATTTAACCAAGTGAACTTTGGGCCTTTAAACCCTAAGTCTATTAATTTGCAAGCATCAAGGCAATTAATAAACTTTGTGATTCTATTGTTATTAACAGGTAGACCTCCAAATTTCTCACTAGCACTAGTGACCTCATTGAAATCCCCTAGTACTAACCAGGGTCCTTTGTAATTATTTGCGACTGTTATTAAATTATTCCACAGAGTAATTCTTTCCTCTAATAAACTACTAGCATAAATAATTGAACATAACTAAGTTTTGGGGTAGATTTTTACCTTCACCATGACATGTTTTTCTTGACCAGTTCCCCCTATTTGATCGACAATGACTTCATCACTGTTCCACATAAGTGCCATTCCTCCCGAGTTGCCTTGTGCCGCAACCTGCGCTAGACCTGAAAAACCAAAATCCTCCATGATGACATGGTGGTCAGATAATTTCGTTTCTAGTAATGCAACCACACTAGGTTTATGGTAGTCAAGCATGGATCTAAAAGCTCTTCTGAAGTCTGCATTCCCTGCTCCACGACAGTTTCAAGAGATGACTCATGCTTATATTTCTATTGTTTGAACTCATCTCCCGCATGGGAGGGGAGTTCCCCCTGCTCGACGTTCCTTCTTGATTCATCCAAAAGTTGGAGAACATTGTCGGCACCAACACCATTACATATTGGTAGATCCCCGGGGTCCTCAATTTTTTTATAGTTATTGAGTATTTCCTCAAATCCAACGGGCAGCTTAAGATGAATCTTTTTTCTTTTCTTGCTTTGAACACTAGGGTTTTTGGTGACCTTAGCACTCCATGTTCCACCACCCTTTCCATTGGATTGTCTTCCTCTTCTTCCTCCTCTTGTCTCTCCGTGCTGGGTTGGTGAATCTGTTGCATGGGTGGCTGGGGAGTTGCTGGGGTGTCGTGAGGGGCTTGGTGGTTCAGAACTGGACCATGCATGCTTGGGTTCGTTCCATGCATGGTCTGAAATAGGGGGGCTGGATTTGGGGGAGGTTGGATGTTTGGGAAGAGGGGTGAGTGTGTGTTGAGGAGGTTGAACGGTTGGATATGGTTCCATGGTTGATTCTGCCATGCAAGGTGTATCCATGGTGATGGCATTCCTTGATGAAAGGTTAGAGCATGATGTATCCAAGGGTTGCTTATTATGTTCCCCATAGCAATTCTCATGCCTTCCGATATTATTTGAGCCAAGTAGCATGGGTCCTCTATTTGTATGATTATGTCCTCTCTATTGATCCTTAGGCTCATGCTCAATCCGTGTACCATTAGACCCTGTTCCAACCAGCTCTGGGGGGTATGGTTTGGTTGTATTGGTAAGGTTGTGAATAGTGTTGGTGGCTGGGGTGGTTGTGGGATTGTTTGTGGCGGGTTGAAGGTGTGGTTGGGATCTTTGGTGTTGTTCCCTGATCCAAACGTTCCTTCTTGTTCTCATGTTTCTCCTGTGATGATTGTTTGGGAGTCTTGGCATTCTTAGTGGCAGTATTGTTTGAGTTTGTGTATGTGTTGATGTCTCTCTTGTTGGCAGCAAGATTATCATGTGATGGTCTTAAGAAGCTTGGTTGGTTTAATGAAGAAACCACTGGAGAGTTAATGTTACTTGGTTCATTAATGAGGACATTGATTTTTGCGACTGAGGTGGTGACAAGGTGAGTGTTTTGATTTAGTTCCAGGGACATTTTTGGGGGGGCTTGATGTGAGGGGTTGTTTGTTTCAAGTGAGGAGAATCTATTAGTAGTAGTTATTAGGCTGCCGTTACTTTTTGTATTGTTAGACAAGTTGTAGTCTAGGTGTTGACCTAAGGGTAGAGGTTTAGTTGAGATGACTTCATAGTTCATAGAGGGTAGGTAGGGTAGGTGGTTTTGTACCGTGTCTAGGGTGATGGGTACGTGGGTTGGACTGTTTGTGTATATAGGTAGTGTGGGGTTGCTTGGGGGATGATCTTTTGGAGGACAATGGTCTTTGTCCATGGGTTTTTTCTCGTTAAAGGAGGGGTCATTGTCACTTGTATTTGGTGACATGTTTAGGGTAGTGACAAGCCTAAAGTTTGCTGGGGGTGAGAGGGCATTTCCCATGTGTTTGGGGGATGGCTTTTGTCCATTGGGTATTTTCCCTAACGCTTCTTGGGAAGACGATTCCATCTGGGAGGGAATTGCTGAGCTTGGGCTATGCTTTTCGATAGTTTGTTGCATGGAGTTTATGGGCTTCATGGGACCATGTTTACTCAAATCTTGCTTCATTTTTTTCTTATGGTGGGAGACTATGGTCCAACTCTCGACTTTGGCAGTGATGGACTCTATGTCCTGGGGTGATTTGTTGGAGTCGCTAGGCATATTAGTTTTATTGTTTGTCTCCATTTTTTTGTTGGGGCAGGCTAGTACGTTGTGTCCCAGTCGTCCACAGTTTGTGCATAGGACGTTGAAACCTTCGTACGTGATTTTTTGGTAATGTTTCCCCAGTATTATATGGGTTTTTAACTGTTTTTCGATTGGTACTAGGATGCATAGACGAGCATATTTCCCCCTAAGGGCTGAGGAGGTGCATGCATCAATACGTAAGAGTTCCCCTAGTTTGTTTCCTATTTTTTGTAAGATTTCATAGTCGTAGAATTTCGTAAGGAGTTCAGGTAGTCTGGCCCAGATGGCCGAGTAAGTTAGTGAAGCTTCCGATGCTACGAATCTAGGCTCCCATTTCCTTATGGTGAGGAATTGGTTTCCTATGAACCAGGGCCCCTCATGGAGAGCTTTGTTGTAATTTTCTTGATTGTTAAATTTTATGAGGTAGTAGTCGTATCCTAGGTCTATGAGGGAAATAGTTTCAGTTGGTTTCCAAATCGCTTGGAGCTTTCGTTAAAGAAATTGGTACCCAACTCTTTTCCCAAATACCTTAACTATAAGGGCTGTTTCCCAGTTCTTATAAAGTCTCTCTTTATCTTCAGAAGTTATAGGGATGAAGATGTCTTCTTCCTCTCCATCAAGGAAAGGGTTTTCAGTTTCGTCAATGGTAGTTATGTCCATGTTTATGTCGTCTTGGACACATATATATGACGTGTTACTAGTGGTAGGGTTATTGTTTAGTACACTTATGAAGGATGGTTTTCCTTCACTGTAGAGTTGTCCAAGTTTCATACTAGTGTTGGGGGTAGAGGTGTTTTCATTTGTGTTAGTGCTTACATTAAAAGGCAAGTTGGATGGAGGTGTACGTGTATCGTTTTTCCTCGGGCTACCTGGGGTGGTTTCCATCATGGTAAGGTCTTCGAGTGAATGGTTTTTTGAAGTATTGGGGAGCATGTCTTTGGTTTTGGGAAGGTGGAGATGGAGGCAGAAGGTGGAGGTTGAGGGTTATGCTTAGAGAGAAGCTAGAGGCTCTCTCTCTAACCCATTCTCCCTCCCTTCACAGTTTGCAACTGAACCTTTTAGATGATGGTCTGATGATCATTTTTTTTTACAAACCAAAAATTTTATGACAGAATGTTAGACCATATTCTAAAATTTAGAAGTTATTGTAAACATTAGACTACGGACTAATAATTTTTGAGCAAAATAAAAATTAGATGAGCAAATATTAGATTCAAATCTAACTTTGTCCGAAAAGGCTAACATTTTTAGGGCTATATTTGCACAACTTTTTTAAATAAAAACAAAATCTAAATAGTGGCATAAAAGAGGTGCTCTATTTGGTAGCCCCTATTTAATTTGTACCAAATTTTTAATTTTTTTAATTAGTACCTAAAGTACAAACAGGCCTTATCCTCCTTCTCCTCCTCCCCCTCCTCCTTCTTTTAATCACTGTAAAAATAAAGGTGATGGTGAATTTACATGTTGCTTGTAAGCAGGTTTTAAAATGATTTATGATGTTTTACAGTAGGAGCTATTGTGGCGCTCCTTTCTTTGCTATTGCTTAGGGTTTCTTCTTCTTCTTCTTCTTCTTCTTCTTCTTCTTCTTCTTATTATTATTATTATTATTATTATTATTATTATTATTATTATTATTATTATTATTATTATTATTAATTGCAAAATGTGTTTGTTAGATTTATTGCTATTTTTATAAAATGATGATTGGGGCTGGTTGTTTTATGATATTTGAATGTTATATTTCAAATTTTTATAAACAACTTGCTTACTGAAATATTGAAGAAAAATTAAATATAATTAATATTTACAGGAGAGTCCTGTTGTTAATATGTTTATGATATTGCTAGAGCAGGTTTGTTGTTAACCTAGAAATTGAAAGTGTGAGATGCTCTAAAAAATTTTAACAAAATGTAATATTTAAATAACAGTAGTATATTTGATGGATTGAGCCACAAGATTGAAGAAGAAGAATCAAGCTGATTGTATGTGTCAAAAAATAAATGAAAAATGTTGCCAAAATAAAAGATCAATATGCTCTCTGTAAAATGCATTGACAGAAGCTTCAATGTAAAGGGGAAAACACGACACGACGAAATGAATTAGTGTGATTTAATTTGATTTAGAAGTTATTTGTCTAATTTTATAGGCTACTAATTTTAAGATAGGATTTAATTTGTGTATGTTGAAATTAAATAGTGTTTACACTAGCCATGTAATTTAACCTCTTGAATATGTTGCCTACTTTATTTTTATGATAATCATTCCCACTATTAAGAGCAAACATTTCACATTATTTTTTAGGAAAAAGGACACTGTATAGTCACTGTAAAAATATAGCCGAAAAATATATAAAATTTATATATTTTTTTATATATATACATTCGGTATGTTATATACAAAAATTATAAAAATTTTATACACTTTTTCGACTACCAAATGTAAATAATTTTTGGCGCCGGCTAAAAGTGATAATACCCCTATTTTTGGTAAAAATAGCACGGTCTAGCCAGTTTTCGGACTGGTCATTCAAAAAACGCCAGCGTTTACCAAGTCAATAAAAAATAGCCACTATTTTGCTGCAACAGAGACCGGTCCAGCATAATATACTGGAGTTCGGTGCACCTGTGTATGAACTTCCAGCATATTATGCTGGAACTCCAAAACACGGAAAGTTCCAGCATAATATACTGGAGATTCGAGCACTTGTGTATAAACTTCCAGCATATTATACTGGACCGGTATACTTTGCTGGAACTCCAGTATATTATGCTAGAGTTCTAGTGTACTTATGCTGGAACTCCATCATATTATGCTGGAGTTCCAGCATACTTATCCTGGAACTCCAGTATAATATGCTGGAGTTCAAGTATACTTATGCTGGAACTCCAGCATAATATACTGGCGTATTTTCCGAGTTTTGAACAGTGTTTTCGCTCAGATTTATCTTTACATGAAAACTGGCTAAATTTCGATTACTTTTGAAACTGGGCTATTTTTGAACGACCACTTATAAATCTGGCTATTTTTGAATTTCTCCCCTATTTTTGAACTCAAAATCAGGTCCAAAATTGCCCAATTTAGGCTGAAACAAAGGCCCAGCTAAAGTCCATTCAAGCCTAATAAAGTGGCCCGTTAGAGCAGCCACAACAACAGACCCAATCCAGCCACCCACCAGAGACCAGACCAACCGTAGAACCCACTAAAGACTCCCCAAAACGTGGTCGTTCGTCAATAGCCAAAGACTCAATCTCAACCACTCATCTCTTTAGATCTAACGGACAAGAATTAATCCCGCTTAGCACTAGAAACCCAAATTAGGGTTTGATTTTCATTCTCTCTCTGAAACGACCACCTCTCCCTCATCCTTTCCTCTTCTAAGCGAAAAAACTCCAACTTGAACCTTAGCTTCTTCCTCCCTCTATATATAATTTCTTAAGCTCTCTGCCGAAGGAGGAGAGAAAATCTGGAAAAATCATATTTATACTTTCAATTTTTGTATTCTATCTCTCTCAAGTTTTAATTCGAAATTCAAAGGGGTAGATCTGAAACGACCTCTGCGCCTCTGTTTCACTGCCCTATAAAAGGTAAATATAACTCCACCCTCTTTATTTTGTTGTTGAATTCATGCGCTTTAGAAATCATGCTTTACGATCTCATATTATAGAAATGTGGTTTATATTTGTAGGTTCGTTTATGTTTTGAATAACATATAATCTAAAAATCTGCTTTAATCCCTCTGCCGTGTTGAAGTATGACTGGTGAATCAACTTTTAGGGATGATGCCTTTTTTAGGATTTTTTTAAGTTAACAGTTGTAGTAAAATATAGACAGAATCGATATTCTAATTACAGAAATAGAATAAAACATATTCCAAATATCAATTACAACTGTACAGTGTAAAAAAAAAAAGAAGGTAGCTGGCAGGACTCAAACTTGTGACGTGTACATAACATACACATAACACGTTGTGCTCTTACCGCTCGACCATGGCAAGGTATTAGGACCGTGGCTCCCGTATAACTGGGCCAAGTAGCATAGCACCCTGTTCTATTAAACACAATGACCTTGAACATGAAATTAGGACTCTTAATCTATTTCTTTGAACCATAGGTATCCATAAACAGATCAAGTTTTTACTTGAAAATCTCAAGCTTTGGAGTTCCTGCCTTATAATTCTCTGAATATGCTACAGATTGAAAAGAAATTGAAAGCGAATTCTTAACAATGTTGTTAAGAGCAATGTTGTCTTGTTCATGTCAATAATTGATGCTATTTACTTCATACTTCATCAAAAACAAAATAAAAAATAAAAAATTGATGCTATGTAATATGTGATGCTGGTTCTAGAAGCTTGTCATGCCTCATTAAGCATTTCAGTGCTGTGGGCTCTGCAGCAACACGTCTTTAATATAGTAATTACTTTGTCATTATGCAAGTTTGAGATCTAGATTTCTCTAGAATGGCCAAGTACAAGTGGCTTGGAGGGTAGGTAGTAGGTACTAGGATTCAACATATGACAACATTAAATTGCGAAGTGGAAAGCGATCCTAGGGCTTTGGTCTAGTGGTAAGAGTGCAACACGAGATGTGTGGTTAGTCACACATCATGGATTTGAACCCTGCCTCAGTCAAAAGTATGGTATTTAAGTGGAGAAGGTAAAAAGACTGGTCCATAATCCACCGATTTTCTAATCGTGGGCCACCGGCCCTCGGGGATATCTCTATTATTAAAAAAAGGAAATTGTGAAGCAAAAAGCTTGGATGTGTCGTCGCACACATGCATTTTTTGTATTTTATATTTGTGGCGATTGACAATACTTTGTCCCTTGATTGTATCCTTCCTCCAATCTACAGCTTGAATAAACTCATATGGTCGTCTTTTCTTAGTTGCAAGTGTAATTTCTGTGTCACTAGTTTGCCTTCAATTAAACTAATAGCTAAATAATTTGTGATAATGGGCTTGTATGCTACTATTGCAGTAGGAAGTAGACCTTGTACATGCAAAGACATTTTACCATGTCTGCTGATCCTGCTTTGGTGGATGAGGATGCTTCGTCAGGCTCAGGAGGGGACTTAAACATGTTAGATGGAAACAATAAGCATCAACCTGTAACACCAAATTCGGGTCGTCGCAAGAGAGGTCGCAAGGCAACTGGTGATGCTATTGTTGATGCTATGCTGGAAATTGCAGCTGCTTCAAAGATGAGGGCAGCTGCCATTATGAGGAATGAGGAGCGCTTTGCTATAAGCAAATGCATAAAAGTATTGGATGAAATGCAAGGTGTTGATCAAAGTATCTACTTTTTTGCATTAGATCTGTTTGAGAATCCAAATGCCAGAGAAACCTTCATCTCTCTTAAGAATGAGAGACGGTTGACATGGTTGCAGTGCAAGTTTAACACCTCGGCAAATGCAGCTAACAGATGAACTTAAGAACCCTGTTACAATTCTATTAGTTCTTGACCTTGATTTAGGGGATTTTTGCCAAGACTTTGACTGTATATTATTATTAGTTCTTGACATTTAAATAGAGGATTTTATCTGGGAGGACTGTATATTTAGTTTCTCCTCTGTTTGAGTATAACCAGAGAGCATTTTGTAAGATTTCTGTAGGTATCCTCTTTAAGATTTATCTTATTTTCAAGTACAACATCGTTACATAGTTGGAGTTGGTTTTGTTCAAGTCTTTTCATTAAACTTGTTACATCTAGCATGGATGTAGCACAGTAATGGACTACTGACTATCTGGAACATATGATTAATCATCATCATATAAATTCAAATTTACAAGAGCCAAAGAGATTGTTTATGGACATCTCTAGTAGCTATATTTATTGTACTTCATAGTCTTCTTCAGTAGCCCATGGATACTTCCTGTACGCATTCTTAATTTGAGATGGATTTTCTGGCGTAGACCATGGGTACTTCATTGATGGATCTCGTGGAAACTTTCTGAAGTTCAAAAATGGTGCCCATAGAAGAACCCTAATTTTTGAAACAGTTATCTTGGTCAATATATCAACCAACTAATCCAAACATGAGAAAGCATTAGGAAAGCTGATTAAGTGGTGATTGTGAAAGTATTCTTTTGTGCAGCAAATTTAGCAAAAATATAGTAGTAACTAAACAATGCATAACGTAACTAAGGAAAAAATTGTTAGTACAATGTTTTGCTTAGTCAAACTAATGAATCAAACAAAATAAAAAAAAAATTTAGTGGTCATAGTTTTCATAATCCCTTAATTTGTTTCAATTCCTTCAGAAATGCTATCACACTATCTTTACCACATCCATTAATTGATTCCATATATCATAAGCTGTCGGTAGAGGCGAAATTATGATTTGAACTTTATAAATTCGGGATTTTAGTGCTTTTAAATTATTGGATTCTAAAAGTAATAAATATTTACAAAACAAATATAATATTTAGATTAAAGCGATTGAGTTAGGCCGAACCCGTAACCGGCACACTAATTCCGCCCGGACTTCCTGCTAGTTTGTCTTATCCATGCAAAACCCTTCAACACCAATGATTTTTGTCATTTTTGTCTCGACTGTTTTGCTTGTATGGAATTTGCTTTTGTTTTTCCAATTCGCTAAGAGTATAACAATTTCTTACAAAATAAATGTAATTTAATATATGATAACATATTAATTGCCATTTTTATGAAGCTAAGTTGCTTACACTAGGATGATTAAGGCCGCATATGATGGAGCTAAAACCCGAGTGAGGACAGTGGGAGGGTACTCAGACCACTTTTCAGTTGTTATGGGGTTGCACCAAGGATCAGCTCTTAACCCATTTTTATTTGCTTTGGCGATAAACATACTGACGCACCACATTCAAGGGGAGGTGTCATAGTGTAAATTATTTGAGGATGATAATGTACTGATTGACAAGACGTTCACGAGACAGTGTTAACCCGAGAATGGAGGTTTGGAGACAGACCCTAGAGTCTAAAGGTTTCAAGTTGAGTAGGACCAAGACAGAATATTTTGAGTGTAAGTTCGGTAACAGGACCAATGAAACGGACGTGGACGTGGACGTGAGGCTTGATGCACAAGTTATCCCCAAGAGATATTTTTCAAGTACCATGTATCTATAATCCAGGAAAATGGGAGATTGATGAGGATATTACACATCGTAATGGAGTGGGATGAGTAAAATAGAGGTGCGCATCCGGAGTTTTATGTGATAAGAATGTGCCACCTAAACTTAATGGTAAGTTCTATAAGTGGTTATTAAACTACCTATATTGTATGGGGCAGAGCGTTGGACAGTCAAGAACTTCCATGTCCAGAAGATGAAAATAACATAAATGAGGATGTTGAAATGGATTGCAGGCGTACCGGGATTGATAAGATTAAGAATGAAGATATTCGGTTCAGGGTGGGAGTTTCCCCAGTTGTAACGATTCGACCGGTCGTTTTATGTATTTGAATCTCATTCTCTTATTTGATGCTTCCCTTATGTGTGTTTGTGATTTTGTGACTTGCGCAGTTGGTTAGTTTGATTTCAGGAAGGTTTGAGAGTGAAGTGAGACTCTAAGTCTTATTTTGGAAGCTTAAGGTGTAAGAGTTGATCAAGGTTTGACCTTTGTATAAATGCTCTCGGATTGGTGTTTTGATTGTTCCAATAGGTTCGCATGGTGATTTTGAACTTAGGCGTATGTCCAGATTTGGATTTGGAGGTTCCTAGGATGTTTTGGCTCTATTTTTCGAAAGTTGATAACTTCAAGGTCCGGAGAATTTATAGGTTTGAGCGAGAATTAACTTTGATGATATCGGACTTGTATTATTGTTTCGGAACTTAGAACAGGTCCATATAGTGGTTTGGAACTTGTGTGCAAAGTTTGCTTGGAAAACAGATTGGTTAGGCATGAATCAGACGCTTGGTTGGAAGTTGGAAGTTCTTGAACGTAAGAGAAAGATTTTGATCGTCGATTCTTGGGATTGATGTTATTCATAGTGTTTCGAGCCCTTGGATAAGTTTTATTTAGGTATATAGACTTGTTGGTGTGGCTAGACGGGATCCAAAGGGTTCGGGTGTATTTCAGATTGGTTTTGGACCATTTGGAATGGTTGGGGCAGTTCTGGTTCTGGTGCATTGCACCTGTAGAGGTTTAGGGGCAGGTGAGAGGTCACAGGTACGACTCGGCTTTCGCATATATGGTGTTAATGTGTTCTGGGGAAGTTTTGGTTCTGTAAAGGAGAGGGTCGCAGGTGCGAAGGCGCACCTGCGTAATACTGGTGCGCACATGCGGAGGAGTTGGCCGCACCTGCGAAGTCGCAGATGCAATTCATGGGCCGTAGAAGAGAGTGGTCGGCAACTTAAGTGGGACTGGCAGATGCGCCGCAAAAGCGACCTTTTGGTCCTCAAATGCAAAATTGCGGGGCAAATTTTATATTTCGAAGGTTTGGCCTATTTTTATTATTTTGAGTTTTGGAGCTCGGTTAGAGGCAATTTTTGGAGAGATTTCATCACCACTTTGAGCGTAAGTGATTTCTACTCGATTTTGTTGACATATCATATTTTCTCATGATTTTTTGAACATAGATTATGGTATTTAGAAGAGAAATGTGGGATATGACTACCATTTTTGGAGAGTGTAAATTGGAGATTTGGGAGTCGTTTTGGACTTGGCTTGGAATCTAATCACATATTTGAACTGTAAGGTTATGGATGGTTAGATCTACATCTTGACTCGAATTTTGACCATATGGACCTCAGTTGACTTTTGTTGACTTTGGAATTTGATTAAAGATTTGAAGTTCATTATTTGGAATTGATTCTTATGGCTTTGTTTGACGTTATTGAGTTGTATTTGACTAGATTCGACTTGTTCGGAAGTTGATTCGAGAGAGAAGGCTAATTTGGAAGGTTGAAGGCTACTAGGTGAAGGTAAGTCTCTTGGATAACTTTGTTAAGAGGGAAACCCCTAGGATTTGACTTGATTACTATGTGTTTAAGGTATTGGAGATGGTGTATATATAGGGTGGCGAGCGTATATGCACTTACGAAGTTACATCATGATCGGGGTATAATCAGGATACTTTATGCCTTGTTTTGATTATGTGCTTATTTGATTCATGATTTGTTTGGCTTATATAACTATGTTCTCTCTCTTATTCATGTTAGAGATCATGCCTAGGTTTATAATTATCTATGAAAGTATGGTGCTTATCCTTGATATGCTGAATTGCTTGAGTTGTCTGTAGCCATATAGAAACTCCATGAGCACATGATTTTTATTAATTCCTTGTGCATCTTTTATCTATAATTCTTAAGCATATGCATATATTTAGTATAAGGATACCTGGTTTGGACTGAGAATTTTGGCACGAAAGGTAAGGCGTGTGGATGAAATTACAGTTATGGCACATGGGACATGATGATCAGATATTTGATTATATGTGAGCTGCCAAGCTCTTTTTTGCACTTGAATAAGGATCTGTCCCTCTATAGTCACGTGATTACCCATGTTACTTTGGGTCCTATGAGCGTGGTCGATACATAAATTGTGTATCGGGTCGATATATAGGTTTTGTATCGTGGTACATGGATCTTGTAGCGGTTATTGTTAGAAATTGAGTTTGAGCATGCTTAGATATCCTTGACTCATTTAGAAACATTCATTTAGATGTGAATCGTTACTTGCCATCTTTATATGCTAGTTGGGAGCCTCGACTCTGTTGAATTGAAGCATGCCACCTTTAAATACTATATATGTGTAGCGTTATAATTATTTTTGGAGCTGAAAAAGCATGCTTTATACTTTTCGACTGTTGATATCTTTGATTCTTGTTATTCATGATATTATTTACAGTTCCAGTTTCAAGCTCTGTTATTTATATCTAAGTTGTAAGTATCTTGATGCCTACATCTTCGCCACTACTTTTTCGAGGTTAGACTTGATACTTACTAGGTATCATCTGTGGTGTACTCATACTATGCACATCTTTTTGTGCAGATCCTCAAGTAGGTGCTAGCGGAGCCACTTGATTGATCTTATGTGTTCGCACGGAGACTTAGGGTTAACTGCACTCCATGAATTAATTTCACAGTGTCCGAGTCCCAGTTCCCTACCATTCTTAGTCTAATTTATTATTTCAAACAGCTTTGTTCATATATTCAGGCTTGTACTTATTCAATAGTTGCTCGTGTACTTCTGCCACCTAGTCTTGGGTGTTATACTGTTTTGGCCACATTTAAGCCATGTTATAAGTGTATCAGATATTTTACTTTTTTGAGGCTATTTCTATCTTTGTTTTTTATATGAGTATGAGAGGTTGACCTTGGTGGGCCTGAGAAGAGGTAAAGGTAGGCCAAAGAAGTATTTGGGAGAGCTGATTGAGCAGATCTGGAGTTGCTTCAGCTTACTGAGGACATGACCCTTGATAGGAAGGTGTGGAGTTCAAGAATTAAGGTAGAAAGCCAGTAGGTAGTTGAGAGTGTTTATTCCCACTACCAGTAATATTAGCGTTAGTCTTGTTTTCTATTATTGTCAGATTTTTACTATTAAATGTTGTTTCTTTCGCTTCGTTTTCTTAATCTTGTTGTTGTTATTATGTGTTGCTATTGCTTTTTTTTCCATCTTTCCTTGAGCTGACTGAGGGTTTATAGGAAACAATCTCTCTACCTTGAAGATAGGAGTGAGATCTGCACGTACACTATCCTCTCCACACCCTACTTAGCTTGTCCGAGTTTGTTTTTGTTGATGTACGTTGTTGCTATATTTTTATGAGGCTACGAATAATGTTTGTTATATAAACTTATACATTTTCTGTCTGTATAGCATACGTTTGGGCAAAAAAGGATCATATGCCTACTTGATCGAATTAACTTAACGATTCATACATTTAGATATAGTTTCCTCCTTTTTTTTTTTAATGGTGAAATACGACAATTTATCCAATATTTTCCAGATTTTCAGGTAAATAAATATCGAGATATGGTATAGTTACTACTTACCCTGGAAAGAAGATGAAGACAAACATGAACTGCAAATACATCTCCAATAGGTCCCGCTTATACCACCTTTTCCTAAGCCAGGTCATTATAATAGGCTGCAATCGAATTCACGTATAACTTTAAGAAATTGATAAAGAAAAAAATAAATAAATGAGAGCTACTATAGATAACTAGCATATAAAGTTTTAGAAACCTTATGTTCTAATTTTTCTTTTTTTTTAAAACTTTAAGTGCATTTATAGAGGCGTATTCAGATTTTCAAAAGCATGGGTGCACTATAAGCGTCAGCGACCCGAGTTTTTTAGAAGGTTTATGAGAGACGTATTTTTGGTTCAGGGATTTTAAAGCTCAAAACGAAGATTAAAAAAAGAGAAGAAAAACAAGCGTGTAACCAATATAAAAAGGAAAAAAGAAAAAGTATGTTTAATTAGAAAAAGCAGTAGAGCATTTTACCCTATTTATTAATTAAAATATGATTTAAAAGAAGAAAGAGTATTGACCGAACCCCTGATTAAAAGGTAGAAGATGCATCTTCCTCCCAATGCACTAAAGTGTTCAATTGAGCTTGGGTTAACCCATGTTAATTTAAGTATTTGAGCTTAAATTTACTAGTGTTATACATAATTTCGGGGGAGAAATATATGAACCCGCCCCTTCCCATGTGCATTAGCCCATGGTTGCATATACCGATGATATAAAGAATATTTACACAAACAAATTAAGTAATTATGAGTGAATTCATATCATTAGTATTAATTAACAACATGACAAAAAGGTAAATTACTTGCAATTAAATTACAATGACAACATGAAATTTTATATTATTCGTGAATAAAACATAAATCATTTTTTTTTTTATCTCCACTTACTGGGGCAACAAGGAAGTAGAAGAATGCAGAAATGGCCAATTGGATTAACACCCAAACCAAGTCTTCTTCATTATTCACACCTGTCACTGCCAAAGCTGGCGCTGCACCTACCTATATATTATGAATTCTTGAAAAACTAATCCTTCAGAAAGAGCAAACACATAAAAAAGAAAACAAAAAAGGGAAATATTGAGTTCATTAATCTCAACTAAAGGGTCTTACGGTGGCCAAGAGTGTGCCAACTTGAATAGCCAATAAGGATTTTGAAGAAGCAAAACTTTCAATAGCCTTCAAATTGATGCATTTTGATGCCTATTATTGAATTCAAGAAAAGAAGAGTGGTAAATTCCTTGATGGTAATAATTGTTGTATTGTGAAAGTTTGCGAACTGCTAAAAAGTTATTGTCATATGACCAGGAGGTTACAGGTTTGAGCCGTGAAAACAGTCTCTTGCAGAAATGCAGGGCGAAACTGCATACAAGAGACCCTTGTGGTACGGCCCTTTCCCGGATCCCGCGCATATCGGCAACTTAGTGCACCGGGTTGCCCTTTATTGTGAAAGTTAGCGAACACCAAAAAATTAAAGAAATCAAACCTTTAATTGTGGAATAGATGATTTATGAGATTTTTCCTGGCTTGAAGCTTTAGTGGAGATAAAAGGAGCTCTGCTATGGAGAAGTGGAAGAGAAGGCAAAGCCTTTGGGACAAGGGAGGTGTTCATCTTTTGAACCAGTTGTTTGTGGTTTTTCTTATCTGATTTGGTTTTTAATTGTACATGGTTGAGAATGCAAGCAAAGGGACAAAAACAGAAATGCAATTATTTTTTAGTCCTCACATTCTTTTAGTTTTTTCCACAACATAATGGGAAGTTTCAAAAAGTTTTCAATTTTGAAAAGAATTAAAAGAAAAATGTCAGTTAAAGATAAGGTTGCTTATTTCGTTTTACTACTATGGAAGAGGAAATAAGATCTCTTCGTCCCACCCAGGGTTGGCAAGTGAGTCGGTCCGGACCTTAAACGGGCCAAGTGGGCATGTCTCGTGGGTCTTGATCCCGGGCCGGTCCCAATCCTTAAATAAAGGTTTAGCGGTCCCGGGCTAAACGTCTTTTTGTAGGAACCGGCCCACGAACTCATGGTCCTGCGCTAAACGGGCCGGCCTCGCGGACTAAGTGGGTCCAACGACTAAATAGTATTCTTTTAAAAATTAAATAGAAATTAGAGACAAAAAGATATTAAAAAAATATCTAAGGCAATGCCTTATAAATTTATTATAGAATTATGACCTTATTTTTGTAATTTAAATTTAAGACAAAAATATTGTAAAAAGATATTCAAAGCAATGCCTTGTAATTTTATTATAGCAATAAAAAATATGGCAATATCTTTCTTAGTCTTCCTCCCCCCTATAGAATGAGCACAACAAGGTGCTAATATTACCATTGAGAAAAAAAAGGAACTAATCAAGATGTGCCAAAATACAAGTTACATAATACATACTAATTTTTGTTCATACAAGTTACATGTACTCTTTTACAAACTTCATAAATCCTTCAAGGTTCGGAGGAATTTCCGTTGGTGGTGGCGAAAAAATAGCTTGGTCATTGCCGCTTCAATTATCCGGCGAAGCAGCATCCCTAGCAAGTTCAGCTAGCATTTCTTCATAAGCTTCGTCTTCCTCTGGTTATTATTCAGCAAGTCCAAAATTTCTTCTTTCCGAACGGATCCAATCTCTGAAAAGTACTGATTTTTCCAAGATCTCCCTCATAGACGCTCTATAATCACCGATTTGAAGTCTTGCTTCACTGCAAGAGCTCTCTGATGTCACTATTGAAGCTTGAATAGTTAAAATGTCACGGGTCATCCTCGAAAGAACCGAAAAGTATTTTTCTTTGTCCTTCCACAAATCGCAAAATATTAAAGGAGTCGTCGGGATTCACTTCCTCAAGTTGCTGCGACAAATAAACTTCAAGCTCATTTAGTTGTGAAAAATCATTACTACTAGAACCAAAAGAACCCCTAAACCTCGCCCAAGCACTAAGTCCTCTTACTCCCGCAGTTCTTTTAGAATATTGAGAATCACAACAAGAATGAGTTGGAAAATGCAACTTGATAAGCATTATGAATAGTTTGAACATTTATTCTAATTGAGGCTATTGCTTCCGGAAGTTTAGGCAACTCATCATCTTCAAGTGATAAACTATTATAACTAGTTTCATACCAAAATTGAGGACCTCCTAATTTCATACAAGGATTTAGCAAAGCAGCAACACCATAAATAGGGGAAATAGGAACAAAATATTGTTTAAACTTTTTTCTCATAGAATCAATAGCAAGTTGATAAATTTCCCCACCCTCTGAAAAATGAGCAAACAAATTTGCAAGTTCTGCAATATAAACTAAACAGTTAGAAATAGTAGGATAATATTGCCCAGAAAATTCATTTGTAGAAATATGATTTTTTTTTAAAAAAAAAATCAACAAACATTTTAACATTAGCCAAATCCCCATTCGTAAGGTAATCGTCATCATCACTTACATGTGTATTAAACGTTGAGTTTATGGCCAGTAACGGAAGTATCAGATGGGTCATCATTTGGATTAGCAGCGTTATCACTAGTCGGATTAACATCGGGAGCAGGACTAGTGGATGTATCATCATCCAGTTGAGTTTCATCAAGATCAATTTCCTCATCATCATTTTCATCAATAGTATTATAATTATTAGAATAGAGAGCATTCATTAATTCATGGTCTAAATATTCATCGGGTGTAATATTATGGCAAAATTGACTTTCAGTAGATTGTAATAAACTATTAACTGTATCAAGAATAATGTGTAGGATGGATATGGAGTTTGGTTCAGAGAGCGGGGGCAAGGGAGGAGGAACAACAGTACCACTCTAGATTCGTCAGTCTTGGATTTTCCCTTATTCTTACTTTTACTAAAAATATTTCTTTAGGAAGACATCTTAATTAATCAAGTAATAGCAAATACATAAATAAAACAAAAAAAACTATAATATTAAGACTTAAAAGTTGGAATGAGTTTACCGAATTGACGAACAACTTGTTGAAAATTGATTATCGTTGAAGACTTGAAGACTTCAATTCACCAACTTCACAATTTTTTCAGAAATACTAAAAACCTCAATATTTTTTGATTATTTTTTGGAATAAATTAAGCAATAGTAGCAAGTATAGAAGAAAATTAAAGAGAGTTGTGATAGATTGATATTGATTATTTAACAAAATAAAAGAATGAGGGAGTATTTATAGTTCAAAATATGAAAAAAGTGTAATTATAAAAAGTTTGGGGTTAAAATTAAGTTGGGTGGTTAAATGACTATTTTTTAAATAGCCAACAACTAATATTTTTAAAGCCCAACAGCTCTTGTTTTAAATAGCCAAACGACGAGTTTTTTTTTATTTTTTTAAAAGTAACCGTTGGGCGTTTGGCCCGCTAAGGGACCGGTCCCGGTCCCTTGACGGGCCAAATGGGTCCGGCCCTAACGGTTCCTACGCAAGAATCGGCCCAAGCCCACCTCTAGCGGTCCTACCGGTCCCGACCCACTTAGTCTACTTAGCCCGGGCCCGAGCCCGGACCGACCCACTTGCTACCCTTAGTCCCACCAAAACCCGTCATTACCATCTATCGTTTCTAAGTATCAATATAATTTTTTTTAACAGACAACCTCCCCGACGGAACCTTTATAGCTTGTTTGGATGGTTACGTTGTTATATATCGTTTCATAATGTATCGTATAATATTGTATTGTTTTGTATCATTTTGATATATACAATGTTTGAATAGATTATATAGTTTGCCGTAATTTTATAATGCCATGCACCAACAATATAAAGAATAAACCTGCAATATTATAAAGAAAAAGTAAGGTACGAGGTAATATTATATAAAAAGATAGGGCAAAGGATAAAATAGGATTATCTAATAATAAAAAAAAAAAAAGGTAATATGAGAGAAAAAATAAGGAACCAACATGACCACACCAAATCGATCATTCCATAAAGTGACACTTTTCGTCGTTACATAATGACGGATTTAATCGATACGATACAATAAAATTTAGGTAACAATCAAAACAAACTTTATATTTAAATAACAATACGGTACAATACAATAGGTAACAATAATCCTAACAAGCTGTTAGTTTCCAGAGGAGAGACTGATATGACCAAATCTTGTAGTCAAATACTCAAATCTTGGCTGCTTGAAAGAAGTTTCTCCCTTCTTTCCTTTCTTAATTGAGCCAATTCCTTATCCGACTTTTATGCAGAGAAAACAATAGATCAGTTCATCACGGCCGTCCATCTATAATTTTCCTAAATCCCCAACTAGGCGTGAATGCCATGAAAACGATATCTTCTCGACTTTGACTATAACTGTTTTAATACTACAATGAAAATCACTTAATATATTCAAGACTTGCCGCCTACCAAGAACGAAAATCGTTAGGATATATTTACGCACAGTCAAATTACCTAGATTAACACGTTTCTTTAGATCAATAATAATTAAAAAATTAAACTAACTACATTGTTACAAGACCAGTATATATTACATACCTAGCTGCACTTCAACTCTGCAACCAAAAGCTCTCAATACCAAAGAGTTTTTTCAGCACAAAGGTGAGAGCTATGACCAGTCTAGTACTGAACAACCCGTTGCGATTTAGCAGAAGGGTCGATGGATACGAGCCGTTGGATCAATCAAAAAGCCATGACGAAGCTCCAACACGAAGAGAAGTTGGTTTTAGGGGCGATGAAAATAGTTATCATAGTGGTCAGAGAACAATTATGAAATTACAGAAAAGTCGAAGACATCAGAGAAGTCCAATTATGTTGAGTTCATTTAGTTACAGAAGGGAAAGGGCAAGGAAAAGGCATATATTTTTGCAAAGTTATAAATTGGAATCGTCGGAAAATTTGAGGAATAAGAAATTGAAGAAATTTGTTGTCAAAATGAAATCTGCAATGGTTTCTGTTTTGTCTTTTATGAGGGCTCATACTATGAAATCTTGTACTTCTAACTCTGCAATTTCTAGAGCTTCTCCTGCTCGAGTTATAAGGTGTTGCTGATTTATTATCTTTTAATCTTTTTTGTTTTCTTTCCCTTTGGATTTATTCTTTTATACTTTCTTAATTTAATTTCTTGCTTTTATTGTTTGGAATACCAAACTTTCATATGTAATACAATATTGTTTGGATCAAGAGATACTATATGTGTATAATGAAAGAGAATTTTAAGGCGTTGACATCCAATTTTTTCCGTCTAATTCGGGGCATTTGCATTTATACCCGCTTTTTGGGTCACGTTTTAACTTGTGCCCGTTTTGCAAAAAAATTACAAGCGTACCCACTTTTTCGCGTAACTTCAACATACGGGGCTGAAGTAGCAAAGGCAATCACGCAAAACTTCAGCATTCTAGTAGACAAGACTGAAATAACAAGTGTGCTGAACCAAGTGTGCTGAAGTTTTCATTTGTAATTGCTGAACTTAAAGTAGCTGGAGTTTTGTTCTCTATTTGCTGAAGTTTTTGTTTGTAATTGCTGAAGTTTTTGTTTTTGTAACTGGCGAAGCTGAAGTTTTTGTTTTGTAACTGGCGAACTTCAGCTCTAGAGCTGAAGTTTTTTGTTTTAGTAACTGGCGAACTTCAGCTCTAGAGCTGAAGTTTTTGATTTGTAACTAGTGAACTTCAGCTCTAGTGCTGAAGTTTTCGTTTTTGTAACTGGCGAACTTCAGCTCTAGAGCTGAAGTTTTTGTTTTGCAACTGGCGAACTTCAGCTCTAGAGCTGAAGTTTTTGTTTTGTATCTGGCGAACTTCAGCTCTAGAGCTAAAGTTTTTGTTTTGTAACTGGCGAACTTCAGCTCTAGAGCTGAAGTTTTTGTTTTTGTAACTGGCGAACATCAGCTCTAGAGCTGAAGTTTTTGTTTTGCAACTGGCAAACTTCAGCTCTAGAGCTGAAGTTTTTGTTTTGTATCTGGCGAACTTCAGCTCTAGAGCTGAAGTTTTTGTTTTGTATCTGGCGAACTTCAGCTCTAGAGCTGAAGTTTTAGTTTTTGTAACTGGCGAACTTCAGCTCTAGAGCTGAAGTTTTTGCTATTTATCACTATGAATCCACAATAATCTTCAAAGCGGGAATCACATCGTATGTCAATCCACGACGATTTTCAAAGTGTGAATTCATATCGTATAGCAATCTAAGTCCTTGTGAAATCAAAAAGCTAGTATTCTTGCCAAATTACTTGTTGCGTTTGAATTTTTAGTACTTACAATTAAAAGGAATTCTGAGTAATAGTAAGAAATATTTATTTAAAAGAGATAGCAGAAGAATAAACTTCGTCAAGAATATCTCCACAGCCCATGTCAATTACTGGAACATTTTCACAATCAGCGACTTCAAAAAAGAGTGGCCTATTGGATTGAGGGCGGACATAACTTTGAGGAGGAGAAGGAAGAGGAGAAAGGGGGCTGAAGTTGTTTAAAAAGTGGGTACAAATTAAAACTTTTAAAAAAAATTGGTATAGGTTAAATGGGGGCGACCAAATAGGCCGCCTCGTGCAATTTTTACGTCTAATTCTCAGATATCATAATTCTAGTAGTGAATTACTCCAGCTGTTCCAATTTGCTTGAGATAATTTTCTTATTAGCGGGTGTTTGGATATAATAATTGCGAAATTTTGGAAAAAAATTATGTAAAAATGATATTTGAAAATTAAAGTTGACTTTGGACATGAATACAATTTGGAGCTGTTTTTGAATTTTTGTGATTGAATTAAAATAAAAATTTTGAAAAACACTTTTGAAGTTTTTCAAATTTCCGAAATTCAACTTCAACCGAATTTTGAAATTTTCATGGCCAAACACTAATTCCGACAAAAAGTAAAAAAAAAAGTGAAAAAATTTCTTATGGCCAAACTTGTTTGACTCAAAAGATATTGGAACCTTTTTGAATAAATCAATTACAGAGAATGAAGAGGTAAATCTGAGTCAAATCTTATAACCTCCAGATCTATAAACAAATCAGAAAATAATGCATAAGATGAAATAGGGGTGATCAATCTTATTGATGTTTGTCCTTTCTTCTTTTGTTAATCGATGGAGATGACTGTTTTTCATCCTCCATGGAAGATGACTTTTCCTTCCTTTTGCTCAGAAGATTACAGAGGAGAAGAGAGAGAAAAAAGCCCCTCCCTTTAATGAAAGACTCATTCCCTATATATAGCTATGGAATCCTCACTATGGGTCGATACACTTGTGCAATACGTCCGCTTTCGTTGTTCCCTGAGTACCGCTCCTTGTCAAGGTGGGTATTGTGAGTACGGGGTTTTGGTACAAACCATGTCGTCTTCCACTATCTCGTCGCTTGGACGGGATCTCGGTTAGACCGACTGCAGCGGTCAGATTTTGACCAATACAATTAGTCCCTCCATCTACCGGGGTCATCCCTTGTCGGGCCTGGTAGGCGGATCAGGATTGTTACATATCTAAGAGAAATCTGACTGCCTACCCCTTGAGTATGGTCTTCAGATTCTAGCAATGTGACAGCGTCTTTTCGATATCCTTGAACCATTACGGTCGTTTCGGAACCTGAATATCGTTTGTCTTGAAGCGTTGTTTATGGTTTCCTGCCATTATGACACACGTTCCCAGGGGGTTGAACCGTTTCATGCCCTATCAACTTCAATTGGTGAATCTCGGGTTTCGTGCTTGGAAATTTTATGTCTCTTATAAATAGGACTGCACCATTCGATTTGGAACATTTTTTGCCTTTACTTAAGAGAATTTTGTGAATCTTCTTTTCTCCCGATACTTCGGATTTTTACTTTCTCCGGTTAGCCAGGAATTTTCGTCTTTCCTTTTCTTTATCCCTTTGCTTTATTAGATTGATTCAAATGGCTGGCGATTCTTCTCGCGCTGACCTCTCTGCCACAACTCCGGCACCGAAAAATTATGTTCTGGCTACTAGAGGGGCAGAAGTGGTAGAAGATGAGGAGGTTCCGTCGGTGGTTGAGATCTTGCCTCGCCTTGGGAAAGGTGGAGCGATTTCCATAGTCCCGCCGGGGAGGAGCCGGAACCTGCTCCCTCCGTCATAACTGAGGAGGGGATCGCAGAATTGAAGGCTAGGTGGGAATCCCTCGTCACGTTGAAATACTGTCAGCGGTGGGGGACGACATAGTCCATTTTGACCGCCCATGGTATTGCGCGTTCTACGCCTACCCCTTTATTGTTGGATACACGCTTCCTCTTCCTCTCTTGGTGGTAGATTTCTGCCGCTTTTACGAGGTATGCCCAGCGCAACTTTCGTTGTATCTGTATAAATTGTTCCTCATGCTGCTTAAGTTTGCGGAGCTCGCTGGTCGTGAGGTCACTTTGGGGCATATGCTCAATATTTTCGCCCCTCAACTCATTCGTGGCACAATGATTCACATGCTCCACCGAGGGTCGAAGAGTCTGGTGGTAAAGATGGACGATAGAGCCAACCGTCGCTTCTATGAGAATTACTTTTATGTGCGGACCAAAAACCTTGTGGCGGATCCTACGGGGTTCCCTGAGAGATGGAAATTCGCCCGTAAGTTTCTATGCTTTTTGTCAGAATGATGTTTGACTGCTTTCTTTTGGGTAGTACTAAACTGTGTTTTTACAGCCGCGAAGCTACCTCCTGCACCTGTTGATGGTATCCGCGAGTGGGTGAGCGCCATTCTTCCTCATACGGCGGGTGTCCGTACATGGTCGTCTTTCTATGAGAAATATGGACGCAAGCCCTTACCGGTGAGTAATACCGTTTTTGTTCGCTATTCCTTCTCCTTCCCCTTTTACTTGGTTTCTTATGTGATGTTTGTCGATGCCAGGCAAAGTGCGGAGAGCGAGGGCTTCTCCATTTGCTTTTTGTCAACCTGCCTCGTCCGCTCATCCTGCCTCGGCATCTACTACCCGACCTTCGTCGAGGGCCGCTTCAGTCGAATCTACGACTACGGCCGTACACGCGAAGGTTACCCCTCGACCTAAGGTTTCAGCCCCTGTCGCCTCCCCAGTGAGGAAATCTTCCCCGCGCCGAGGAGAGGGAGGGGCCATCAAAGAGGCGGCGAGTGGAGTTCGAAACGGCTCCTTTAGCCGTGATACATTTAGAGGAAGACCTTCCCTTGACGGGATCTGAGGCGGGAGTTAATGCCGTTCCGCCTATAGAGACGGTGCCAGCTGTTGTGTCTGACCTATCGATGGAGATTCCCGCCGCTGTGATTAATCTGCCACCGGCCGTGACGGGGGCTCAAATTTCTGAGGCCGCTGCTACTGCTTCGGACGGGCTTTCGTCCTCGATACCTGGTCGTGCTTCTTCCTCGACCGCAGAAAGGGGAAAGGGTATCGCTGTCGACGACTACGAATCTGAGTCTGATCTTGACCCTGATGATGTTAGGATGTTTGAGGAGGGTCTTACCCGTTCGGTGGTTCAGGCAGGAGGGTCGTCCCGTATTCTTGAGATTCCGTCGGATATCAACCTTCTAGGAGATACGGAGGACCTGGTGCCGCAGTTTGACCTCTTGTGCTCCACCGCTGAGAGCGAGGCTCTTTGGAACGTTCCTGATATTGATTTGATGCACGAAGTGGCTGCTATGGGCTTGAGGGTACGTTTCGCTTTTCTTTCATGTTGCTTTCGTTTTTTTTTTGCAGGTCTGGCCTTAGCCTATCTTTTTGCTTTTTTCAGACGAATATGGTGGAGGTTGAAAGTGCTTGCAGGGCTGATACTCGGGCCAAGATTTTCCTGACGATGTTGGGAAATATCGGTGCTATCGCGATAAGTGCCGTGAGATGCACGAGTGGCTGTGTTGATACCCAATTTTTTCCTATATATTGTAAATATGCACAAAAGCCTTCAAAATAGAATATATATATATATATATATGTATATATAAGCATGCACAAGGCTTTCATTATTTTCCCCATAATTTTAAGGGTTTAAATTGATTTATTTTCCCCTCTTCTATCCATAAAATCCCCAATATTTATTTTCAAAATTATTGTTTTGATAATTCATTTATTTTATTTCTATACTTATGCCAAAATATGGCTAGTGTAATTTTTATGTATTTTTACAATTACATTTAGTATTTTTTAAGCTAAATTGCATATAATTGCAATGTTAGCCCCATTTTAAAATATAATTATATTTTATATGCATAAAATTGGCCCCTGTATTTTTAAAATGTTAATTATGTATATTAAAATATTTTGGCACCTTAAATTATTTTCCAGATGTTACTTATTATTTATTAAAATTAAAATAGGAAAAACTGGCTATTTAAATAATAGCCAATTTTGGCTTTCAATTATAGCCAAATCGGACCCCAATTCCCAGCCCAATTTTACAATTAATAACCCGACCCATACCCTATTAACCCATACCCAAACCCGGAACCCACCTACCCATTTGATTCCTGACCGTTGATCTCCCAGATCAATGGTCCAAATAATTCCCTTCCTTTTTAATTCTAATCAACCCCGCTAACCCTAATCATTTTTTCCGATCCGCCGCCTTCAGATGCTCTCTCGTCTCCACTCTTCTCTCAAACCTAACCCTAGACTCCTCCACTCACCTCCTTCTCCGGTCGTCTCCAGCGACTATCTCTCAAACCCCAAGCCTCCAATGGTCACTCCACCGACTTACTCGTTATCTCTAAGGCCATCAAGGGTCCTGGGCCATGTCGATTAGGACCTAGGGTTTCTGATTCTGTTGTTCGAGGCTTCTCTGGTGTGATTTTGGGCAAAAATCACACCATATGTGTTACGATTTATGAAGTTACAACAGGTTCTTTCGATTTCTATTTGGGTTCCTTTGAAACCCTAACTCTCTTCTGATTCTCTCAGATCCGTGTTATTTTCATGCTTTAAGCCTGTTTCCTTCTATGATTTGCTTATTCTCGAGCTTTCCTCTGAAAGATCCTCTACTCTAAACCGTTTTTACTTTTGTTGAAAACTAGGGTTTTTTTGGAGTTCTTTCTACACCCGTTTTAACCGATTTCCTTATGATTAAACCTTTTCCCCTTGTTTATTCTGACCGATTTTATGTTCCTACTACTTTTTAACTTGACTCTGTTAAAAGCCCTAATTTTTAAAGATTTTCATTACTTCGTTTATATGTGTGCTAGCATGATTTTCTCTACTTCTTTTCTGTGAGTTAGCATGATTTTCTTTACTTCGTTTCTGTGTGTTAGCCTGTTTACCTAACTCTTGTTAATCTCTCGTGGTCCCCCATGCTTCGAATATGTTCTGCTGAATCTTTAGCCTACTTATATCATCCCTATATGATTGTGTTTGCTCATCTCTTGTTTCTTCCTGTCTATATAACTGACCTTGTTTGTTTGCTACTCTTGTTCATTCGTCTCTATTTATATGGTGAAATATACAGAATCATGACTCCCCATGATTGATTCTGATTTTCCTTAATTGATGGTGATTGAAAGATCTTTTTTTAAAGCCCTAAATGCTTTACCTCGTCTGTTTAAATTAACTGATTTCATTACCTTATTTACCATGGTACTTTGTTTACTTAGTCTTTCCTTAATTGGGTTTTTTCTGAATTCGGTCCTAATTGACTACTCTTTCCTTATTTAATCATGCACTGATTCTTCTTTCTGCTTTATATGGTACTGAATCTTTCCGTTTGATCTTAATTCCCTTAACTTAAGGAAGTACTTCCTTGATTCTCCGATTGATTGATTCCGAGTTCTTAAATTAGTGTACTACTATGATTTTTTACCTTATTCCACTACCTACTTTCAACTATAAATACTCTAAGTCTTTCACAAACAAGGCACCGGCACTTGGCTTTCAAAAACTCCTCTCTTATAAAAATCTCTGTTTCTCCCTTCTTCCTTGTGTTATTTGCTACTATTAGCCGGCTGCAAGCCAAGGATAATCATATGTGCCCTTTGGTTCTTTCATTCTGCTTGCTTCTATCTTCACTGGTATGTCCTAGTTTAACTTAAAGCCTCAACAACAACATGTTTCTCTTCTTGTTTCAGTTTCTTTTATTTCTAGCCTGCTTTTACTTGTGGTTCTATTGTGAAGTTTGTAGTTAGGCTATATTATCAGCATGCTAGTATGACCCCCCTCCCTTTTAATTCATGTATTCCCTTGTGTGATTCAAACATGCCTGGACAGTTGTTCTCCACACCTGCTATGTGCTTACCATTCTTATGAATCCCAAATCCTTATCCCCTCTATGAGTCTATGTTCTCCCTGATTGGTTTGTGATTATGCCAGTTTCAACTATTTCTGAGCATGTCCAAACCAGTCCAAATACCCTTGCTGCGGTTCTATGATTGAAGTCAAATGCTTGTGTATTCCCAAACCTTGACCCCTGTGTGACTACTGAGTTCAGTTGGACTCTGTGATTATTGAAGTACTTGACTTTGTGTATCACTCCAACTTCTTTCAAACAACCTCTATTACCTTATTAATTGCTTTCATAAACAGACTTTTAAGTCCAATCTTTAATAAATTTCCTTCAACCTGTGTCCTGCACTTCCACTTCATTCTTAGTTAATAAGTTCTGCCCCCTCTAGTATGTGTACTGCCTTGGGATCCTCTTGAGAACCCTCTGAACTTTGGCATACTGAGGCTGGCCTTTCCACACTGCACTGGTCCAACGCTTGGCTACTAAGTCTAGGTGTAAGCATTGCCCGGGGTCCTTGAGACCCTTAGGGAACTTTGATGCACCTAGACTCTGATTTGTCTATGGAAATGAGGCTTGAAAGACCATTGGAGGCTTCTAGGAAACTTGGGCCTAATTGCGGGCTCTTTATAGAATAGCTTCTTGATTTTCTATTTTTACTTATGTAATTCATTTATTGGCCTGTAATAATTTGTAAACAGAAATTTGGGGTACTTAGTAAAAAGGGGTGGGTAGATGTATACTTTGTGGTGTAACATGGGTAGAAATCCTGCTCTTAGGGTTTACTTCCAAATATGCCTGCTTCACTCGATAGAAACATGTTCATAGGGTTTTTATTCTTGTTGAATCTGATTGCTTTTGCATAATAGAACCATGCCTATAGGATTCCACTTCTAATTTCATTCGCATCATAATAGAAATCATGCCTATAAGGACTTCACTTCCAGTGTCGTTTGCATCAAACAGGAATCATGTTCTTAAGGTTCTGCATTTTCGTCATGTTAGAAATTATTTTCATAGGGTTTCAAACAACCGTGTCTTAAATCATTTCAAATACAGATACCATGTCTATAGGGTTTAATTCCGATTCAGTTCCAATAAGTCTTTCATATGTTACTAAAACCTGTGACGCGCCTAAATACCATGCCTGTAGGGATTTCCATTCGCAATTACGACTAGTAATCTAATTAGCCTAATAAGTCAATTTCATTTTCGCCCAGTTTACTTCTTAAAACTGGCCTTATTAAGTGATGGCATTTCCTGAAACTAGTTCTTTCAAATTTGACTTAACCTCATTAGATATTCTGCTTACAGGTGTCAAAAGGGTCTATTTCGAAAACTTGTTTGTCTCTGCATTAATATATCGACACAGTACTGCACATAGGCAAGCCTTAGGGCATTTTTTCAAAACCTGCATTTCCCTGAAGTTGTTTCCATCGTTCAACATTTCTGATTCTAATAAGCTGTTAAGAAGGAGTCACTAGGCAGCTATTAGGTTATAACTTCCGAATCTGAAAGTGGTCTATTTTTGCATAATCACTTAGAAATCCTGCTCTAGGACTTTGATTAATAAGACCTTAACTGTGTTTGAGTCGTGCTACTTGTATGTTTGTTTGAGGAGGAAATTGTGAGCCTCTTAATTGCTCCCATTATGTGAAAGTCCTAAATGTTTTTGACTGTCGCCTTAGATTTTTGCCTTTAAACCCTTAAGGGTACGTCTAGAACCACCCATAGGTAGAGGTCCTAAGACCCTCCGGGACCGTTAAGAAGGGACGGGTAGCAACACGCAATAGGAATCAGTGACCAAACACTCGCTTTGCATGACCAATAAGGGGATAGGAAGGGTAGATATGGATATGATGACCGGTGCGCTAATGCCACATGTTTCCCCTTTCCACGGAGTGATTACCGGGCATTGTACTGACGTGATCCTATTGGATAACCAACCTAGGACCCCTCTTTACCAAATCCTTTCTTTAAAACTTTGTTTTACAACTTGTTCAAAACTTTATCTTACTACTTGAGTTACTCTATCGTGCTTACTTGCAACCTATTTGATTCAACTGTTTACTTGTAATGGACTGATTTATGAATATAAATTCGGTCGGGACCCACAGTTGTGGACCAAGAGAGGTGCCTAACACCTCCCTCTCGAGGTTACCTCGAGCCCTTACCCTAATCTCTGGTAATACAAACCAATCCAAGAGTTAATTACTCTAGGTGCCCTAACGCACCTTAACTCGTTAGGTGGCGACTCTTCAAATACCCAATTCCCAAAAGGAATTGAGTCATTACACCCCGTGAATGTCGAAAACCGGACTCCTCCCCGCAGAGGAGAAAAGAAAAGGGAGCGCGACAGCATGGCGACTCTGATGGGGATATTTTTAGGCTCTTACCATAACGAACTTGTCTTTACAAATTAGTCCAAGCATGCTTTATCCCGTACCCTTCTCCTTTATTTGAATTTAACCGTTTATTTTAAGGATTTATGATTCCTTTTATTAGCCTAAAAACTGACTTGTCTTCTTGTTTTCCTTCCTCTGTAACTGTCTTTTCAATTATTCAAATGCTGTATTTATTTCTTCCTACGTGAAAATACTTGCATACATGTTATTAACAGCTGCATAAATCATGCTCCACATCATATTCCACTCGTGCGTATCAAATCCTATAGCAACACTTTAATAAGTGGTTGCGCTCTTCCTAGTTACTACCCTTAAATTCGGAAAGGCTTATTTGCGACAATACCAGTCGATCAGTGGTGCAGTCGACGGTTCCGCACCTTCCCCTCTCGAGTTGTCCGCTTGAGGGTACCAGTCTAAAACCCCATAGAAACCTTACTCCGTTTAAATTGTGCATGCATCATGGTCAAACCTAGTCGGGTCAGTTATGTTGTCCACATAATGATCCTTTAAGGTAAGCCTTATCCAAAGTCCATCAGGTTTTCCATAAATCCCAACCGACGCAACCACGTTCTGTGCACTAATTTGGTGAACTAAATGCCGATATGCTGATCATAAATGTATAAATAGTTGAGTCTGGTGGGGGTAAGGTCTAACCCTTTTGTTATGCAGGAAATGATGCACGAGGTCCCCAGCTTCGGAATGGTTAATGTGAGCACGTGATTTTTGCCCTATATGAATTGCTCCCATAAATTCAAAACAAAATAACTTCTTTTCATTATTCGCAATTTTATGGATTTTGTGGGTCTTTGTTGATTGTTTGCATTTTTATCCGTGCATTTTAGTCGTCATAATTCATAAAAAGATAAAATATCTTGCATTCAGGGTTTTAATTTCACATTTTTAGGATTGATTAGAAATTAATTGTTTCACAAAATAGAAAATCACAAAATTCGGTGTAATTTGCACTTTTAATTTTAGTTTTGATTTTTTAGCAGTTTTGTGTTAATTTGTTCTAACTAATTGTGTTAATGGTTATTTTGGGGTTTAATTAGTTTTTTTTAGTTAATTCAGTTGTAGGAATTAATTTAGATTTATGTTTAATTTTAAAATTAAAAGAAATTATAAAAAAAAAAGTTGAAAAGAGAAATTGAAAAGATTTTGGGAAAGAGATGAAAGCTGGGCCATTGTTACATTCATTTCGATCAGCCCAGTATAGTATTCGTCTAAACCCAGCCCAATTCCACCCCAACCCGGTCCGTTCCCCAGCCCTACGCCCAAATGACGCCGTTCTAAGTAAACCAATCTTGGTCGTCGAGGTTTTCAGATCTAACGGCTACGAAGTGAGGTCCTCGTGATATAAGAATGTCTGAAGGGCACCCCCCACCCCCCCCTTCGTCTCTCATCAACCTCGCATCTCACAAACCCTAGAGCCGCCGCCCTGATACACTCCGTCGAGCCCGCCGGCGGCGACGATAGAAACCCCTCCGTTCCCGTCCAAATTAACACCCTTAAATCCTTTTCTCCTCCTCTTTCCATATCTGGCCTTAGATTCACTCAAATCACAGCCGAGTTGCTCGAATATTGGATCGAAAACCTCCGGCCAAAACGCAAAGTCATCCAAATCCAACCAAATGAACACCCTAGGACCGCCCTGTTCTCCTCTTTCAAACCCCCAAACCCCGTCCCTCGAATCTGAACGGAACTTCTCGAATATCAATTTGAAGTTTCCGACCAAAACCCTAGGTTCCCCAAACCCCACCAAATTGACACCACGTGACCTCCTCACTTCCCTCATGTCGAATCCGTCATTAGAAGCACTCGAATCTCGCCGGAGTTGGTTGAATTTTGAGGTGACGAGCCGGCAGAATCCTAGAGTCACAATCCGTGAGTTTGTTCCAATTTTGTTTCTGTTTTCTTCTTTTCGCGTATTTTTTGAGTTAATTCCATGATTGTTTCTGTTTCACGAGCATGTTTTTCAATTTCGTCATTAGCTTAGGTATAGGTTTTATTCAAAATGCCCTAGGTTTAGTTTTGATTGTTCATTCCAAGTCGTTGAGTTCTTGCTTCCTTGTTTGAATTGATGCTGTAGTTTTTAATTTCTAGGTTAATTTTCGTTTTGATTTTTTTTGCCAATTCTGTTTTGATTCTGATTATGGGTTGGTTTCTGATCGTTTGTTTCTAATTTGTTCTAATTTCTTATTTTAGTTGCGATTATTAGTTTAATTCTTTGCTAATTTGTTTTGATAGTCCTTAATCAATTTTGTTTAGGCTTTGTTTAGTCTTAATCTGTTTGTTAGTGTGCCCTTATTATTGTTTAGTCAGTAATTAGTACTTCTTTAGTTCAGTACTTAGTTTTAATTAGTTTGTTAGGTTTAGTTTAAGTTGATTTGGTTATAGTTGAATTAGAGATATTTGGTTTGACTATAGGTGAATTTAACTAGGATAAAGAGGGGCTGAGGTTTTAGTTAGGACAATTCAGTATTTTTGGGATTGAATGAAGGGTAGTTTAGGTATTCCCATGAAGAGAAATGTTATAGATAAAGCTAGAGTTCCCTAGACCCTTCTAGAATAGGGCCTTAGTTTAACTTTCAGAAATTTTAGTGCAGTAACTTGTGACACAAGTCAGAAAGCAAGGAGTTAAATGAGTAAATAAAGAAGGAATAAAAAAGAAAAACTGAAAATCTGATAAGGCCTCATGTGTGCCTATAAAAGGGCATCCCCTTGCCTTCATTTACAAGTTTTTGGACCCCAAAAATTCCCCCCAAATCCTACAGACCTGAGCCTCTAATTTGAATTTCAAACAAAAAGGAAAGGAAATCTGCCTTCTGATATTGGAAACTCTCTCCTAAATCTTGGTTTTCTGAAGAAAAACCAAAAACAAGCAAAATCCAGTAGAAAATCTCCAAAAAAATAAAAAAACACATAGGAGTTATAGAAAATCAAAAACAATACTGTTACATTGCATTTTTAGGTGGAATTTGAATGCTAGACATTGATTCTCACTTCTTCTGGTTGTTGAAAATGTTTGGTAGTCTACTGAGTCTGCTCTTGGGTGTATTCGAGTTCAATTGAGTCTGTTTTTGGTTGTTGTTGTTGCTGTTGATATCGCTCATCAAGTGTGTTAATTTGCTGGGTCATTGCTGGGCTACATTGGTGCTGTTTGGTTTTGAAATCTTTCTGGATTGTTGATTCTGTTGTTCTGAGTGGTTTGCTGCTACTGACCTCTCGTGCCTTTTGTTCTATTTCAAATTCAAGTACACATTTGAATCTCTGCTGTAATTCTGAGCTTGAAAAATGGAATAAAACTGCCCACTTGTTTGATCCTGAAATATGCCTCCTGGACTGTTATACACTAGTAGTTAAACAGATATTGGATGACATTGTTTAGCGTAGTTAAGTGTTGAGTTGTATGTGTATGAGCTTTGGACTGTTTTTGTAGCTTGTGAACTGCAGGACTGATAAATGGCCTTGTATTAATTTGAATTGTCCAGGACTGTTTCGTGCTTTTTTATTTAGTTAATGATAATGTGAATTGCTTAAGTAGAATTGATTTAGCTAAAATCAGTCGTTTACTTAGTTTTAATTAGTGCTATGAATGCATCTTGCCAATCAAGTATGAAGTAGGTTCCATTTTGAACGTAGTAGCACTAGAACCATTTTTGTTTTACAGTTTGAGATGGGAGTGTTTAATCATAACATTTGGTATATTATCTAAGCCACAACTCACAGGTCTTCATTTTATTTGTATCAATCTGGGAGAATTACGAATCAGTTCGATAACCACAACTGAAATGAACCTTAATGAGTTTCAATATTAAGATCTAGCATATCAATTTGTTGGACATTATTTGAATAAAGTAAGTCGTATTATATTTTGGAAAAATAGGTGATAGGCCCATCAGGCGATTTGGCAAAGTGGTTGGGCCGTTCAAATTGTCAGCAGCCCCTAGATGGGCGTTCTTTGTTCATCTCCCTGGGTCCATTTTGGGATCCTAACATGAGGGCTTAAGTCCGGGCCAAAATTTGTTCAAAAGAGGCATTCCGCCAGAAGATATTTGTTCGCATTCCTTTATCTCGAATTGATTCTGGGATTTTAAAAATACTGAAGCTGTTCCTAGACTCCGATAAATGTTATACTAAAAATACCTAGACTTCGGGATGGGCCGTTTAGCGAATTTCACGGCCTTCCCCAAAGATAATAACACGCTAGCTACTTTAGGCGCGTATTTTAAATAATTTTACCTTCCTAAATACGGGTGCACATTTATGTGACCCAAATCCAAATCCCAACGAAGTCGAAATGTGTCAAAATTCGCGGGTGCATTTATGTGACGCGGTTCGAAACGTGTTTTCATGACGTTGCAATTCTCTTAAAATAATAATAATAAAAGCGGTTCAAAGTTAAAAGGCACATAAGCTAAAACATGTTTTGAAAATCAGATAAATAAGCCAAATATGACAGTTGAGCGACCGTGCTAGAACCACGGAACCCGGGAATGCCTAACACCTTCTCCCGGGTTAACAGAATTTCTTACTCGGATTTCTGGTCGCGGACTGTTAAACAGAGTCATTCTTTTCCTCAATTCGGGATTCAACCGGTGACTTGGGACACCATAAATCTCCCAAGTGGCGACTCTGAATCTAATAAAAAAATCCCGTTTCGATTGTCCTTTAAGTGGAAAAACTCCTTTACGCCCTTTTATTATACCCTTTCCGGGGTGTAGTAGTGAAAAAGGAGATGTGACAGTTAACATACCCCCATTCTTGCCAGACTGGTGGGGGAATCTTCCATCGGATGATCAAATCAATGAATGGAAAGAAAGGGCCGTCAAGACTAGTGAAAAGCTAGATTATCTGGAATACAGCCTGTTAGAATTGGAAGGAAAAGTGAGGAAAAGAGTCAACGACTGCCAGAGCGCTAAGGGAAACGAAGAAGGACATTTGGCGAAGGCGTTCTTACTAATGAGCCTACGCGAGCAGGAGGATTTGATCAACGAGAACATTCAACCTGAGGAAGGTCCTTCTGAGACCAAATAGATTTAGGCTTACTCGCTTTCTAAATGTAATAAGGCCAAGTGCCAATAGTAACTCATTTTTTATTTCATTATCGTTTAGGGATTCATCTGTTCTTACATTACGAAATGAAGCATTTATTGGTATTAAAAGTTCTCCAAGTCTATTTGCCGCTAGGCCTACATCGGGCACAACGGGGCTCCCAAATTAGGACGTGAATTTATATTTCCGCAATGTGTGTTTAAATACTGCAAACATTTCAGGATCCTCGCTAACTTGTTACCTTTTATTTTGTTTACTTTTTATTATTATTATTCCCATTGATCATGCTGGCCTCATCAGCATATCACACCAGATCCAGAGGCCCTCCACCTCCTCCTCCTCCAAGCAACACAAAAAGCAGAGGGAAAGCAAAGATGGACGAATTAAGTGGAATACGAAAGGAAAACATTGAGAATGCAGAAACCTCCGACGGCCGTAGTACTCCGGCCCCAAATGACTTGGTTTTGAGGCTTGAACAAAGGATACTAGAACTACAAGGAGAACTTGAGCAGGTCCGTAATTTGGCAAATTTGTCGCTAACCCTCAATGTCCCTGATATCCACAAACAGAACGCAAAGAACCCAACACCTCCCCAAAACACACAAAACCAATAGCCACAAAATCCTACCCCACCAAATCAATACGTAACTCCACCCCAAAACATCAATCCAATTCTAGTACCAACACCACCACAACAACATCACCAACCAATTCAGTACCCGCCAGTCACCACTTACCACACTCCCCAAAATACACTACCACTTGTTCCTGATCCACAAACTCCACCAATGACCACCACTATACCCAAGTTCCTGGCACCCATCAGAGTAACCCCATATACGTGGAAACTATACCACAATCTACCCAACTAACTTCCTGTACACTAAAAACCACCGAAAAGGACCTGCTTATTAAGAACATGGCTGAAGAGCTTAAAAAGTTAACAAGTCGAGTTTAGGGTATTGAAGGCGATAGAGGGATAGAGGGTTTGAACTATGAGGATCTGTGCATACAGCCCGATGTGGAATTGCCAGAAGGATACAAGCCTCCCAAGTTTAAAATGTTCGACAGTACGGGTGATCCCACGGTTCACCTAAGAACTTACTGTGACAAGCTTGTCGGGGTTGGAAAAGATGAAAAGATTCGGATGAAGCTCTTTATGAGGAGCCTTACTGGGGACGCTTTATCTTGGTATATCAGCCAGAATCAAAAGAAATGGTCAAACTGGGTAAGTACGGCGTCAGAGTTCATGGACCGGTTCAAGTTCAACACAGAGAATGCACCTGATGTCTTCTACATTCAGATTCTCAAGAAGAAACCCACTGAGACCTTCCGAGAATATACTACTCATTGGAGGTCGGAAGCCGCCAAGGTCATGCCCGCTTTGGATGAAGAATAGATGAATAAATTCTTTGTCAGGGCACAAGACCCGCAATATTACGAGAGGCTGATGGTTATCGAAAATCACAAATTCTCTGACATCATCAAGCTCGGAGAAAGGATTGAAGAAGGGTTCAAGAGCGGAATGGTAACAAACTTCGAGGCTTTGCAAGCCACAAATAAATCACTACAGTCAGGTGGCATATCAAAGAAGAGAGATGTTGGGGCAATAATGGTAGCCCAAGGCCCGAAATCCCCACTTGTCTACCAAACACCTCCACCCACATACCAAACACCTCCACCCACGTACCAAGCACGTATCAACCTTCATCCCCCATATACTCCCAACCAGCCTCTGTCCATCACACATATAACTCCCAACCGTCCCACTTCCAATCACCACCAGCTCGTCATAATTATCATAGACCACGACCAAACTTCGACCGTAAGCCGCCCAGACAGTATACTGCCGATCCCATTGACCAATTATATGAAAGGTTAAAAGCTGCCGGTTATGTCACTCCTATTCCCGCTGTGGCGTTAGAAAACACATCCCAGTGGGTCAATCCGAACAAGACTTGTGCGTACCATTCCGGTATGAAAGGGAACACCACAACTGAGTGCCGGACATTGAAGGATAAGATCCAAAAAATAATTGACAATAAGGTCATACAAGCAAAGGAGGCCTCACCTAATGTCCGCAACAATCCTCTCCCTGATCACAGAAGTGATGGTGTACATGTTATAGAAACAAATGAAGAATGGGACCCTGAAGGGTCGATCGGGCTTATTCGGGAAGGCGATGACCCTAAGGTCGCAGTCACACTCACTCCTATCGTGGTTCAGACTCAGGCACCGATTGAGGTTTAGGTAACTACATCAGATTCTTTTGAGGTAGAAGTGGCTCCGCCCGCAGCCACCCCCACTCCATTCGAAGTAGAAGTGGTCACACCCTTCACTATGACAGTATCAACCACACCCCGATTCAGCTCAAAAGCAATACCTTGGGATTATGTCACCGAGACTTGGCGGAAAGGGAAAGCCAAGGTAGAGGAATCTGACGTGGCACGGGGAATGACTAGGACCGGAAGAGTCTATACGCCTGAATACCTGGGAGGTTCAAGTAAGGAAGCCACTGCTAGGCAACCTATTATTGAGACTGGGCCAGATGACCTGTGGAGAAAAGTACAGGCGAAAGAGTACTCTATTGTTGATCACCTGAACAAAGTCCCTACTCAGATATCTATCCTGTCACTATTGCAGAACTCTGAGTCACACAAGAACGCCTTAATGAAAGTGTTGAGCGAGGCCTACGTACCCAGTAATATCACCGGCGTACAAATGGCCAACATAGTCGGACAAGTACTAGAAAGCCATAAGATCATCTTCCACGAGGATGAGCTGCCACCCGAGGGACGGAATCACAATCGAGCATTGCACATTACGGTACAATTTGAAGACAAGTTTATCGCTTGGGTCCTGGTTGATGGAGGCTCTAGTTTGAATATTTGTCCACTGGATACCCTGAAAAAGTTAGACAAAGGTTTCCATGAAATATGGACCGGAAGCATGAATGTGAAGGCTTTTGATGGGTCCCAGAGGGCCACGATCGGGGAAATCAACCTTTGTTTGCAGATAGGGCCAACTTTGTTCGACCTTGAATTCCAAGTGCTTGACATACCAGCCTCATATAATCTTTTGTTGGGCCGCCCATGGATCCATGCTGCTGGAGCCGTACCCTCCACACTACATCAAGCCGTAAAATTCGAATGGAATCGTCAGGAGGTAATCATTCATGGAGATGGGTGTAACACCATCTACACTAGTCAGACCATCCCGGCCATTGGACATAGAAGGAGGCTAGGAGGGGAGACCTATCATCACATTGAACGGGTCAACGCCATCGATAAGGATAAATGGTGGAGTAACAAAATAGAAAGCATACTAGCATGGTCCGAGTATGAACCCGGGAAAGGGTTGGGGAAGAACCTCCAGGGTATCACCAAGCCAATACAGCTGAAGAATCATGGTACCACTTTCGGGCTCGGATACCAGTATACATGGCAGGAGTACAGGGAATGGTCGCCTCCATGGCGTGGACCATATTACCCTCTTGAGCAACCGATACCCCATTTGGAATAAGCTTTCCATAGGCGGATACAATATGGGGAACTGCAGAAGAGGAAGCACTAGTTGGGCTGAAGGATCTATTCTTGGAAGATGAGGATATGGACTGCAGTGCTATAATTGAGGAGGAAGAGGAAGAAGGCCTCTCCATTCAGAGTGTGGCTAAGGGAGCTTTTCTCAGAAACTGGACCGCCACACCATCCCGAGCCCACCGAGTCCTCGGGTAGCTTGGCAGAATTTATAGCTGTTCTAGGCATTTAAATTTTCCAGCAATTTTGTTTCAAGATTTCTCGTTTTAAATAAATGCTCGATCCACTAAGCCAAGCTTTTGTTTGAACAATTTTCTCAATTTAATCAAATGCATTTATCCTTTATCATTATTCATCACTATTTTTATACTTTTCCCTTCTACAGTGTTATTATTACTTATCCTGATGAACCAGTGACTGTGACATGTAATGAGGCAACGCAATATGAGGATAGTGACTAAGAGGAAGAAGATGAGATACCTGAGGAAATTGTCTGGGAAGTTGAGAATTTTGGAGACAAGCTTAAGTCCAACCTGGATGAAATAGAAGCAGTAAATTTGGGAGACACCGAGACCGTCAAAGAGACCCGCATCAGCATTCACTTGTCACCAACAAAGAAAGAAGAATACATCCATTTTCTAAAGGAATACGAGGACATTTTTTCATGGTCTTATGACGATATGACCGGTTTGAGCACATCTATAGTAGCTCACAAGTTGCCTACCAATCCCATGTGCCCGCCAGTCAAGCAGAAACTCAGAAAGTTCAAACCAGACATGAGTTTGAAAATCAAGGAGGAAGTTACCAAGCAGATCAAAGCCAAAGTTCTCAGGGTGGTTGAGTACCCAACTTGGTTAGCTAACATTGTGCCAGTTCCGAAGAAAGACAGGAAGGTCCGAGTATGTGTTGATTATCGGGATTTAAACAGAGCAAGTCCCAAAGATGACTTCCCACTACCAAATATACATATCCTGATCAATAACTGCGCCAAGCATGAACTCCAATCCTTTGTAGATTGCTTCGCAGGTTATCACCAGATCTGGATGGACGAAGAAGATGCTGAGAAGACGGCTTTTATTACGCCTTGGGGCGTATACTGTTACACGATGATGCCATTCGGTCTAAAGAATGCTGGGGCCACATACATGAGAGCCATGACAACCATTTTCCATGATATGATACACAAAGAAATAGAGGTGTATATGGACGACGTCATTATCAAATACAAGAGAGCCGCGGACCATATAGCGGATTTGAGGAAGTTCTTTGACAGGTTAAGGAGGTACAAATTGAAGTTGAAACCCCGCAAAATGTGCATTCGGGGTTCCCGCAGGAAAGCTACTAGGATTCATTGTCAGCCACCGAGGGATCGAGCTAGATCCGACTAAAGTCAAAGCTATTCAGGAGTTACCGCTACCCAAAAGCAAGAAAGACGTGATGAGCTTCCTGGGACGGCTCAATTACATTAGTCGATTCATAGCGCAGTCCACAGTAATATGTGAACCCATCTTCAAGATGCTGAGAAAGGAAGCCGAGACAAGTTGGACCGAGGATTGTCAGAAAGCTTTTGACCAGTTCAAAGAATACCTGTCCACACCACCAGTTCTAGTCCTGCCAGAGCCAGGATGACCTTTGCTACATTATCTATCCGTGTTAGATGGAGGCTCGGATGTGTTTTGGGACAACATGATGAGACAGGAAGAAAGGAGCAAGCCATATATTACCTGAGTAAGAAATTCACACCTTATGAAGCACGGTATTCTCTGCTTGAACGCACTTGCTGTGCTTTGACCTGGATAGCCCAGAAGCTGAGGCATTATTTATGTGCCTACACTACATATCTCATATCCAGGATGGATCCTTTGAAGTACATATTTCAGAAGCCCATGCCTACGGGGAAGTTGACTAAATGGCTGATACTGCTGAGTGAGTTCGACATCATCTACGTGACTCAAAAGGCGGTCAAGGGACAGGCATTGACAGATCACCTCACTGAAAATCCAATGGGAGGAGAATACGAACCCTTGAAAACGTATTTTCCTGATGAAGAAGTATCATTCGTAGGGGAAGACATTACTGAAGCATATGACGGTTGGAGGATGTTCTTTGATGGAGCCGCAAATTTCAAAGGAGTAGGCATTGGAGTGGTTTTGGTATCAGAAATAGGTCAACATTATCCCGTATCTGCTAAACTCATATTTCCCTGCACCAACAATATGGCGGAATATGATGCCTGCATACTAGGGCTCAACATGGCAGTCGACATGAACATTCAAGAGTTGTTGGTGATCGGCGATTCAGATTTGCTTGTGCACCAGATACAAGGAGAATGGGCTACCAAGAATTCCAAGATATTGCCATATCTGCACCAAGTGCAGGAATTGAAATGAAGGTTCACAAAGATAGAATTCCGATATGTGCCCAAAATTCAGAATGAGTTCGCTGATGCATTAGCCACTTTATCGTCAATGATACAACATCTAGATAAGAACTATATTGATCCCATTCCGGTAAGGATCCATAATCAGCCGGCATATTGTGCTCATGCCAAAGAAGAAACGGATGGAAAGCCTTGGATTCATGACATCAAGGAGTATTTATCAAAAGGAGAATATCCGGAGCACGATAATCACATTCAGAAATGCACGACCCGGAGGTTGCCAAATCATTTCTTCCACAGTGGAGGGAACTTGTATAGAAGAACTCCGGCTTTGGGTTTTCCTTAGGTGTGTCGACGCAAAGGAAGCTTCCAAGCTACTTGAGGATGTGCATGCTGGGACCTGTGGTCTGCACATGAACGGTTTTGTCTTGGCCAAGAAAATACTCAGAGCAGGTTACTTCTGGATGACCATGGAGACAGATTGTATTCAGTATGTCCGCAAATGCTTTCAATGTCAAGTGCATGCCGACATGATAAAGGTGCCGCCAAACGAGCTCAATGCAACAAGCTCGCCTTGGCCATTCACCGTCTGGGAATGGATGCTATTGGCCCAATTGAGCCCACTGCTTAGAACGGGCACAGGTTTATTCTAGTGGCCATTGATTACTTCACAAAATGGGTAGAAGCTGCGTCTTACAAAGTTGTAACCAAGAAAGTCATCGCAGATTTTGTCAAGGATCATATTGTCTGCCGTTTCGGAATTCCTGAGTCTATTATTACTGACAACGCCGCCAACCTCAATAATGATCTGATGAAAGCTATATGTGAGACTTTCAAAATCAAGCACACGAATTCCACCGCCTACAGACCTCAAATGAATGGAGCCGTAGAAGCCGCCAACAAAAACATTAAGAAGATACTAAGGAAAATGGTAGAGAATCACAAGAAGTGGCATGAGAAGTTACCCTTTGCTCTATTAGGGTACCGCACCACAGTTCGCACGTCAACCGGGGCAACTCCCTACATGCTAGTTTATGATACCGAGGTTGTCATCCCAGCCGAGGTAGAGATTCCTTCCTTAAGAGTCATACAGGAAGCCGAACTCAGTGATGCGGAATGGATAAGGAGCCGCTATGAGAAATTGTCCATTATCGATGGAAAAAGAATGAACGCAGTGTGTCACGGCCAACTCTATCAGAACAGAATGTCCAGAGCTTTCAACAAAAGGGTCAAACCAAGGCAGTTCGCACCAGGACAGTTGGTATTAAAGAAAATCTTCCCCCACCAAGATGAAGCCAAAGGGAAATTCTCTCCCAACTGGAAAGGTCCATACATGGTTCACAGAGTCCTAACAGGAGGAGCACTCATACTTGCAGAAATGGACGGAGAAATCTAGCCAAAACCAATCAATTCAGACGCAGTCAAGAGATACTATGCCTAGATTATTTCACATTGCTTTTCTAATATAATTGAACTACGCTTGACCCGATTCCCGTTTAAGAGGGGATACGTAAGCAGCCTTATGGGTTCGGTCATATCATATTTAAATTTTCATTTCCCCCAAAATCAGAAACTAGGGCAGAATTTTGAGGAGGGTCCTCAAAATTCCGGAGCAAGTCCAGCCAATGCCGACGTATGTTAGGAGGCCAGTAATCAATCAAGAACTAGGGCAGAATTTTGATAAAGGTTCTCAAAATTCCGAGGAAGATTCAGCAAGATCCGCCATCCGAAGACGGCTAGAAGTCATCTACCAAACTGGGGCGGAATTTTGAGGAGGACCCTCAAAATTCCAACATAAGAGAGCTGCAATGCCATTGAAATATGTCACAGTCGCTAGTTCATCAAAGTTACTTGATATATCAATACACTTCCAAAACAATTCTATTTTATCAATGAATGCATATTTTTCGAAAAATTATATTTTCATAACAGTCTGGTGCTACCTAGGGGAACTCGAAGGGGGGCTTCCAGAGCAGAGCAGAGCAAGGCCGGCGGACGAAGAAAGAACCAACCTTCCCCCATGAAACTTATGATTTTTCTTTGAACGCAGGTACATTTGACGATAGCATTCATACACAAAGCAAATTCACCATCCATCCAGCCGCTAAACGCAAACATGTCCTAGCTAAGATATACTCCATCCTTATCTGTTATTATCTCTTTGCATGAGTCTAATCCTTGACTCCACATTTGCATGAGTCTAATCCTTTACTCCATATCTGCATGAGGCTGATCCTTGCCTCCATATGTGCATGGGACTAAGCCCTGTCCCGCATCTTGCATGAGGTTAAGCTCTACCTCCACATTTGCCTTCTCTTTGCATGAGTCTAATCCTTGACTCCACATCTGCATGAGTCTAAGNGCAATTTTGTTTTAAGATTTCTCGTTTTAAATAATGCTCGACTCACTGAGCCAAGCTTTTGTTTGAACAATTTTCTCAGTTTAATCAAATGCATTTATCCTTTATCATTATTCATTACTATTTTTATACTTTTCCCTTCTACAGTGTTATTATTACTTTTCCTGATGAACCAATGACTGTGACATGTAATGAGGCAACGCAACATGAGAATAGTGACTCAGAGGAAGAAGATTAAATACCCGAGGAAATTGTGGAAGTTGAGAATTTTGAGAACAAGCCTAAATCCAACTTGGACGAAACAGAAGCAGTAAATCTGGGAGACACCGAGACCATCAAGGAAACCCGCATCAGCATTCATTTGTCACCAACAGAGAAAGAGGAGTACATCCGTTTTCTAAAGGAATATGAGGATATCTTCGCATGGTCGTACGACGATATGACCGGTTTGAGCACATCTATAGTAGCTCACCAGTTGCCTACCAATCCCATGTGCCCGCCGGTCAAGCAGAAACTCAAAAAATTCAAACCGGACATGAGTTTAAAAATCAAGGAAGAAGTTACCAAGCATATCAAAGCCAAAGCTCTCAGGGTGGTTGAGTACCCAACCTGGTTAGCTAACATTGTGCCAGTTCCGAAGAAAGACGGGAAGGTCCGAGTATGTGTAGATTATCGGGATTTAAATAGGGCAAGGCCCAAAGACGACTTCCCACTGCCAAATATACATATCCTGATCGATAACTGCGCCAAGCATGAACTCCATTCCTTTGTAGATTGCTTCGCAGGTTATCACCAGATCTGGATGGATGAAGAAGATGTCGAGAAGACAATTACGCCTTGGGGTGTATACTGTTACAAGATGATTCCATTCGGTCTGAAGAATGCTGGGGCCACTTACATAAGAGCCATGACAACCATTTTCCATGATATGATACACAAAGAAATAGAGGTGCATGTGGACGAAGTCATTATCAAATCCAAGAGAGTCGCGGACCACATAGCGGATTTGAGGAAGTTCTTTGACAGGTTAAGAAGGTATAACTTGAAGTTGAACCCCGCAAAATGTGCATTCGAGATTCCCGCAGGAAAGCTACTGGGATTCATTGTCAGTCGCCGAGGGATCGAGCTAGATCCGACTAAAGTCAAAGCTATTCAGGAGTTACCACCACCCAAAAGCAAGAAGGACGTGATAAGCTTCTTGGGACGGCTCAATTACATCAGTCGATTCATAGCACAGTCCACGGTAATATGTGAACCCATCTTCAAGATGCTGAGAAAGGACGCCGAGACAGGTTGGACCGAGGATTGTCAGAAAGCTTTTGACAAGATCAAAGAATACCTGTCCACACCGCCAGTTCTGGTCCCGCCAGAACTAGGACGACCTTTGCTACTTTATCTATTCGTGTTAGATGGAGCCTTCGGATGTGTTTTGGGACAACATTATGAGACAGGAAGAAAGGAGCAAGCCATATATTACTTGAGTAAGAAATTCACTCCTTATGAAGCACGGTATTCTCTGCTTGAACGCACTTGCTATGCTTTGACCTGGATAGCCCAGAAGTTGAGGCATTATTTCTGTGCCTACACTACATACCTCATATCCAGGATGGATCCTTTGAAGTATATATTTCAGAAGCCCGTGCCTACGGGGAAGTTGGCTAAATGGCAGATACTGCTGAGTGAGTTTGACATCATCTACATGACTCAAAATGCGGTCAAGGGACAAGCGTTGGCAGATCACCTCGCTGAAAATCCGGTGGGAGGAGAATACGAACCCTTAAAAACGTATTTCCCCGATGAAGAAGTATCATTTGTAGGAGAAGACATTACCGAAGCGTATGAGGGTTGGAGGATGTTCTTTGATGGAGCCGCAAATTTCAACGGAGTAGGCATTGGAGCAGTCTTTGTATCAGAAACGGGTCAGCATTATCCCATATCTGCTAAATTCAGATTTCCCTACACCAACGACATGGCGGAGTACGAAACCTGCATACTAGGGCTCAACATGGCAGTCGACATGAACATTCAGGAGTTGTTGGTGATCGGCGATTCAGATTTGCTTGTGCACCAGGTGCAAGGAGAATGGGCTACCAAGAATTCCAAGATATTGCCATATCTGCACCATGTGCGGGAATTGAAAAGGAGGTTCACGAAGGTAGAATTCCGACATGTGTCCCGAATTCAGAATGAGTTCGCCGATGCATCAGCCACTTTATCGTCAATGATACAACATCCAGATAAGAACTATATTGATCCCATTCCAGTAAGGATCCATAATCAGACGGCATATTGTGCTCATGTCGAAGAAGAAGCAGATGGAAAGCCTTGGTTTCATGATATCAAGGAGTACTTATCAAAAGGAGAATATCCGGAGCACGCAAATCACATTCAGAAATGCATGCTCCGGAGGTTGTCAAATCATTTCTTCCACAGTGGAGGAAACTTGTATAGAAAAACTTTGGATTTGGGTTTGCTAAGGTGTGTCGACGCAAAGGAAGCTTCCAAGCTACTTGAGGATGTGCATGCTGGGACCTGTGGTCCGCACATGAGCGGTTTCGTCTTGGCCAAGAAAATACTCAGAGCAGGTTACTTCTGGATGACCATGGAGATGGATTGTATGTAGTATGTCCGCAAATGCTTTCAGTGTCAAGTGCATGCCGACATGATAAAGGTGCCGCCAAACGAGCTCAATACAACAACCTCGCCTTGGCCATTCACTGCTTGGGGAATGGATGTCATTGGCCCAATTGAGCCCACTGCTTCGAACGGGCACAGGTTTATTCTAGTGGCCATTGATTACTTCACAAAATTGGTAGAAGCTGCATCTTACAAAGTTGTAACAAAGAAAGTCGTTGCAGATTTTGTCAAGGATCGTATTGTCTGCCGTTTCGGGGTTCCTGAGTCCATTATTACTAACAACGCCGCCAACCTCAACAGTGATCTAATGAAAGCTATATGTGAAACTTTCAAAATCAAGCACAAGAATTCCACCGCCTACAGACCTCAAATGAATGGAGCCGTAGAAGCCGCCAACAAAAACATTAAGAAGATACTAAGGAAAATGGTAGAGAATCACAAGAAGTGGCAGGAGAAGTTACCCTTTGCTCTGTTAGGGTACCGCACCATAGTTCGCACGTCAACCGGGGCAACTCCCTACATGCTAGTTTATGGTACCGAGGTTGTCATCCCAGCCGAGGTAGAGATTCCTTCCTTAAGAGTCATACAGGAAGCCGAACTCAGTGATGCGGAATGGATAAGGAGCCGCTATGAGAAATTGTCCATTATCGATGGAAAAAGAATGAACGCAGTGTGTCACGGCCAACTCTATCAGAACAGAATGTCCAGAGCTTTCAACAAAAGGGTCAAACCAAGGCAGTTCGCACCAGGACAGTTGGTATTAAAGAAAATCTTCCCCCACCAAGATGAAGCCAAAGGGAAATTCTCTCCCAACTGGAAAGGTCCATACATGGTTCACAGAGTCCTAACAGGAGGAGCACTCATACTTGCAGAAATGGACGGAGAAATCTAGCCAAAACCAATCAATTCAGACGCAGTCAAGAGATACTATGCCTAGATTATTTCACATTGCTTTTCTAATATAATTGAACTTACGCTTGACCCGATTCCCGTTTAAGAGGGGATACGTAAGCAGCCTTATGGGTTCGGTCATATCATATTTAAATTTTCATTTCCCCCAAAATCAGAACTAGGGCAGAATTTTGAGAGGTCCTCAAAATTCCGGAGCAAGTCCAGCCAATGCCGACGTATGTTAGGAGGCCAGTAATCAATCAAGACTAGGGCAGATTTGATAAACGGTTCTCAAATTCCGAGAGATTCAGCAGATCGCATCCGAAGCGGCTGAAGT
>NC_031989.1:3544729-3553882 GCF_001879085.1 Nicotiana attenuata
TGCTCTTCCGATCTTATCTGTTATTATCTCTTTGCATGAGTCTAATCCTTGACTCCACATCTGCATGAGTCTAAGCCCTGACTCCATACCTACCTAAGGCTAAGCACTGCCTTCTCTTTGCATGAGTCTAATCCTTGACTCCATGTTTGCATGAGTCTAATCCTTGACTCCATGTTTGCATGAGTCTAAGCCCTGACTCCATCTTTGCATGAGTCTAATCCCTGATTCCATCTTGCACGAGGCTGATCCTTACCTCCATNCATCTTGCATGAGCTTAACCTCATGCAAGATGCGGGACTAAGCCCTGTCCCGCATCTTGCATGAGGTTAAGCTCTACCTCTATATTTGCCTTCTCTTTGCATGAGTCTAATCCTTGACTCCACATTTGCATGAGTCTAATCCCTGTCTCCCATCTTGCACGAGTCTGATCCCTGACTCCATATTTGCATGGGACTAAGCCTTGTCCCGCATCTTGCATGAGGTTAAGCTCTACCTCCATATTTGCCTTCTCTTTGCATGAGACTAAGCTCTGTCTCCAATCCTGCATGAGTCTAAGCCCTTACTCCATACGTGCTAAGTCTAATCCTTGCCTCCTTATTTGCATCATGATAATCCTTGCCTCCCCACTTGCACGGGACTAAACATTGTCCCTCTTTGCACCAATGCTGCTCTATTTTTCTACTAATCACCTACTTTCTTTTCGATCGGGCTAAGCTCTGCCCTTCATTTCACAAGACTAAGCCTTGTCTTGTTACATCATATTATTGCATTTCATGGGCTGAAATATCGCCAATCTGTCCAAAGGCGTCATAGTCTAAAGGCATCATCCTCATAGCCGGAAGACACCATGCCATGGCCTGAGGATCCCCGAAATTTGCATATCATTATTCAAAGGCATCATGGTTCGGAGGCACCATTTTCATGGCCCGAGAACATCATTTCATGGCCTGCGAATCCCTCATTAAACAATTCATGGCCCAGGACGTCATCTTTAACCGTCTGAAGACAACCTTCATGGTCCAAAGGGAATCTGCATCATATTTAAGTTTTCGCAAATATGTTTGTAGCATCTTTTATTTGCAGGTAACCAGCAAATAACCGCTATCCTAGCAGGAGCGATCTCGCCGTACCGAACCTTAACCATTCACCGTAGCCGCTTCCGCATCTCGCATTCGTCCTCATAATAATTTCATCGGCATAATCCGCAGGTGAGTCCAGAACTACACATGGCCTGATTCCCGTAAAACCAGGGATATGTAGGCAACTCGAAAATCGGAGTTCAGCCTCCGTCTTCTGAAGCATCCCATTCGGTCAAAATTGGACATCATTTCTTTACCCGAAAACTCTTTCATCCTTCCCGGGGAAAGAAGGGCAGCCGTTGATACCCAATTGCTCCTTATATATTTTAAATATGCATAAAAGCCTTCAAAATATCATATATATGCATATATAAGCATGCACAAGGCTTTCATTATTTTTTCCATAATTTTAAGGGTGTAAATTGATTTATTTTCCCCCTTTTATCCACAAAATCCCCAATAATTATTTCCAAAATTATTGTTTTGATAATTCATTTATTTGATTTCTATACTTATGCCAAAATATGGCTAATGTGATTTTTATGTATTTTACAATTACATTTAGTATTTTTTAAGCTAAAATGCATATAATTGCAATGTTAGCCCATTTCGAAATATAATTGTGTTTTATATGCATAAAATTGGCCCCTGTATTATTAAAATACTAATTATGTATTTTAAAACATTTTGAAACCTTAAATTATTTTCCAGATATTACTTATTATTTATTAAAATTAAAATAGGAAAAAACTGGTTATTTAAATAATAGCCAAATTTGGCTTTCAATTGTAGCCAAAATCGGACCAATTCCGAGCCCCATCTTCTTATTAAATACCCCTACCCAGACCCAATTACCCCTACCCGACCCAAGCCATTTTAAATCCTGGCCGTTGATCTTTTAGATCAACGACCCTCGTTCTTCCTTTCCTTTTAAATTTTGAGAGACCCCAAACCCTAAATCATTTCTTCTAAACCGCCGCCTTCAGATGCTCTCTCATCTCCACTCTTCTCTCAAACCTAACCCTAGACTCCTCCACTCACCTCCTTCTCCGGTCATCTCTGGCGACTATCTCTCAAACCCCAAGCCTCCAATGGTCACTCCACCGCCTTGCTCATCATCTCTAAGGCCCTCAAGGGTCCTGGGCCATGTCGATTGGGACCTAGGGTTTCTGATTCTATTGTCCGAGGCTTCTCTAGTGTGATTTTGGGCAAAATTACACCATAGGTGTTACGATTTGTGAGGTTACAACAGGTTCTTTTGATTTCTGTTTGGGTTTCCTTTGAAACCCTAACTCTCTTCTGAATCTCTCAGATCCGTGTTATTTTCATGCTTTAAGCCTGTTTCCTACTATGATTTGCTTATTCTCGAGCTTTCGTCTGAAAGATCCTCTACTCTAAACCATTTTTACTTTCGTTGAAAACTAGGGTTTTTTTGGAGTTCTTTCTACACCTGTTTTAACCGATTTCCTTATGATTAGACCTTTTTCCCTTATTTATTTTGACCGATTTTATTTTCCTACTACTTTTTAACTTGACTCTGTTAAAAGCCTTAATTTTTAAAAGATTTTCATTACTTCATTTCTATGTGTGCTAGCATGATTTTCTCTACTTCTTTTCTGTGTGTTAGCATGATTTTCTTTACTTCGTTTCTGTGTGTTATCCTGTTTACCTGATTCTTGTTAATCTCTTGTGGTCCCCCATGCTTCGAATATGTTTTTCTGAATCTTTAGCCTACTTATATCATCCATATATGATTGTGTTTGCTCATCTCCTGTTTCTTCTTGTCTATATAACTGACCGTGTTTGTTTGCTACTCCTGTTCATTCGTCTCTATTTATATGGTGAAATATACAGAATCATGACTCCCCATGATTGATTCTGATTTTCCTCAATTGATAGTGATTGAAAGATCTTCTTTTAAAGCCCTTAAAGCTTTACCTCGTCTATTTAAATTAACTGACTTCATTACCTTATTTACCATGGTACTTTGTTTACTTAGTCTTTCCTTAATTGGGTTTTTTCTGAATTTGGTCCTAATTGACTACTCTATGCCTACTGAACCTTGACTCTTTCCTTATTTAATCGTGCACTGATTCTTCTTCCTGCTTTATATGGTACTGAATCTTTCCGTTTGATTTTAATTCCCTTAACTTAAGGAAGTACTTCCTTGATTCTCCGATTGATTGATTCTGAGTTCTTAAATTAGTGTACTACTCTGATTTTTGCCTTATTCCACTACCTATTTTCAACTATAAATACTCTAAGTCTTTCACAAACAAGGCACTGGCACTTGGCTTTCAAAAACTCCTCTCTTTTAAAAATCTCTGTTTCTCTTTTCTTCCTTGTGTTATTTGCTACTATTAGTCGGCTGCAAGCCAAGGCTAATCATCTGTACCCTTTGGTTCCTTCATTCTGCTTGCTTCTATCTTCACTGGTATGTCCTAGAGCCTCAACAACAACATGTTTCTCTTCTTGTTTCAGTTTCTTTTATTTCTAGCCGACTTTTACTTGTGGTTCTGTTGTGAAGTTTGTAGTTAGGCTATATTATCAGCATGCTAGTATGACTCCCCTCCCTTTTAATTCATGTATTCCCTTATGTGATTCAAACATGCCTGGACAATTGTTCTCTTTACTTGCTGTGTGCTTACCATTCTTATGAATCCCAAATCCCTATCCCCCTCTTTGAGTCTATGTTTTTCCTGATTGGTTTGTGATTATGCATGTTTCAACTATTTCTGAGCATGTCCAAAACCAGTCCAAATACCCTTACTGGGGTTATGTGTTGGCAGTCAAATGCCTGTGTATTCCCAAACCCTTGGCCCATGTGTGACTACTGAGTTCAGTTGGACTCTGTGACTACTGAAGTACTTGACTGCGTGTATCACAACAACTTTTTTCGGACAACCTCTATTACCTTATTAATTGCTTTCATACACAGACTTTTAAGTCCAGTCTTTAATAAATTTCTTTCAATATGTGTCCTGCACTTCCATTTCATTCTTAGTCAATAAGTTCTGCCCCCTCTAGTATGTGTACTGCCTCGGGATCCTCTTGAGAACCCTCTGAACTCTGGCATACTGAGGCTAGCCTTTCACTACAAGAAAAACTGCCTTTAAGGAAGGGAATTCTGGTCCCTAAAGGTTGAAATCTGGTCCTAAAAGGGTAAATTACGATGGGTAAAGGCTGGTCGTAACCCGTTGTAATAGCCTCCGACGCTAAATGTCAATAACGACAAGTCTTAGTACCTGGTCGTTAAATCACTTCAGCGACGGACGAAAAATCTGGTCGTTAAATACCTTTAGAGACTGCATTTCTCGTCCCTAATAGACGATGAATGAATTTTATATTTCCATCGTGAAATGTCCGTAGCGACGAACTGTAACTGGTCCTAAATTATCTTTTAGAGACGGACAAAAACCTGGTCGTGAATAAGTTTTAGAGATTACTTTGGCATTTAATTTCAGTAATATATACAATTAAAAATACCACAGATTTGGAAAAATTTACTAGCTTCAACTTTTTGGGTGTATTGCTTAATTTGATCAGTAGATGGAGGCAATGGACTATCAATTTGCATATACTCTTTCTCAAGAACGATAGAGTCTTTACGTATCGTTCCCGGTCCTTGACTAGCAGACATGGTAGAGCTTTTAAACCCTTGTCCTCGTCCCTTCCCAACAGCACCTGAAACGAAATCATATTACTAATATTTAAACATTAAAATTCAGTTGTACACATTAAAAATAGTAGATTTAAAATATCTTACTTGTTTCAATTGTTTGGATGTATTGCTTAACAAGATCACTAGATTGAGGAAATAAACTCTTAATTGGCATATTCTCTTTCTCAACCAAAGATCTAAGCCCTCGTCCTCGTCCTCGTCCTTGTCCCTTTCTTATAGCAGCCGGCGGGACGAACGCATATCTGGTTGTACTCTTCATATTTGAGTCCACATCATTTTCAATCTTTGATGGTTTCATATTGAACCTACAAAGAGCCAAAAGTAAAAATAGTAAGACAACGGTGACAATATAGTAATAAAAGAAATCATGCCATCAGTATATGTAACAATGAATATACTAATTCATAAATAGATACTTCACCTCATTAGTTCTTTTTCGTTTCTTTTGTGATGGATTTCCTAAGTCTACAACATCATCATCCATTTGTTTTACAATCTCATAGGAATCCCGAGGTTGAGTCGTCCTCACTACATGCCAACCTTTGTTGGAGTTATCGATAGCATAAAACAGTTAAGATGCTTGCTCCGCTAAAATAAAAGGTTCATTTGTTTTCAAAAATCTCCCTGGATTAACACTCACGAAGTCATACTCATCTTTTTTAACTCCCTTTATTTTATCATACACATCAAACCAATTACATCGAAATAAAATCACTCTTCTACCCATGAGAAATTGCAATTCAATCACATCTGTTAAAATTCCATTGTAATCAATGTTCTCTCTATCTTTATCATTCTCACCAACCACAACAACACCACAATTATGAGTCCTTAAATTTTTATCATAATCTTCTACATGAAATCTATATCCATTAACAATGTAACCATTAAAATATGTCGTATATTGGGTAGGACCACGTGAAAGTGAGAGCAGATCTTCCATGATCTGACTATCATCTTCTTTATGCAATTGTGCAACCTATCAATAAGATTAAGTTGAATAATTTAGAATTAGTAATACAACATTAAAATGTCAAATTTAATGTTTATATATTACTCACCCTAACTTTAAACCAGTCAATAAATTGTCGGTTCCATTCTGCATCAGACAAGTGCTGCGCAGTATCCACATGAGTTTGTGCAAACTCTCTACAAATTTGAAGTGAACCATAAATGTCATATAAAAAAATTACCCTAAAGGAAATAAGAAAAATGAGACAATATGAAAGAACTCTCCATACTCGAGATATGGTATGACTTCATCGCAATTCTTCAGTATGTATATATGTGCTTGTTCCAATTCATATTCTTCAAGATCACATTGTTCTTTAGCTCCCAAAGTACTTCCAGGTTGATAAAACATAGGTAAACCTCCATTAGATTTTTTCAAACCCCCATCATAATTTCATTCAGGCCGATTGAATTTTGTGTCAATCGTATGCAGATACCGTGAACATAAGGTCATACATTCATTAGCAATGTAGCCCTCTGCAATAGAGCCTTCTGGACATGCCCTATTACCAATCAGAGATTTCAAAAAATATAACCATCGTTCCACAGGATACATCCACCGATAATGAATAGGTCCAGCAATCTTAGCTTCACTAGCTAAATGAATAGGCAAGTGCACCATGACATCGAAAAATGAAGGAGGGAAGACCTTTTCTAACTTGCAAAGCGTTATGGGAATTTGCGCTTCAATTTGTTTCAAGTCATCAATCCTTAACTCCCTTGATCCAAGCACATTAAAGAATAAAGATAACTCAATAAGCGGCTCACACACTTCTTTGGATAACATACCACGAAGTGCAAGGGGGAGTATATGTTGCAGAAGAACATGGCAATCATGACTTTTCAACCCAGATATCTTGTGATCTTTCAGGTTCACACATTGAGAAATATTAGATGAAAACCCATCAGGAACCTTTAAATTCTTTAGGAATTGGCATAATTTGTGCTTACTTTCAGGAGGCAATTGTAGCATGCAGTTGGAACTTCAACTTTCTCCCCTCATTGGATTGGGTGCAATTCCGGCCTAATATTCATGTCTTGCAAGTCTAATCTAGTTTTAATTGTATCCTTGGTCTTTCCTTTGACATTCATGATTGTTTTCATAATATTATCACATATATTTTTTTCAATATGCATAACATCCAAATTCTGTCGCAACAAGAGAGACTTCCAATATGGAAGTTCAAAAAAATACTTTTCTTGTTCCAATTATCCTTTCGATTTTCATGTGATATCTTCTTCTTTTTCTTTGGATCATTTGTTAACTGTATCCCTTCAAGATCTTGCACTTGATTAAGTATCTCAATACCAGACTGCATTTTTGGTGGGAGCCTTTTCTCTTTTGTACCATCAAATGAATCCTTGTCATTCCTCCATTTGTGGCTAAGAGGAAGGTAGTGTCGATGACCCATAAAGCATTGCTTCTTACTATTAGCCAATCGAATTGACGAGGTGTCTTTATTGCAATATGGGCATGCCAACTTTCCTTTTGTACTCCATCCAGATAAATTTCCATAGGCTGGAAAGTCATTGATGGTCCATAACAAAGAAGCATGCAACTTAAAATTCTGTTTAGATGATGCATCAAAGGTCACAATGCCAACTTCCCACAACTCCTTCAATTCTTCTATTAAAGGTTGAAGATATATATCAATTGCATCTCCTGGACTATTTGGACCAGGAATAAGCATTGACAAAATAAAATTTTCTTGTTTCATACACAACCAAGGTGGTAAATTATAAGGAATAAGAACCACAGGCCAAATGCTATATGAGGTTTTTGAATTTCGAAATGGCTGAAATCCATCACTAGCAAGTCCAAGTCGGACATTACGAGGCTCTGACGCAAATGAAGGATGAAGTTCATCAAATGACTTCCACGCCATTGAATCAGTTGGGTGCCTCATTATTCAATCATCAACTCTTTTATCTTTATGCCATGTCATTAAAGTAGATGTATTTGTAGACATAAACAACCTTTAATGAAAAATAGCGTAAAGTCTTTGATGCTATCTTCTTACCTTTTTTATTCCTTGTTTCCCTGCTATATCTATCTATTTTCCATCTAGACGCACCACAAACCTTGCAAGAATCAAGTAAACTATCCTCCTTCCAGTATAACATGCAATCATTAGTACAAGCATCAATCTTGTTGTAGGAAAGACCAAGGTCTTGAATTATCTTCTTTGCCTCATAATACGATTTTGGCAAATCGGCACCATCAGGTAACAACTCCTCTTTTAACATTTTCAATAACATTGTAAATGACTCATTACTCCAACGCCCTTTTGATGTGAAGCAATTTAATCAAAGAGGAAAGCTTTGAAGCTTTTGAATTTTGGTACAGTGGCTGCTCGAAATCCTTTAATAGCCTGTAAAATCTTTTTGCTTCAATATTTGGTTCCTCTTCAATTAAATCATCACAATCAGTGTGCACGGTTCTTCCATCAATATTAGGATATAGATCTCTCAACAATTCTTGTACTTCATCTTCACTTTCACATTCTTCTAGTTCATCACCGTCTTCATCTTCTGATTCTGACAGTGGCTCACCTAACTTTTTCCCGTGATGATACCAAAAAGTATAATTTTGAATTATTCCATATACTTTCAAATGTGTCTCAACTGTCTTACGAGTTCCTAAAGTTGTATTACAACATTTGACACACGGACAACGTATTTCATATTCTTCTCCTGTTTTTTGAAAAGCATAATCCAAAAACTTTTGCACTCCGATTAAGTAGGCTTCATCGAGCCGATTATCAACAAGTTGCATCCATTGCTTACTAGGTGCCATAATCTTGGAGAAAGCTCATGAGTCAAAGAAAAAGATCAAAAAAAATACAAATATTACTGAATTATCATAACTGAAACATAAATCTTATATACAAATTGTAATTACTACGTCTTAATCTCAAACTAGTTTAATTAGCTTTACCAATCCAGAATATCAATTCCACTCCATTTGAACCCCTCCTATTCCAATATTCAACTAGTTTGGTCCACAATATAACATAATAGAAAGAAATATGCAGAACCATTAAGGAACAATATAAACTATACACAAATTTAAAGAAGATCAGAAGTAAAACGAAACAAATAAAAACCCATAAAGCTCAAAGAATTTTTTATTTTGCTAGATGACAGAATAACAGACACCCATAATTATTATTTTTTAACATCTTACAAGCTTCAATTATGTAGTTGAAACCAACATATCAAGCCTTTGAGACCTAATTCCCAACAAATTAAATAGGGCAATTGAAAAACAATTTTAGAATATGAGTAATAGCAATAAATCTTGAAAACTCAACATATAAAAGGCATATAGCTCATGTACATAAGAGAAAATAAATCAGCATGCTCAACGAAACTAAGGAA
>NC_031989.1:3553982-3609813 GCF_001879085.1 Nicotiana attenuata
TCGAATTGGGAGAAATGCCAGTTTTATGGTGGAAGAAGGTGTAGTGCTGGGCCACAAGATTTCAAAAAATGGGATTGAGGTTGATAAGGCAAAAATCGAGGTGATTTCTCGACTCCCTCCCCCTACTTCTTTCAAAGGGGTGAGGAGTTTTCTTGGTCACGCCGGGTTCTACCGGAGGTTTATCAAAGACTTCTCGAGGGTTGTGAATCCATTGTGCAAGCTACTAGAGAAGGATGCCAAGTTCATTTTTGATGAAAAATGCATGGAGGCTTTTGAGCTCTTAAAACACAAGTTGACCACTACCCCTATCATAACCGCGCCTAATTGGAGTTTGCTCTTTGAATTGATGTGTGTTGCTAGTGATGTTGCATTGGGGGCGGTGTTGGGTCAACGGGTTAACAAAATGTTCCATCCCGTGTATTATGCAAGTAAGACTATGAATGAGGCTCAACGGAACTACACGGTGACGGAGAAGGAGCTATTAGCCATTGTATTTGCCATGGAGAAATTTTGGCCCTATCTTATGGGGGCCAAGGTGATTGTGCACACGGACCATGCAGCCCTTCGATATCTAATGACCAAAAAGGATTCCAAAGCAAGATTGATGAGATGGGTGTTGCTTCTTCAAGAATTTGACTTAGAGATACTGGATCGGAGGGGAAGTGAGAACCAAGTTGCGGACCATTTGTCCCGGCTAGAGGAAGAAGGGAGGCCATGTGACGGTCTCGTGATAAATGATGCATTCCCCGACGAGCAACTTCTTTCTGTGTCAATATGTGACATGCCATGATTTGCGGACATCGCCAACTTCATTGTGACCGGAACTGCCCCGTCTGAGCTCTCTTCCAACCAAAAGAAGAAACTCAAACGGGATAGTTTGGATTTTTATTGGGATGATCCGTACTTGTTCAAAATTTGCACGGATGGAGTAATAAGAAGATGTGTCCCGAAAGGTGAACAGTTGAGCATATTGGAGGCTTGTCACTCCTCCCCCTATGGTGGCCATCACAGAGGGGTGAGGACGGCTTTAAAGGTTTTGAGTTGCGGTTTCTATTGGCCAACGTTATTTAAAGATGCTAGTGATTTGGTGAAGAGATGTGATGCATGCCAAAGGGCCGCAAAATTTCAAAAAGGGATGAGATGCCTCTCAACACGATTCTCGAGGTGGATATTTTTGATGTTTGGGGCATCGATTTCATGGGTCCATTCGTGAGCTCTTGTGGTAACACTTATATTCTCGTGGCAGTGGATTATGTCTCAAAGTGGGTGGAAGCCGTGGCTTTACCCAACAATGAAGCCCGAAGTGTAGTAGCATTCTTGAAAAAGAGTATCTTCACAAGGTTTGGTACCCCTCGTGCTATCATTAGTGATGGGGGGTCTCACTTTTGCAACAAAGCTTTTGATTCATTGCTTGCTAAATATGGAGAAAATCACAAAGTGAACACCCCCTATCATCCTCAAGCCAGTGGTCAAGTGGAAGTGTCCAACCGAGAAATAAAGAGTATCTTGTCCAAGACGGTAAATGCTAATAGGACCGATTGGTCAAGAAATTGGATGATGCTCTTTGGGCCTATCGGACGGCTTACAAGACCCCAATCGGTATGTCTCCGTATCGGTTGATGTTTGGTAAAGCTTGCCATCTTCCGGTGGAATTGGAGCACAAGGCTATGTGGGCATTGAGAAAGTTGAACTTGGAATGGGATGTTGCCGCAAATCTCCGGGTTGAGCAATTAAATGAGCTTGATGAGTTTAGATTTCATGCCTACTCCAGCTCGTCCTTGTATAAGGACAAGATGAAGTACCTTCACGACAAATATGCTCGGGGAAAGGAATTCAAGGTTGGTGATATGGTTCTTCTTTTCAACTCCCGGTTGAGGTTATTTCCGGGAAGCTCAAGTCTAAGTGGAGTGGCCCTTTTGAAGTGGTATGTGTGACTCCTTTTGGTGCTCTTGATCTCAAGAACAAGAATGGTGAAATATTCCGGGTCAATGGACATCGTGTCAAGCACTATTTGGGAAAGATTGATGATAGCCACGTGGTGGCACTTATTCATTTGAAGTGATATGATGGTAACATGCGTCGTGCCGCGACGTTAAATCAGGCGCTTCTTGGGAGGCAACCCATGTCTTTTTCTTTCTCTTTGATTTTCTTTGTAGATTAGGATTTTTGAGCTAATTGTTTGTGAGATGTTGCAGGGATTGTATTGAAGCAGTGCAAAACAAAGTATAAAAAATGCACAGTTGCTGAAGTTGCCAGTGCGGCCGCGGTGGGATTTGTGCGGTCTGCACCGACATAAGCTGAAGATGCAGGTTCTCTGAAGTTTGCTAACGCGGCCGCGGTCATATTTCTGCGGCCCGCGTTGGTCTTGCGCGGCCGCGTCCCAATTTGTGCGGTCCGCATGGGCTACTTCCTGCAAAGGTTTCAAAATTAAACCCAGCGCGGTCCGCGGTCATTTTTACGCGGCCGCGCTGGTGGGTGAGTATGGGGTCCCACAGTTCTCTATAAGTAGGAACCTTAGGCCTCATTTTACACTTTTTACACTCTGAACTCCTGAACCCTAATTTTCACTGTTCATCTGAGATTTTCTTGTGTATTGCATCAAGTGCTTTGATTCTTCTTATTCCTGGTAACAATTCTTGTTATTATCCTTAATTAGTGTTTATTTTTCATTTTTTTACTATCTCCCAGTAGTGTAACTTCTTGTTCTTTCGTTTTTTCTTGAATTCAATTATTAGGTTAGTTTAAATGTTGTTATTGGATGCTGGGTATGAATTCCATGTAGGGTAATTGAGTAGGGACAACTAGGATTCACGAACTTGAACAAAAATGGACTAATTTGTAAAACCCTAACTCAGTTCCTGTCTTTGCCTCAGCGCGGGCCGCGGTCATTTTCTCGCGGTCCGCGGTGGCCCATTACTTGTAAAGCTAACTTTCTCCAGCGCGGCCGCGTTCCTAATTGTGCGGTCCGCGCTGGTTCAACGCAGCCGCGCTCCCATTTTTCGCGGGCCGCGTTGGTGAGATTCAGAGAGGTGTTATTACTGAGGTTTGTTCAGTGCGGCCCGCGGTGCCTTCCATGCGGCCGCGTCCCTAAATTGCACGGTCCGCGGTGGCCTGTTCTGCACCATGTTCTGCAACTTTTCACCCTGATATTGTGCAATTATTTTCATCAACTTATACACTGCCAGTGCTTCAACTAACAAAGTTAGACATGCTTGTTTGCAGGAAATGGTTAAACTAAGAGGTCGAGGTGCAAAACAACCCGGACGAGGTGAATCCTCCCGGAGAGGAAAAGGGAAACAAACAAAACTCACTTCCCGACCAAAACTGAAAACAAGAAAACAAGTGGTAGTGAGTGATGATGACCAGTCGGGGAGTGAGTATCTACCTTCTCAGGACCTCTCAGCTGATTCAGGGCAAGCCCCCTCAGTCCCAGCCCCACCTACAGCCCAAGCTCCACAAAGTGTTCAGTCTGAGTCGTCTGATGGCTCAGCAGCGGGCAGCGGCGAATACTCCACCTCTCCCACAGCTTCAGTATCTGGGGAGAGTGCAGCAGGGGGGACTCATACTGATGAGAAGGTTCTGGATAGTGGGGTGCCTCAGGTTGGTGGAATCGAACGAACAAGAAAAGCGGAGGTTTGGGAAGACCGGTTTGTTAGCCAGGTGGCTTTCCACAAATTCAGGGAACTGTGGCCTAAAAGAAAGCTGATTACAGAGAGGAGTATAATCACCCGAGATCTATTGCCCTTTCTCCCCAATGTACACAGACAGTTTCATACCAGAGTAGGATGGGAGCATTTTTGTGATGACTTGGTAGATGCCAACGGGCACATGGTAAAGGAGTTTTACTGCAATGTAGCCCACACCAAAAAGGGCTCAATTGCGACCAAAGTGCGGGACAAAAACATAGTATTTTCTGGGAGGGCTTTCAATGAGTATTTGGGTTTTGATGATGAAGACGAAACTCAATACAATGAGAAGTTGGCAATGAAGGAGGAAGTTCGCCCATGGTTGGCTGAGCATTTGGCTCATCCGGGTACTATTCCGGATTGGATACAGGCGGGGGTGAAAATCTTGAGGAAGAATTTGAACTTCGAAGCTAGAGGGTGGTTTACATTTGTGTGCAACAGGCTTGACCCTACCTCCCACGACCAGACTATCCCTCTTCCTCGTGTGGTGCTGATTGCCTCTATCATGGCGGGTTTCCCTATTAATGTGGGGAATGTGATGAACAGGGCGATCACCTCGGTGGGAGTTGAGAGTATTGGGAACTATCCATTTCCCAACACTCTCAGCATGTATTTCCGGGATGCGAAGGTGAAGAAGAAGCCTTATGATGTGAAAGTTCGCCCCGTGTCCCCATTCTCATGGTTCAGCATTCAGGGGCCGGACAACCCAAAGGACAAGAAGCACAAGGCATCCACCTCTACCCCGATTGGCCAGTCTGAGGAGCCAGTTGCGGTAGAGTCTGCTGTGGAGCCTTCTACTGAGCTTCCCTCCATCCCAGCTGCCACAATTATTGCTGATGTGCCCTCCTCTTCTGCGGGTCCTAGTTCTTCAGCTGGCCCGTCAGTCCCTGCTTCCCGGACCAACCCTCTCACAGCCCATCAGTTAGCAAAGACTTTGGCCAGTTTGAACAACTGGATGTCAGCTGCGACATCCAAGTTGTCAACATTGGCTACTTCAGTTGAGGCCCAGTCAGCACCAGCCACTGCTCAGATTCCTCAGTCTATTGAGGAAACATTGAAAAAGCTCCTGGCCAACCAGGAGAAGATTTTAGAGACTCAGGCCACCTTGACTAAGGTGGTAGATTCACATGGCAAAGCTCTGAAAGAGCTTGCCAAGGAGCATAGAAAGATGAGAAAGTCAAGGGCGTCTAAGGAGTCGGTGAAGGCACTTCGAGCAGATGTGGACAAGCTATTGGCAGATCAAATGCCTTTAGACTTGCTATTTGAGGATCCAGCTCCTCCAACAGCAGCATCTGAGCCACGGCAGGAGCAGGCACCCCAACCTCCAAGGAAGAAGAGGAAGCTTCCCAATGCAGAGGGTGTAGTGATTGAGCTTGCGGAGACTCAGAGGATTCCCTCCAGTGATGCACCCACTATTTAGCCGGTCCAGGAGCAGGCCACTATCCCAGCAACAGAGCAACAGCAGGTAGGGGACCAGTCTGAGGTTCCCGCCCATATAGGGGATCAGGGGACCACTGAGGATCCTATGCAGACGGACCAGGACTAGGGAGCTCTTCTATATCCTTTCACTGATATTTTGTGCTTATTTGTGTAGTTGGCATTAGGGACAATGCCAGCTCTTATTCATGGGGTTGCGCCCTACATTTTTTGGATTATCTGGATGATTGTACATATTAGACTTTCATTTTATGTTCTGTTTATTTGATTTCCTAGTTGGTCTGTATATAACTTTACATTTTAGCTACTTTTATCGTACTTTTTCTTCTCTTTTGGTCTGTATATAAAGTTACATTTGGTATATTTTCATCCCTCATTGTATATTCTATTCCCCTATTGTATATATTCATTCTGTTTTTCTATTTTCGCAAATTTTTTCGTTTTTAGCTTCGTAGATAGGCTCGTAGCCTTTTGTGTTGTTTTTGGCGTTTTCAATAAGCCCTTGGTTTTCTTAATGCCACGGTTCTTTCCAAGGGTGGAGTATAGTGCGAACCGGGTGGCTCTTCCCAATGATAGATGGCGTGATAACCTTCTTAAGGGTTTGAGTCCGTTTTTGATTTTTCTTTTGTTTTTGTTATTTCGTAGTTAAGGGTACCTCAGGCAAAGCTTCACTTGGGCCTAATACATTTGCCTTCGATCCCATGATCAAAGACATAATGTTGTGTTTAGGATGGTGAAAGTCGTGGCCTTGAGACTCTTGTGTTGACCAAACAATCATCATGTGGTCTTTTTGGACCATTGTGCGCTTGAATCATAACTGAGGTCGTTGTGGGCCCTCGACTCGATGTCTTTAGCAATCCCCTAGCATGTGTGGTGAGGAATCGAATTGTGAGTCCAAGTCCCGAGCCAATGGTCTAGAACTTGACTTGAGAAGTGATTGTAGGCTCTCCTTGATCCCAATGTTGAGTTAAACAATTCAATGGCCTACCAATGAAATGATCCCTAGTTAACCCTTTCGAGCCTTGAACCTTTTTCTTTCAAGAACCAATGTTACAAGCCTATACCCGTTCTAAAAGATACCCTCTCTTGGCACCCAAAATCTTCCCTTGAGTAATGGCAAATGTCTAAGTTTGGGGGAGGAGAGACAAGAAAGGAAGCAATAGTGGTAAAAGGTACGAAAGCAAAAAGAAAAAAAGGAAGCATTGATTTGAATAAAGAAAAAGACAAAAAGAAAGAACAATGCGAAAAAGAATAAAAAGGGGATACAAGGGAAACAAAAGTGAAAAAAGGCTAGAAGAAAGTAGAAAAAGGAGAAATGATTTGAATTGCATAAGAAAGAGTGAAAATGTGTCCCTCTAACCCCTTGAAAAGAAGTGAAATGCTCAAATGAGTCAAGAAAGTGTGCCAAAATGAATCAAATGAAGTGCTTAAGGGAAGATTGAACCCATTTGAACTAAAACATGTCCTATCCTTACCCAAACGCCTTCACAATGACTCCACAAAAGCCCTATATGATCTTGAGTTGAAGGAAACCTACATTAGTGGATACTTACATAAGGGGCAAGCATATGGTACCTAGAGCCGGACTTGTGACATTATTCTTGAGAGAGATGAGTGAAATTCCATCAACCTCGGTTTGTGTGTCAATACTCTAAAAAGGTAAGGTTCGCTTAGGGAGAGTTGAGGATGCGTGAGTTTGGGTTCCACAATGACCAAGGTATTTGAGAAAAGTTCTTTGATGAAATATGTCAACCCTTGATGCTCTTGTGTCACACTTGATCCATAGTTTTCGAAGTTTAAAATGTGTTAATGATGCATTCGTATTGAGGGCAATTGTTAGTCCCAATTGATGCTTGTTGAGGTTACTTTAGGACAGCTGGAATCACTTGGATGTTCCTTTATGAGGTGGGTTTTATTTTGTTTGCTTGAGGACAAGCAAAGGTTTAAGTTTGGGGGAGTTGATAAGTAGGATTTTAACGTGTTTTATGCCCCTACTTGCCTATGCTTTGAGTATAATTTGATACAAAATAATCCCAAAATGCTCACAGGTTGTGCTTGATTGCAGGTTTGAGCGACAAAGTGACTGAATTGTCAAAGATCGACTCAAAACGGAGTGAAACCTGCTCAAGCATCAAAGGCCAAGAAAAGTGAAGGAAAAAGATCCTAGTGCGGACCGCACAAAAGTGCACGCGGCCGCACTAGGAGAATCAGAGAAGTGCTAATTCAGGTCTCTCACAACGCGGCCGCGGTTGGACTAACACGGTCCGCGTTCAGCTCACGCGGCCGCACCATATTTTTACGCGGTCCGCGTGAAGAGATTCAGAGAGATGAAATTTGGGGACCAAAGCTAGCCACGCGGCCGCGGTCACATTTACGCGGTTCGCGCCAGATCCCACGCGGCCGCGCTACACTTTTGCGCGGCCCGCTATCCTCAACTTCAGAGAGCCAATCTTAAGATTTCAGGAGCCCACACGGCAGCGCTACCTTTTTGCGCGGCCCGCTGACCCCGCATGGGTATTTTTGTCCAAGTTTTTCAGCCACTATAAATAGATCCTTTTTCCATTTTTAGGTTAAGTCTTTGTATACGGAAGGCTGCTGAGCTCGTGAGAACATTGGGTTTAGCCATTTTTGGCATTTTTAACTTCTAATTTTGTATTTCTTCCTTAGTAATCAATTATTATGTTTGCTTCTTCATCTATTTCTTTAATTTTTGCAACTAGCATGAGTAGCTAAACTCACTAGCTAGGGTTGTGGCTCAACCCTAGTGTGTGTAATTAATGGGTGCTGCAATCTAAGGAGAGATTGATATTGGGTGTTTGCTATTTGGGTTAATTTTAGGTTTTCATTAAGGATTGGTGGTTGTAAACACTGATTCTAGCTTGGTGGGTTTGACTCTTCTTGAGAAAGAGAGTCTATAACCCCAAAATTGACCCAACAAGGAATTGGGATGGACCCATGAGAAATTGTAGACCCAATTAACGGGTTAAACCTCGAGAGAGTAATTACCCTACTTGAACCCTAGTTGCTTGGTCAAATTGGCCTACCCAATTAGTCTCGAGAGAGTCAATTGGGCGAAATCACTCTCTCTACCGAGAGGTGTGAGAGTGGGTACAATTGAGCAAAGGTTATAGCATAAGCCCCAAATATGTCAATTTACCCTTAGTAGCATCTACCCGTTGATTAGCCACCTAAGTAATGCCACAACCTTAGTGCTTTTCTCTATATTAATTACAACTTAGCAATATTTCCATAGTATAATTTAGCTTCAAATATTAGTCTTAAAGTAGAAGATATAAAAATCAAAACCGAAAATGTTAGAAGTGATATTAGAAGCTCAACTACAATTCTAGACTAAGCAGATAATACAACTCCCTCTCTAGCTCCCTGTGGAAAATCGATCCCGATCCACTATCGGGTAAAAGTTGTTGCGACCTGCTCTTCCTACCTTAGTGTAGTGTTGAGTCGGCAACGATAAATTTCATTCCTGTTGCAGTCTCCTATTCTTCTGAGAGGTTAGCTGAGATCTATATTCGGGAGATTGTTCGCCTTCATGGTGTGCCCGTGTCTATCATTTCGGACCGAGGTACGCAGTCTACCTTACGCTTCTAAGGGCAGTTCAGCGAGAGTTGGGCACGCGGGTTGAGTTGAGCACAGCATTTCACCCTCAGACGGACGGGCAGTCCGAGCGGACCATTCAGATTTTTGAGGATATGCTCCGAGCTTGTGTCATTGACTTTGGGGGCTCGTGGGATCAGTTTTTTCCTTTAGCAGAGTTTGCCTACAACAACAACTACCAGTTGAGTATTCAGATGGCTCCTTATGAGGCTTTATATGGTAGGCGGTGTCGGTCTCCGGTTGGATGGTTTGAGCCGGGAGAGGCTCAGTTGTTGGGTACGGACCTAGTTCAGGATGCCTTGGACAAGGTCAGGATTATTCAGGATAGGCTTCGTACAGCTCAGTCCAGGCAAAAGAGTTATGTAGACCGCAAGGTTCGTGATTTGGCATTCATGGTCGGTGAGCGAGTATTGCTTCGAGTGTCGCCTATGAAGGGCGTGATGAGGTTTGGGAAGAAGGGCAAGCTTAGCCCTAGGTTCATTGGCCCGTTTGAGATTCTTGATCGAGTGTGGGAGGTGGCTTATAGACTTGCATTGCCGCCGGGCTTATGAGCCGTGCATCCAGTGTTTCATGTGTCCATGCTTCGGAAGTATCACGGTGATCCATCCCACGTGTTAGATTTCAGCACTGTCCAGTTGGACAAGTACTTGTGTTATGAGGAGGAGCCGGTAGCTATTCTAGACCGGCAGGTTCGTCAGTTGAGATCGAAGAGTTTTCCTTCTGTTCGTGTTCAGTGGAGAGGTCAGCCTCCTGAGGCATCGACCTGGGAGTCCGAGTCAGATATGCGGAGCTGTTATCCCCATCTTTTCCCCCACTCAGGTACTTCCTTCTTCTGTCCGTTCGAGAACGAACGGTTAAATTAGAGGTGGAGAATGTGATGACCCATGAAATTCTACGTTCCGAGGCCTTAAAAACTCTCTTAGCATCACCTCGATTTGCATGCGCAGTCCGAGCGCGTAGCCAGCAAGCCTAAATGTGAAAATCTGTGAAAAATGATAAATTTTGACTATAAAGTGAATTAATTTGACTTCGGTCAACGTTTTGGGTAAACGGACCCGGACCCCTGATTTGACGGTCTCAGAGGGCCCGTAGGAAAATATGGGACTTGGGCGTATACCCGGAATCGAATTCCGAGGTCCCAAGCTCGAGAAATGAATTTTCGATGAAAATTGTTTTCTGAAATTGTCTATAAGGTTTGGAAATGAATTTTGATTAGAACATGTTGGTATCGGGCCTGTATTTTGGTTCCGACGTCCGGTACAGGTCTTATATATGATTTAAGATAATTCAGTGAAATTTGGTAAGAAATGGACTTGAAACGACGTGAATCGGATAGTTATTGAGAAAATTGGAAATTTGAAGTCTTGAGAAAAGTTTCATGATTTTGATGCTAAATTCATAGTTGTTGATGTTATTTTAGTGATTTGAATGCACGAGCGAGTCCATCTGATGTTTTTAGGGTGGTGTGTATGTTTGGTTTGGAGCCCCGAGGGCTCGGTAGAGTTTTGGATAGGCCACGGGGTAAAATTTTGGACTTAAGGAATTGCAGGCCTGCAGGCTTCGCATTTCCCAACCTCCCTTCGCAATTCCCTGTTCGCCAGTTCGCAATTCCCACTTTGCATTTCCCAAACTCCCTTCGCAATTCCCAGTTCGCATTTCTCAAACTCCCTTCGCTATTCCCAAGCCAGCAGGGGTCGGGGTTCGCACTTGCGAACCCCTGTTCGCAATTCCCATATCTGAGACCTGTAACTTTTATACTTAGACGATTTAAAACCCATTTTTCACATCTTTTCAAAACACAAACTCCTTAAGGCGATTTTCCAAGAACAACTCTTCTTCCAAATCGATTGTAAGTTAATTTTAACTCATTTCCTTCAATCATTAACATCTTTCAATATGATTTCAACTTAAAATCAATGATTTTCATGGGGGAAATTGGGTGCTTTGGGTAGAACCTAGGTTTTTCAAAAATTGGGGATTTGGACCTCGGTTTGAGGTCCTATTTCAAAACAAATTATATATTTGGGTTCGTGGGGGAATGGGTAATCCGGTTTTGGTTCGAACCTCGGGTTTTGACCATGTGGGCCCGGGGGAGATCTTTGTCTTTTTGGGCAAAACTTTGGAAAACTCATTTTTATGCACTCAAATTGATTCATTTGGCGTTTATTGATGTAATTAAGTAACTTGTGACTAGATACGAGCGAATTGGTGGTGGAATCAAGGGGTAAGGCTATAATTGGATCGTGAATTGTGTTTGTGGCATCAAGGTAAGTGTTTGGTCTAACCTTAGCTTAAGGGATTAGGAGTCGGGTCCTATTTGCTATGTAGTAATTGTTGAGTACGACATATAGGCATGGTGATGAGTATCTATATGTTGGTGTCTAGCATGCCCGTGAGTCTTTATATTATGATTATCATGACTTCGTTGTATCTTTCATGCCTTAGTGGTGGTTTCTATTTGTTGTATAAAGTATGTGGAAGGAAATTGTGACCTATGAACATTGAGGAGTGTTGGCTCAAGTTGCGTAACGAATTGTGAAAGTGTAAATGATAATTGAACCTCCAGAGCATTGGCTCGAGTTGTGAAGTGACTTGTGAAGTAAAAGTGAGAAAGAGAAGAGATCATTATGTTGTCATTCTTGTCGGGCTATTGTTGATTTATTCGTTATCTCCCTTGCCGGGATGTTGATGTTATTGATGTTGCTCCCTTGCCGGGATTTAATTGTTGACTTGTTGCTCCCTTGCCGGGATTCTTATTGTAAATTTCCTTTATTCCCTTGCCCTATTGTTTGTGATTGTTGTTTGGGTGAGGAAGAGAGTTAAAGCACGAAGGGTGATGCCGTGCATTATTTGTTTTGTGAGGAAAGAGTGTAAAGCACGAAGGGTGATGCCGTGTGTGATTGTGAGAAAAGAGTGTAAAGCACGAAGGGTGATGCCGTGCCGCACAATGTACCATTCCGTGCCAATTCTTTGATTTTATGGTGAGGAAAGAGAGTAAAAGCACGAAGGGTGATGCCGTGCACATTTTTATTATATGATTGCATTGGTGAGGACGAGAGTAAAAGCACGAAGGGTGATGCCGTGCATTTATTGAATTCTGATTCGTTGTTGATATCCGGGTTATGTTGTCTCTTTCGTTTACTTGATGTCTTTCTATTCGGAATAGTTATCTCCCCCACAGCATGCTTCCCCTCCCATACTTGACTGGTTATCTCTGTATTTCTTTTCCGCTGTAACTGCACAGATTTATTTGGTAGTCTGGTCCTAGCCTCGTCACTACTTCGCCGAGGTTAGGCTAGGCACTTACCAGCACATGGGGTCGGTTGTGCTGATACTACACTATGCACTATGTGCAGATCCCGGAGCAGCTATCGGACCATAGTTGGAGGTTACCTTCTCCACCCGGAGATCCAAGGTAGACCTGCAGGCGTCCGCAGGCTCTAGCGTCTCCCTCTATCCCTATTTCTTGTTTCATTTTCCTTTTATTCAGAAACAGTGTACTGTTATTTCTTCAGACCTTGTATGTAGCAATCTTAGACCGTCTGTGACTCTGTGACACCAGGTTTTGGGTGGTTAAGGCTTAAGTATTTGTAATAGATACAGTTTTCATATATGTTATTATTGTCTTCCGCGTAAATTTGAATTTTCGCTGTTATCACGTTATCGCCTTATATTTGTTAAAAAGAAATAATTGGTTAATGAAGTATTTAGATTAAAGTTTGGCTTGCCGAGCTCACATTAGTAGGCGCCATCACGAATCCTGAGGGTGGAAAATCCGGGTCGTGACAGCATATGCATTAAAAGTTGATTATGATTTATGCATTACGATATATGAATATGGATATTAAGGACAAATTTTCTCTACGTGTTGCTACTGCATCCTTCCATCTATTTTCTGGCTCTTAGTTTGTTTTTACTATCTTTCTGGCCCTTGTTGTTGATATTACTTGTTTCTACTATTTCTTTCCATCTTTCTTGAGCTGAGGATCTATCATAAACAACATCTCTATCCTCCCAGGTTGGGGTAAGGTCGTAGACACTACCCTTCCCAGACTCCACTTGTGGGACTTCACTAAGTCTGTTGTTGTTGTTCTTGCTTGTACTGCTGACTGACACGTGTGTTTGTTTCCATAATGAGATTGACATCCGCAACCATCTTAGTATACATCAGACTAAAAGAATACAATTGTTCTCGAGAATAACTCACCGGACATGAATGGTATGATTTTAGTCCCTGATGTAGTTCATATGATGAGATCAAAAGCCTCACTGGACGAAACTCAACAAATTGGCCGTGCCCTCTATTGTCAACCAAAGAGATCAATTGGCATTGTAAAAGATGTTCAAATGCCTGGAAAGAAAGTAAATATTTGTCAGTATAACTTTAAAGATCCAAAGTTGAATGTTAGACAAAAATTATTTGTATTTAAGTCCTTGCTACACACACGCGGAGGCATACATTCCGTGCATAATAATCACTTGTTTGGAACGAATCATGTACGCTTTTGTACTCTGGAAGGCATGATAATATGGTCAGTCGCATAACATTCACACTATTAACATAAGAAGGGAGCATGTAATAGTCAAACCTTTCATTACTGAATTGAAGGTCGTCTCTTGCTCTTTGACTTCCAACCTCCTCAAGCAAACAAGAATATATAGCTCTAAAGTGTAGCAATCTGCATCAACAAATTGAGAATTGCGTTGTTTTCAGTTTGATTCGTCTTGGTGGGTCCTAGCGGTGGAGTATATTCATATTTTAAAATGGTTTGCGACTGACTCATACCATATATAAATAGGTCAAATTTTTTTTAAAAAAAAAATATTAAATGAAAAGAGGGGCGTAGTGCTACAAAAATAACTTTGTTCTATTTTTTAGTCTATATATATGAAGAGATACTACGTAACCGATTCGTTGTGAGTGACTCACACCATATCCCCAACAGTATGTACTATTGGGGCCTAATCAAATTTCCAAGTAATTTTACGACTCACAATGTCTGGGACTATTGTGTCGAGAGAAGATATGGGAATAGCTGAAGAGGTCGAGTGTCGAAGGAAATTTAAGAGGAAGTGATGTGGAAAAGAATGTGAGGAGTCCAAACTATTTTAGCTCTACCCCTAAACTTTCCAGAAGTAGCTAGTCAACACTCAACACAAAATGCATAATGACATACCTTTCAAGGTTTCCAACTTGGGTTGCCGTTGAATACTTGAGAGTGCTATTTTAAAGTTATCAAGTGATAAAAATCCAGATTTTGTATCCATATGGCACACAGCAGCAAACCTAATGAAAATTATTATACAATGAGTTTTCATTAAAAGAATAAATGTTTGATAAAGCACTATGAATGCAGCAAATAGGTAGTTGGCGACTTACAGAAATCTCAATAGATGGTTCAAAGTTGAATCAGAATCACATAATGACATAATGACGTCTTTGAATTTATCATCCGATAAAGTATTCTAATAAATATTAAGGATAATTAAATATCTGCTAGCAAAATACTGATCGCGATGCGTAAAATTATAGCAAATTTGATGCTTGTTTTTATGTCTAACCTAAAAGAGGGGTTTCCAAAAGGAAACGAACTATTTTAAACCTTAGCTTACAAGAAGGACAAGTATTTGGAGTATCTAGGCTTAGCACAAATGAGTTGTTACCGATGTTCTCTCTCTTTTCAATTTTTCCTGGTCATGTGTGTATCATATAACTTTAATTCATTCCTTGACAATGAAAAGTGTAACGAGTAAAAAGGATACAAGAAGCTTAGTGTTATAAGCAGCTACATATTGAGGAGGAAGTTCTAACTCTGTTGGCAGTAGTAAAGCGTGCTGCAAAATTCTGATATACAGATTGTCAGTATTGATAAAATTTCTTGTAGGCAGTAAACGAGGAACCAAGGTATGCAACGAGAAGTTACTTTTGCAAGTCTTCCTGCGAAGGGGGTAGAAACAACAGCTTTCTATGTGAGAAACGAGACCTTACTCTCTTCTCTAAGTGTTGATCGGCATCCTGCACAACAAAAGTTTCACCACTCTTAATTTACTCAAAACTTCAAAAAGTTCTCTAATGGGCTAGCTATATGTAGTCAATGTGCATTAGTGACAAGACAACTATTTAAGAAATTAGGGAATCTTCCAAAGTTGATCTTGCTCATAAGCAACTCAAAACGAGATACTCATTTGATTTTTGAGGTCCCAAAAAAAACCCAAAAACATCTGGATATAATGATGTTGAGTAATGTATGGTTCATAGAGAAATAAAATGTGCCATAAAAAATAATAATGCTAAAACTAAGCAACATACCAATCTGCAACTCACACCAATGAGAACAGCTTGTGACGTTACAGACTGCATTGCATCTAGCAAGCTATAGAGTAATCGTTGTTTACCCTGCAATTTACGGATACATCCAATCCTGAAAACTTGACATATTTTCTCATATGTTTTCTTCACTATATGAGAATCTTACATGTGTAAAAAGGTCAAACTCGTCCAACACAAAGATAATGGTTTTATGTGCCAACCCGCACTCCCTGATGAGAGATTACTGTAGAATGAGCACACCCACCAGGAGAAGAAAAAATGAGTACACATTTTATTTGAAGATTATAAAATTTGAACATTCTTTTTCAAAAGGAAAAGAATCTAATTTCAACATTCTCAGGCACTTTGAAAATAGCCTATTCTCTTTCGTCAGCAAAGCAAAGAAGGAAATTACAGGCCATATAGACTCACCTTAACATAGATAATACAAACTGGGAGTTATCGTCAAATGATGCATGTTAAAGAAAAATACGGTGACTGGTTGATGCCTTTGGTTAAAATGTAAAATGGATATCATAACCAGAATGAACACAGTACCGTTTTTGAGAACATCAAGTGATGCTCCATACATAATTGCCTTGCAATCTCCTGCGAGTGAATAAGCAGTTAGATTATTTAGTTGAAGTCTATATAGAGTTAGTTAGACAGTAGGAGCTATAGCTGCATCTGCACACACGTCGTCTCTTAAGATTAACATCCAATTTATCCATTAATAGCCTTGTATATTCAAATGAGAACAGTGACTAAAGAACTACATTTCCTTCCTTAGTTACACTTCTATCCTCTAAGTTGGACTTCTACGTTTAGAAGTGGAGATATGGCCAGTCACATATCTGGAGAAGGTTGATGGAGATCAAAGATGCAGTGGAATCTTTCATTCTCTGGAAAATAGGCGATGGTGATTCTTCATTCTGGTGGGACAACTGGACTGGCTTGGGACGATTAGCCAAGCTAACAGATGGCAGGACAACTCCAATGAATATCAAAGTCAAAGATTTCATATCAAATGGTAGGTGGATTTCACAACCCAAACCGATGGGCCGCGGCGGGCACCCGGTACCTTACTCAACTGAGTACCAACTTAACGTATCTTTCTTATTACATCATCATATGCACGTGACATACGGGCCTAATAGACCAACATAATCATTTATAAACTCAAACATAGGACGACAAGGTTGTACAATCTTTTACGTACATGACATCTGTCTACAAGCCTCTAAGAACACATAATTTTCATAAAGGTAGGGACAGAGTCCCGCCATACCAAACAGTACATGTCTAAATCATACTAACCAAACAAGCAACTCCGAAGCAAGTGGAGCGCACCAACATCTTCCGCTGAGTTGATAGCCTACTTGGAGGGCTCTCGACTGTCTATCGGGACCTGCGGGCATGAAATGCAGCGTCCCCAGGAAAAAGGGGCGTCAGTACGAATAATGTACTGAGTATGTAAGTCACATAAATAAATACATAAGAGACATGGAAGACATATAGAGTACATGACTCAACCTGTAAGTCTGAATAACTTTGTAAATCATAAATTACTTTTAGCTTCATGCATATGCGTATGAATGTCATGTCGTGCATAGGTACATGTTTCATAACATCATCAGCCTCTGAGGGCATCCCATCATATCATATCGGTCACCGTAGGCAAAATCATCATCGTATACCAGCTGATCAGGTGGTGGTGCGTATATAACGCCATAACCTTTCCCATATCTCATATACATATATATATATACACACACACATATACATACATATATACGCATATATAACGTCGTTTGAATCATATTTCAGCCACTGTGGGCAACATCATCATCATATACCGGCTGATCAGGTGGTGGTGCGTATATAACGCCATAACCTTTTTCCATATTCCATATACATATATTTACATATATACGTGTATATAACTCCATCTGGTCATGGGTCAATGCACATGTATGAAATGCATGAAAAAGTACGTTAATAAAATCTTTCGGAATTTTCATAAGACCATTTTGTCTTTGAGCAATATCATAAAGTAAACTCTTTTTTTCTTCAACTTTCATATTTTTCTGAGACCCATGAACAGATGATAAAATATTATGACACATGGAAATTTAAGAACATAGATATCTCCAATACTTCTATGAATAGAGTCATTTATGGAATTTATGCATTTGCACGTTTCGTTCGTATTGTATGGATCATGCCAAAAGAAAGAAGGGATAACCTTAACATACCTGGAGTAGGGAAAAATTCGTATAATATTTCTTGAAAAAGATTGTACCGTTCTCCTTTAGAACCGCACAATTTAACGTTGCTATGGTTCTAACAATTCTCGTTGGAATTGTTTGGTTGCAAGAATTTTATTGAAATCTTGCTGGATGGGGTTTGAATCCGTAATGTTTATGAAACCAAATTCTGGTTTGAAAATATCTTGAATAGGATTTTAGGAAGAAACTAATTTTTGAAATGTTATGAAACTAAGCTTTGTAACGTCTTACACTTACTTTGGTCAAAAGACACTAACGAAGAGTTTGTAAACTTTGGTTGGGAATTGTTAACGTTCTTGTTTTGTATTGAAGTGTTTTTAATAAAATCTTAAATTGATATCTTCATTCTTTTGGTGGCTTACATAATTAATGCTTGGTGTCACCTTTCTTTCAAAGTGTGACACCTTGCTTTCTTTATTAGTTAGTCATTATAAGGAAGGGGTTGCTTGTCACGTTGGGGGGTTAAATCTTATCTCACTTATTAGCTAACTGGGTAATGTCCTGTTACCCGGTAATTAATCAATTACCCGTATAATTTAAAAATTATCTCAACTTAATTAAATACTAATCTCTTTCAATATACCTTGTACACCTTACTATCATGGCTATGTAGTACATTGTATGGCACTAGTCCATAAATACCGGGTATTTTAGCTCGTCACGAATTTGATCCCAACATGCTAAACTTGGACGAAAATTCATTTTCTTTGACTTGCTTCCCCTCTCACCTTCACGAATTTACTCATCACTTATTTGAAATAGCATAATCCTTATAATCTCCAAATAATCTTTTCCTTGGACTGATGTCAATTACCTTACGACAAATTCAACGTACAATACTACAGGGTACAACATCGTCGTAATTTAATATTGGGACGCGTAACATCATCGTAATGTAGTACTGTAAGGCGTAACATGATCGTAATATAATACTGCGGGACGTAATATCAACGTAATATTGCGGCGCGTAACAGTGGAGATGGGATTTGCTAAGTCTTTTATTACCTGCCGGTGTTGTTAACAAGATACAAAAGGTTGAAGTGGCTCAGAGTAGGAAAGATTGGGCCTACTGGACTTTGGAAAACTCAGGTAGTTTCTCTACAAAATCAGCTTTGCAACAATTAAGGACATCTATAAGTGAAACCTTCATTGGCAAATTCTTATGGCACAAAAGAATGCCTTTTAAGGTGTCTTTTCTGATGATGAGACTTCTAAAAAACAAAGTCTCAACAGATGAAGGGATTTAAAGAGTTGGTATCATGATTCCCTCAAGATGTAGTTGCTGTACCAGACATCAACAGGAGACAAGGTCACATCTATTTGGTGATAGTAACATTGCTAGACAGGTTTAGAACTATTTCCCCAGTACATGTGGCATAAGGAATACAACAAGATCAGTTAGGAGTTTGGCGATGTAGTGGTGGCTGACCATACCAAAGAACGAAGTGCATAGGGTTCTATTAAAATGTTTTCCATCTGTAATTTGTTGGAAAATATGGAAGAACAGGTATGCAACAAGGTTTAAGAATTTACATATGTCTAGTAGGTATATCATCTAGCAGGTGTGTCACTTAACGTCATTGATTCTGCAATGTCAATTCTCTAAGTTAAATTTACCTGTAACAGGGGAGGACAAGTGTGCTTATGTGGAGAAACTACAACAAGTTATCCACAGTCAATTGGTGATATGATCCAGTCCTGAGGAGGGGTGGATGAAAATGTATGTAGATGGCTGTAGCAAGGGTAATCCTGGAAGTTCTGGAGGGGGTGGCATAATAAGGGATCATCGTGGACATATGATTTTAGCATTTGCTGATTACTTTGGTCTTTGTAGTAACAATGTGGCTGAAGCTATGGCAATTCTACAAGGGTTGTGTATCTGTATTGATAGAGGTTTTCTTAAGATTATTGTTGAATCTGATTCTCTTATGTTGGTTAATATAATCAATAATAAAGTCAGACCTCCATGGCAGATTCACAGCATCATGGCACAAATAGGGCAGTTGATACAGAAGGGATCCTTCCTTTTTGTTCATATATTCAGGGAAGGAAATGTGATTGCAGACCAAATGGCAAGTTTGGGTGAGAAAGTCAGGAACCAGATTGCCTTCACTGAAGATCTTTCATTGCCTAGGCAAGTTAGAGCTTACTTGAAGCAAGAACACGATGGCTTCCCAAAATTTCAGATTTAGGCCAAAAAAGAATCTCTTCTCTGTTAGTAATGGCTGAGATGAAGGATCTTATCTATGTTATACACTTAAACTGTTTAGCTTTGTGCTTTATAGTTGACTCTTCAAATATTGTAATGGAGGAGTCCTCCCATATCTTAGCTACAACTCTTTTGCATTTTTGCATAGGAATGTCTAGCAGCAGTGTTCATCATGCTCTGGAGGCTATGGTGTATGTCCTCCTCCATGTACTTATGTTATTTGATTTTTATACAGGTTAGGGCTACTCCTAACTCCTATCAACCTGGTGGATCTTTTGAAAAAAAGAAAAAAAAAAAAGTTTAGACCGCTGAACCGACATTCCACCAGTAAAAAGAAAAGCGTTATCGGATTTCCATCGATGACTTAAACCTCTTTCTTTAGGGCCTTTAAAGACCGGCCATGACCGGACTCTTCCTTTGCCTTTTTTATCACTATATTCTTTTTTTTAATAAGATAAATTATATTAATCAAAAGGGAGAGAACTCCCGTATACAAGAAGTATACCAAAAAGTAAAGAATTTACAGTGCTTGGCATCACCCATTGAACACCAAAAAGGTTCAGGATCGTCCTCCACAAAGCCGAGGACACAGGGCAATGCAACAAAAGATGATCAACTTCTTCCCCTGAGCTTTTAAATATATAGCACCAACTAACAAGTGTAATTCCCCTCTTTTACAGATTCTCATCAGTCAAAATCACTCCCCTCGCCGCTAGCCATGCAAAAAAGCACACCTTCGTGGGCGCCTTAGGAATCCGGATGGAAAAGAGGCCTCCTCTATCACCAACATACTCTGGTAAAAGGACATTACGGTGAACAGATCATCGCCACGCAAACCCCATCTCCAAGAATCACAAGATGGATGAGGCCTGTCTTGCCCATATAGCAGTGTCAATAAGTTTTGGAGCTCCGTAATCTCCCAATCTTGCATGTTCCTTCTAAATTAGAGGTCCCATACTACCCCCCTACATGTTCCTTACGAATTTGTTGGACCATCAATTCCTTCTGGTTTGAAACTCTGAAGACGTGGGGGAAGGAGACCCTCAGAGTATCCTCTCCACACTACCTATGATTCCAAAAGCTTATTCTCCTTCCATCTCCCACCCTGTAAGAGATGTTGGCACTGAAGGATTTCCAATTCTTCATGATGCTCCTCCACATGCCACACCCGAAAGGTGTTGTGATTGCCTTGGTCCTCCAACCCCCTCTCGTGGAATCGTACTTTTCTACTATGACCTCCCTCCATAGAGCATGCTCTTCTACCCCGAATTTCCACAGCCATTTCTCCAACAAAGCTCTGTTGAATACGCTAAGATCTTTTACTCCAAGTCCACCCCACTTCTTTGGGGAAGTGACTGTGTGCCAATTCACTAGATGATACTTTCTAGTTCCACCCGCTGCATCCCAAAAAAATTCCTTTGAAGCCGCTCCAGTGTCTCTGTGATGCTCACAGGAGCTTGCAACAGGGACAAGTAATAGGTGGGCATACTCGATAGAGTGCTTTTAATGAGTACTTCCTTTTCGCCTTTTGACAAGTACCGTTTCTGCCAGCCCGCTAATCTTTTTTCAACCCTTTTGATCACTGATCCATATCGGCATCACAGAAAACTAGGGTGTCGTCCGTGAAAAGCAAATGAGAGACTCTTCGGGCACTGGGCACCCTGATCGGAGCTGAGAATCCTCTCAAAAAGCCTCCGCCCGCCGCTCGATCCATCATTTTACTCAAAGCATCCATCACTAGAATGAATAGCATGGGGGATAGGGGGTCTGTTTACCTGAGACCCCTGGAGCTGCTAAAGAAACCACACGGGCTACCATTAACCAGGACAGAGAATCTGACTGAGGAAATGCAGAACTTGATCCATCCCCTCCATCTTGCCCCAAACCCCATCCGCATCATATTGAAATCCAGGAACTCCCAATTGACATGGTCGAAAGCCTTCTCAAGGTCCAACTTGCATAGTAAGCCGGGATCTCTATTTTTCCTTCTGGAGTCTACAAGTTCATTTGCCACCAAAGCGGCATCCAGGATCTGCCTACCTTCTACAAACGCATTCTGGGAGGACGAAATAGACACGTCAAGAACCTTCTTGAGTCTATTAGAAAGCACTTTAGAAATAATATTGTAAATGCTCCCCACGAGACTAATAGGCCTGTAGTCACTGATAGAAGACGCACCTTCTTTCTTAGGCACAATAGTAATAAAAGAAGCATTGATACTTCTCTTGAAAACACCATTCACATGGAAGTATTCAACGGTTTCCATTAACTCCCCCTTGATTGTGTCCCAACAGAGATGGAAAAAGGCCAAGGAGAAACCATCAGGGCCGGGGGCCTTATCACCAACACAACTCAACACAGCCTCGTGCACCTCCTCCTCCTCGAAAGCCCTTTCTAGCCACTCACTATCTCCCTCCCCTATGTGGTTGAACTCTATTCCCCCCAAAGTCGGCCTTCAACTAACTTCCTCTTTGTATAAGTTCTCATAAAACCCCATTATCGCCCCTTTTACCTCCTCCTCTCCCTCAATCCTCACCCCATCCACAACTAAGGACTCTATGAAGTTTCTCCTTTGATTTGCAACCGCCACCCTGTGGAAAAATTTGGTATTCGAATCCCCTTCCGTTAACGATAGCGCCCTCGATTTTTGCCGCCAACTAGTCTCCTGAGCTATTGCTAACTCGACTATTTCCCTCTTAACCTCCCCCTCTCTCTTTCTCAGATTCATCCAACTCCCTCGCGCCTTCCCCTCTCTCTAGATCCCCCAATTCATGAATAAGCTCCCTCATTTTAACCTCTACCCTCCCAAAAACCTCCTTATTCCACCTAATAATATCTCCCTTGAGCAATTTAAGTTTCTTCGAAAGATGGAATGAAGGTGTCCCTGATACCCCATAGCTTGTCCACCATTCTTTCACCTAGTCACTAATCCTGGCACCTTCAACCACATGTTCTCGAATCGGAAGGGAGCACGCACCCCCTCCTTCTGCATCCATCTAGCAAGATAGGCAAATGATCCGAAGTCAGCCTAGGTAAAGGAATCTGCAGCACATTGGGCACCAGCTCATCCCAAGAGGGCGATATTAGAAATCTATCAAGTCTAGACCTTGAGTTGGAATCCTCCGCCATGGCCCAAGTAAACCTTTCCCCTGACAGAGGAAGATCAATGAGAAAGTGATCATTGATGAATTCAGAAAACTCCTCCATGGCCCTCGAAATCATACTACACCCTAATCTCTCCTCCGGGAATCTAATAGTGTTAAAGTCTCCCCCCAGAACCCATGGAATGTCTCATTCCCCCATCATATTGGCCAGTTCCTCCTAGAAAAATACCTTGGACCCTTCTCCTACCGGTCCGTACACTCCCCCAAATCCCCACTCCACCCCACTCACTCTATCTTTGACAAGAGCTGCTAAAGAAAAAACTCCCTTCTTAATCTCCTTTACCTCCAAGCTTCTATGATCCCACATTAGAAGAATGCCCTGACACTTCCCACTGCTGGAACCCAGTCATATTTTACCCAACTACCTCCCTAGACACTCCTTACAATCACATCCGACAAAACTTCCATTTTTGTCTCCTGAAAGCAAACTAGGTTAGCACCCCACTCTCTAACTCCCACTTTGATGATGGCCCTTTTGTTTGGGTCATTCATCCCCCTCATATTCCATGAAAGAATCTTAACTTCCATAAGAAACAATATCCCCCTTTTCCCTACCCCCTCTAACCGAGCTCCCTTCCTCCCTGTCACACACCCGGCCCCTTCTCTGGTACACCACTACATCCCCTAAATTATTTTGCTTAACACTTTGACCCATCTCCCTGCCTGCACCATCATAACAAGATTGTTGCTCAATCTTCCTCAACAGTTCTAACACCCTATCTTCCTTCCCTTCAAAAGAAATACCTAGAAACTTCCCAAAGTTTAATAGTTTATCCTCCATCCAAAAAGGCATATCCCCTCCTCCAATCCGTGACGAGATTGGACATGCGTCTTCTATATGTACCCTTTCCTTGCCCCTACCGGAGAAATACAAGACCATAGCATTGCTAGCAATAGGAACTTTAGGTGCCAAAAGGATCTCGCCATTTCCTTGAGGGGTATCAATCTCTGAAATTAGCACCCCGTTGCTACATGAATGACCAAGAACACCAGTAGGGTAGCAGGAAGGAGGAGAGCATGGGGCCCTTGGCGGCATCTTCTAAGAGAGGGTTGATGCGAAGGATTGGATCGAAGATCTTCGCGAGACAGCCCCGGGGCACCATAGATAGCATGTGGGGAATAAGGGGACATAGTGAACATAACCACTCCCTTAGTTGGGGGCTGTGACTCTCCTATCCTTTCAATCTTTTGTTTCCCAAGTCTTTTTTCATGTTCCTTAGTGTAGTCTCGGTCCATAGTTATTGACTCTGTTCCTCATATCCTAGTCTATATCCATAGTTGACGTGACTCTGTACCCACACCTTTCCCTTTGTATAATATACGGCTGAGTGACTTCGTAACTTCAATGTATCTTTTTCTTACTGTAGCATAGGTCACTTCTCGAGCTGCCATAACTCGTCAATTTCCTACCTCCATTTCTCTTGTTCAAGCTTGTGCTTTGTCACACAACATCACAAATAAAACTCTTTGTCATACAACAACCAATACTACTATACTATTACTATACACCTCAGTCCCAAACAAGTCGGGGTCAACTATATGAATTATCACTGTCACGACCCTAACCCCGAACCCCGGTCGTGATGGTGCCTCTCGTGAAGACAAGGCCAGCCAGTTAAACCCAATTCACCTTTTTAAGCAGTTAATCAACACAAATATAGTCTAAACATGATTTAATAATACTGAATAGCGGAAATATCAATAACAATGCGGAAAATCCAACCCGACACAGCCATAACCGGGGTGTCACAAGTCACGAGCATCTATGAGCCACAATACAGTCTGCTAAAGTCATAAACTACTACAAGTGTTTGAAAAGGAATAGAAATGATAGAGGAGTAGAGACACGGGGCTGTGGACGTCAACAGCTACCTCGTAGTCTCCGAAAGGCCGCCTGGGACTGGAGGAAATCAGCACTCCGGAGCGGAACCAGCTACGACTGAATCTGCACACATGGTCCAACTAAGTGAGTAACGAATATAAATAATGACCGAAAGTAAGAAAACACGTAAACACAAGGTATTCTATAATGAAGCAGTAAAATCAGTTAAAATCAGGAAAAACCAGTGAAAATCACGTAAAATCCTCTTTCAACCAGTAAAACAGGTAATTACCGATAATTAAGATAAAGTAAACAAATAGAAATTCGCCCCTCGGGCACAGTATCAACAAATCTGCCCCTCGGGCAACAGCTCAGAACAATACCAGCCCCTCGGGCTCAATCTCACATCATAATGGGTACCCGCGCTCACTGGTGGTGTGCAGACTCCCGGAGGGGCCCTTTACGGCCCGAGCGCAATAACAAGCCATCTCGTGGCATCAAACTGGCCCTCGGCCTCATATCAAATCAAACCACCTCGTGGCATATATATCTTTGGCCCTCGACCTCAATTCAGTATCAGTGTTTCCTCACAACATAGGCCATCAGCCTTACTCAGTCAAAACACTCACAAGTCCCTCGGGCAATAGTAAAACAGTGTTTCTCAGCCCAAACATCATTTAAAATGTCATTTAAGTCTTAAAACTGAGTAAACATGGCTGAGTAGTAAAACGGTGAAAAATAACATGATTGAGTTCAAGTAATAAATTAAAAACAGTGAGGAAATATCAATAAAAGCCCCGAAGGGTTCAAATAGTTGGCACTAGGCCCAAATATGGCATTCAGCCCAAGTAATGATGATAGCAAATAGTTTTCAATCAAATACGCGGTAAAATTATCAATCAGGACGGACCAAGTCACAATTCCCAATAGTGTACGATCCCACGCTCGTCATCAAGCGTCTGCCTCACCTCAATATAGCACTACGATGTACAATCCGGGGTTTCAATACCTCAGAACATCATTTACTATCATTACTCACCTCGAACCGGCTAAATCTCTAGCTCGCGACGCCTTTGCCCCTCGAATCGGCCTCCACGTGCGTCGAATCTATCCAAAATCAGAACGAGAGCATCAAAATATGCTAAGGGAACAAAGCCCAAGCGAAAACAATCAATAAAGGGCACAAATTCCGAAATTACCAAAACCCGACCCCCCGAGCCCACTTCTTGAAACTCAAAAATTTTCACATCATTAGAATCCTCGTCTCCCCACGAGTTCATACATATCAAGAATACAGGAATCGGAGTCCAAATCACCCCTCAAATCCCCATTTAGAAGTCTCTTAAACTCAAGCCCTAATCCTTCATTTTTAGCCCTTTAATTCTTTTAATTACAGCCTTAATCCATGAAATACTACCATAGAAAGGTGTTTTTAGGTCCAAAAATCCTTACCTTAATGAAGTCTCTTGATTTCTCTCATCGGAATCGCCCAAAAAGCTCCAAGGTCGAAGTCAAAAATTGTGGAATAACTCAAACTCGCGAAATGAAATAACATATATGTTCTGCCCAGGCCTTTCCGCATCTGCGGCCCAGGGCCCGCTTCTGCGGTACCACATTTGCGGCCCAAACCACCGCTTCTGCGGTTCCTCACTTAAGGCCCAAAATCGCATCTGCGATAGAACTTCCCTTGACCGCTTCTGCGGTAGCTGCATATCTGACCCCTTTTCGCTTTTGCGATAAATCACCCGCATCTGCGGCGCCCCATCTGCGGTCCCCAAACCGCAGATGCAAAAATACTAGAATCTGAAGCTGCAATCAACATCTAACTTCTCCGTAAGCACCGGAAATCATCCCGAGGCCCCCGGGACCTCAACCAAAAGCACCAACATGACCCAATACCTTATCCAAACTTGTTCCAATCATCAAAACACCTCAAACAACATCAAATCACCCAAAACACATCAGATTCAAGCCTAAGTTTCTAAAATCTCCCGGAATACGCTTTTGATCAAAAACCCAACCAAACCATGTCCGAATGACCTGAAATTTTACACACACATCCCAAATGACATAGCAAAGCTACTGCAACTCTCGGAATTCTATTCCGACCCCTGGATCAAAATCTCGCCTATCAACCGAAAATCGCCAAAATATCAACTTCGCCAATTCAAGCCTAAATCTACTCCGAACCTCCAAAACCCAATTCGATCACACTCCTAAGTCATAAATCACCTCCCAAAGCTAACCGAACCATCAAAACTCACATCTGAGCCCTCTAACACATAAGTCAACATCCAGTTGACTTTTCCAACTCAAACTTCCTTAAAAGAGACTAAGTGTCTCAAACCTTATCAAAATCATTCCGGACTCGATCCGACCAACCCGATACCACAAAACACGGATAACGAAGCATAAAGAAGCAAAAATAGGGGAAACGGAGCGGTAACTCATGAGACGACTGGCCGGGTCGTCACATCCTCCCCAACTTAACAAACGTTTGTCCTCGAACGAGTCAAGAAACGTACTTGAAGCCTCAAACAGGTGAGGATATCTGCTCCGCATCTCCCGCTCGGTCTCCCAGGTAGCCTCCTCCACGGGCCGACCTCTCCACTGCACCTTCACTGAAGCTATATCCTTTGACCTCAACTTCCGAACCTGACGACCCAAAATAGCTACTGGCTCCATACCATAGGTCAAATCATCATCCAACTGAACCGTGCTGAAATCCAGAACATGAGACAGATCTCCAATATACTTCCGGAGCATAGAAACATGAAATATCGGATGCACACTCGACAGGCTGGGTGGCAAAGCAAGCTCATAAGCCACCTCCCCAATCCTCCGAAGTACCTCAAAAGATCCAATGAACCGCGGACTCAACTTCCCTTTATTCCCAAATCTCATAACACCCTTCAAGGGTGAAATCTTCAACTGAACCTTCTCACCAACCATGTAGGACACATCTCGAACCTTCCTATCAGCATAACTCTTTTGCCTTGACTGCGTTGTACGGAGCCTCTCCTGAATTACCTTCACCTTCTCCAAAGCGTCCTGCACCAAATCAGTCCCCAATAGCCTAGCCTCACCGGGCTCGAACCAACCAACTGGAGACCTACACCGTCTCCCATACAAAGCCTCATATGGAGCCATCTGAATACTCGACTGGTAGCTGTTGTTATAAGCAAACTCTGCGAGCGGTAGAAACTGATCCCATGACCCTCCGAAGTCAATAACACAAGCACGCAACATGTTCACCAATATATGAATAGTACGCTCGGACTGCCCGTCCGTCTAAGGATGAAAAGCTATGCTCAACTCAACCTGAGTACCCAACTCTCGCTGCACAGACCTCCAAAACTGCGAGGTAAACTGAGTGCCCCTATCTAAAATGATGGAAACGGGGACACCATGCAAACGAACAATCTCCCAGATATAGATCTCTACCAACCGCTCTGAAGAATAAGTAGTACAGATAGGAATGAAGTGCGCGGACTTGGTCAGCCGATCCACAATCACCCAAATAGCATCGAACTTCTTCAAAGTCCGTGGAAGTCCAACAACAAAATCCACAGTGATCCTCTCCCACTTCTACTCAGGAATAACCATTTGCTGAAGCAAGCCACCCGATCTCTGATGCTCATATTTCACTGCTGACAATTGAGACACCGAGCTACAAATCCCACAATGTCTTTCTTCATTCTTCTCCACCAATAGTGTTGCCTCAAATCCTGATACATCTTCGCGGCACCCAGATGAATAGAATACCGTGAGCTATGGTCCTCCTCCAGAATCAATTCCCGAAGCCCATCCACATTGGGCACACAAATCCGGCCCTGCATCCTCAACACTCCATCATCACCAATGGTCACATCCCTGGCATCATCATGCTGCACTCTATCCCTAAGGACAAGCAAATGCAGATCATTATACTGGCGCTCTCTGATGTGATCATATAAAGAAGACCGAGAAACTACACAAGCCAACACCCGACTGGGCTCCGAAATATCCAACCTCACAAACCGATTGGCCAAGGCCTGAACATCAACTGCAAGAGGTCTCTCCCCAACTGGAATGTATGCCAAACTCCCCATACTCACTGCCTTTCGGCTCAAAGCATCATCCAACACATTAGCCTTTCCCGGATGGTACAATATAGTGATATCATAATCCTTAAGCAACTCCAACCATCTCCGTTGTCTCAAATTAAGATCCTTTTGCTTGAACAAATGCTGAAGACTGCGATGATCGGTGAATACCTCACAAGACACGCCATACAAGTAATGCCTCCAAATCTTCAATGCGTGAACTATGGCAGCCAACTCTAAGTCATGAACGGGGTAGTTCTTCTCATGGGGCTTTAACTGACGAGAAGCATACGTGATAACTCTACCCTCCTGCATCAACACACGACCAATCCCTACTCTCGAAGCATCACAATACACTATATATGAACCTGAAGCTGATGGCAAAACCAACACTGGAGCTGTGGTCAAAGCTTCTTGAGCTTCTAAAAGCTCTCTTCACACTCGTCCGACCATACAAATGAAGCACCCTTCTGAGTCAACTTGGTCAAGGGCGATGCGATAGATGAGAATCCCTGAACAAACCGGCGATAATAGCCTGCCAAACCAAGAAAACTGCGAATCTCAGCAGCTGAGGACGGTCTGGGTCAACTCTGCACCGCCTCTATCTTCTTTGGATCAACCTGAATACCCTCACTGGACACCACGTGTCCCAAGAATGCCACTGAGCTGAGCCAAAACTCACACTTGGAGAATTTGCATAAAGCTTCTCCTCCCTCAATCTCTGAAACACAAACCTCAAATGCTCCGCGTGCTCCTCTTGACTACGCGAATACACGAAAATATCATCAATGAAGACTATGACAAACGAGTCAAGATAAGGCCGGAACACGCTGTTCATCAAATGCATGAACGCAGCTGGGGCATTGGTTAGCCCAAAAGACATAACCAGGAACTCATAATGACCATATCTCGTCCTGAAGGATGTCTTAAGAATATCCGAATCCCTGATCTTCAACTGGTGATAATCCGAACGGAGATCAATCTTGGAGAACACCCTCGCTCCCTGAAGCTGGTCGAATAAATCATCAATGCGAGGCAAAGGGTACTTCTTCTTAATTGTTACCTTGTTCAATTGCCTATAATCAATGCACATTCTCATTGTGCCATCCTTTTTCTTCACAAACAGAACCGACGCACCCCAAGGTGACACACTAGGCCAGATGAACCCCTTATCTAGGAGTTCCTAAAGCTGCTCCTTTAACTCCTTCAACTCTGCTGGTGCCATACGATACGGCGGAATAGAAATGGGCTGAGTGCCCGGCACCAGGTCAATACCAAAATCAATATCCCTGTCCGGTGGCACGCCCGACAGGTCTGCAGGAAATATATCAGGGAAGTCCCTCACAACTGGAACAGAATCAATACTGGGAGCCTCAGCTCCGACATCCCTCACAAAGGCAAGATACGAGAGACAACCCTTCCAATCATACGCTGGGCCATCAAGAAAGAGATCACTCTACTAGGAACATAATCAGTCACACCTCGCCACTCGATCCGTGGCACACCTGGCATAGCCAATGTGACTGTCTTAGCATGACAGTACAGAATAGCGCGACACAGAGATAGACAATCCATGCCTAGAATGACATCGGAATCCACCATGCTCAATAATAAAAGATCAACTCGGGTCTCCGGACCCCCAATAGTCACCACACACGACCGGTACACACAGTCTACAACAACAGTATCACCCACCGGGGTAGATACATGAACAAGTAAAGCAAGAAACTCACGGTGCGTACCCAAATAACAAGCAAAGTATGATGACACATAAGAAAAGGTGGATCCGGGATCAAATAATACAGAGGCATCTCTGTGGCAGACTGAAACAATACCTGTAATAACAACATCTGAAGGGATAGCATCAGGTCTGCCTGAAAGAGCATAGAAACGGGCCTGACCGCCCCCTAATCGACCTCCCCCTCTAGGGCGACCCCTGGCTGACTGACCTCCACCCCTAGCTGGCTGGGCGGGTGGTGGTGGAGCAACTGGCGCTGAAGCCGATGACTGACCCCTATGCTGGTATGAACTAGCAACACGACGAGGATACTGCCTCTACATGTGGCCTATCTCGCCACACTCATAACAACTCCCGGGTGCTGGAGAAGAGGACTGAAGGGAACCCCTCGCACCAGAGTGACTAGCAGATGCGCTCGGCATAGAAGAGCCCTGAACCGAAGGAGCACGGGATGAACTCTAAGCTGGAAGGGCGCTAAGTGATGACTGGCCCTGCTGAGATCCATGATAACCATGACCTGAAGATGCCCCATGATAACCTGGGCGAGCTGACTGAGCAGGCCTGAATGAACGGCCTCTGCTGTGCTGAAACTGGCCCCTCGAAGGAGCACCACTATAGCTGCCAGATCCTCGAGGCATCTTGGCCTCCCTCTCCTCTCGCTCCTGACAGCGAACAAACTCAATCTCTCGGGCAATATTCACAACCTCCTCGAATGTAGCACCAGATACCCTCTCCCTGGTCATAAGAATACGGAGCTGATAAGTAAGACCATCAACAAACCTCCTAATCCTCTCTCAATCTGTCGGGACCAACCAGATGGCATGACGAGCCAACTCAGAAAACCTCAACTCATACTGTGACACGGTCATCTCCCCCTGACGCAACCACTCAAACTGTCTACGCAGCTCCTCTCTGCGAGACTACGGCACATACTTCTCCAGAAGGAGAACGGAGAACTACTTCCAGGAAAGGGGTGCTGCACCAACAGGCTTACGCCTCTCGAAATCCTCCCACCAAGTGAAAGCAGGTCCTGAAAACTGATAGGTGGTAAAAGCGACCCCGCTGGTCTCCAGAATACCGGCAGTACGAAGCATCCTCTGACACTTTTCCAGAAAGCCCTAGGCATCCTCTCCCTCTACACTACTGAATGACGGAGGCTGAAGCCTACCAAATCTGTCCAACCTACGCTGCTCATCCTCTGGCATGGCAGGAACTACATAGTCCTGAGCAGCTGCAGCCGGCTGGGCGGGGTGTGCCCCCGGCGTCTGAAGTCCCTGCATGACCTGCTTAGGTGTACGAGCGGCGGGAGTCTGACTACCTCCCCCGGCCTGAGAAGTAGCTGCGGCTGTAGTGGCTGAAACCGCCTGAGCTAGGCCAGTGCAAACTGATAAGATCTGTGCCAAGGCCTCCTGAAGACCCGGAATCACGATAGGCACAGCTGGTGTGCTGGAGTGTCCACAGTTGGGACCTGGTCCTGAACTGGGGCAGCTGGTGGATCTACAGGTGCTGCCCTCGCTGCTCTGCCTCTGCCACGACCACGACCGCATCCACGGCCTCTGGTGGCCTGAGCTGGTGGCACTGGTGGTCGTCCACCCCGTTCGGTAGCGCGTGTCCTCACCATCTGTGAGAGAATAGAATAATAGAAGTTTAGTACTCGGATCAACAAGTTCGCACGACAAGAATTTCAAGGATATGAAGTTTTTCATAAAGGTTCTGCAGCCTCTCGAGGATAAATACAGACGTCTCCGTACCGATCCGCGAGACTCTACTAAACCTACTCATGACTCGTGAGACCTATGTAACCTAAGATCTGATACCAACTTGTCACGACCCTAACCCCGAACCCGGTCGTGATGGCGCCTCTCGTGAAGACAAGGCCAGCCAGTTAAACCCAATTCACCTTTTTAAGCATTTAATCAACACAAATATAGTCTAAACATGATTTAATAATACCGAATAGCGGAAATATCAATAACAATGCGGAAAATCCAACCCGACACAGCCCTAACCGGGGTGTCACAAGTCACGAGCATCTATGAGCCACAATACAGTCTGCTAAAGTCATAAACCACTACAAGTGTTTGAAAAGGAACAGAAATGATAGAGGAGTAGAGACACGGGGCTGTGGACGTCAACAGCTACCTCGTAGTCTCCGAAAGGCCGCCTGGGACAGGAGGAAATCAGCACTCCGGAGCGGAACCAGCTACGCTTGAATCTGCACACAGGGTGCAGGGAGTAAAGTGAGTACTCCAACTCAGTGAGTAACGAATATAAATAATGACTGAAAGTAAGAAAACACGTAAACACAAGGTATTCTATAATGAAGCAGTAAAATCAGTTAAAATTAGGAAAAACCAGTGAAAATTACGTAAAATCCTCATTCAACCAGTAAAACAGGTAATTGACCGATAATTAAGATAAAGTAAACAAATAGAAATTCGCGCCTCGGGCACAGTATCAACAAATCTGCCCCTCGGGCAACAGCTCAGAACAATACCAGCCCCTCGGGCTCAATCTCACATCACAATGGGTACCCGCGCTCACTGGGGGTGTGCAGACTCCTGGAGGGGCCCCTTACGGCCCAAGCGCAATAACAAGTCATCTCGTGGCATGAAACTGGCCCTCGGCCTCATATCAAATCAAACCACCTCGTGGCATATATATCTCAGGCCCTCGGCCTCAAATCAGTATCAGTGTTTCCTCACAACATAGGCCCTCGGCCGTACTCAGTCAAAAATACTCACAAGCCCCTCGGACAATAGTAAAACAGTGTTTCTCAGCCCAAACATCATTTAAAATATCATTTAAGTCTTAAAACTGACTAAACATGGCTGTGTAGTAAAACAGTGGAAAATAACATGACTGAGTTCAAGTAATGAATTAAAAATAGTGAGCAAATATCAATAAAAGCCCCGAAGGGTTCAAATAGTTGGCACTAGGCCCAAATATGGCATTCAGCCCAAGTAATGATGATAGCAAATAGTTTTCAATCAAATACGCCGTAAAACTATCAATCGGGACGGACCAAGTCACAATTCCCAATAGTGTACGACCCCACGCTCGTCATCAAGCGTGTGCCTCACCTCAATACAGCACTACGATGTACAATCCGGGGTTTCAAACCCTCAGAACGTTATTTACTATCAATACTCACCTCGAACCGGCTAAATCTCTAGCTCGCGACGCCTTTGCCCCTCGAATCAGCCTCCACGTGCGTCGAATCTATCCAAAATCAGAACGAGCGCATCAAAATATGCTAAGGGAACAAAGCCCAAGCGAAAACAATCAATAAAGGGCACAAATCCCGAAATTACCAAAACCCGACCCCTCGGGCCTACTTCTCGAAACTCAGAAATTTTTACATCATTAGATTCCTCGTCTCCCCACGAGTTCATACATATTAAGAATACAAGAATCAGAGTCCAAATCACCCCTCAAATCCCCATTTAGAAGTCTCTTAAACTCAAGCCCTAGTCCTCCATTTTTAGCCCTTTAATCCTTTTAATTACAGCCTTAATCCATGAAATACTACCATAGAAATGTGTTTTTAGGTTCAAAAATCCTTACCTTAACGAAGTCTCTTGATTTCTCTCTTCGGAATCGCCCAAAAAGCTCCAAGTCGAAGTCAAAAATAGTGGAATAACTCAAACTTACGAAATGAAATAACATATATGTTCTGCCCAAGACTTTCCGCATCTGCGGCCCAGGGCCCGCTTCTGCGGTACCGCATTTGCGGCCCAAACCACCGCTTCTGCGGTTCCTCACTTAAGGCCCAAAATCGCATATGCGATAGAACTTCCGCATCTGCGGCTTCGCAGATGCGGCCATCTTGACCGCTTTTGCGGTAGCTGCACATCTGACCCCTTTTCGCTTCTGCGATAAATCACCCGCATCTGCGGCGCCGCATCTGCGGTCCCCATACCGTAGATGCGAAAATACCAGAAGCAGCAAATCTGAAGCTGCAATCAACATCTAACTTCTCCGTAAGCACCCGAAATCATCCCGAGGCCCCCGGGACCTCAACCAAAAGCACCAACATGACCCAATACCTTATCCAAACTTGTTCCAATCATCAAAACACCTCAAACAACATCAAATCACCCAAAACACATCGGATTCAAGCCTAAGTTTCTAAAATCTTTTGGAATACGCTTTTGATCAAAAACTCAACCAAACCACGTCCGAATGACTTGAAAATTACACACGCATCCCAAATGACATAACGAAGCTACTGCAACTCTCGGAATTCCATTCCGACCCCTGGATCAAAATCTCGCCTATCAACCGGAAATCGCCAAAATATCAACTTCGCCAATTCAAGCCTAAATCTACTCCGAACCTCCAAAACTCATTCCGATCACACACCTAAGTCATAAATCACCTCCCGAAGCTAACCGAACCATCGGAACTCACATCCGAGCCCTCTAACACATAAGTCAACATCCGGTTGACTTTTCAAACTCAAACTTCCTTAAAAGAGATTAAGTGTCTCAAACCTTACCAAAATCATTCCGGACTCGATCCGACCAACCCGATACCATAAAACACGGATAACGAAGCATAAAGAAGCAAAAATGGAGGAAACAGAGCGGTAACTCATGAGACGACTGGCCGGATCGTCACAATCACTGATCATGTTTCCTATTTGAATATGTTATACAACTTATAGTGCCCGAAAATCCAACCTGTAAAAAAAAAGATAAAAAGGGGAATTGTATTCATACCTTTAAAGCACAATTGTCGTCGATGTGCAAGAGTCCATTCAGTTTAATCTGTAATCAAAATAGCAATTACTCTCAATAAAACCATAAATCTAGTGATATTTTTTTCGTATAGATGTATCTCACCGCTAATTTCCACAAAAGAATGCAAAATCTAAAAGTTGGAGATATAATGAAGATATTTAATTAAACTAAATCAATACCACACAGATTATATCAGGATATTCTTGCAGCAAATCCTTGATAACCAACTCCAAAATCTGACATAAATAATAAAATTTTTTTTTAATAATTATTAAATCAGGTTTACATTTTTATCAAATTTCACAGCACAAATATAAACTTTTGTGCAAAATCTCAAAAAAAAGGTGCCTAGCTCGTAATTTTTTCAAAAATATGTATATATACTATATAATGACACCCCTTGACTTCTTGGTGAGTTTTTTTTTATATTTTGACTTCCCTTAATAAAAATTCTGGATCTGTCATTGTCTATAACAGAAACCCTATATAACAACACTTCATAATAAAAGCCAAACTTTTTTCTGGAACCAATTTTCATATTATATTATAATATGGGGAAAATGCATAAGTACCACCCTGACCTATACCCGGATTCCCAACTACACACTTTTTCTTTGCGGGAATCCTATTACCCCCCTAAACTTATTTTAAATGTAATTATTTGCACCCTTAACGCTGACGTGGCAGAGTGTGTGTATTTCATTCTCCCAAAGGAGAGTGAGAAGCAAGAAAAAATAATTTTCAGATTATTTTTTATTCTTTTTTACCATTTTTTCTTACTTTTTTTTCTTTTCCCTTTTCTTTTTCTTTGTCTTTTTCCTTTTACTTTTTTTTTCGTTTCTTCTCTAATTCCGGCGGATATTCATTCACCGGCGACTTTGTCTAACTGTTTTTCGTCCATTTTTTCTTTTCACACACAAATTAAACTCTCAAAAAGATCTATTCGTAAGCAAAGCAAAATACACTAAAGAAGAGAGATTCAAGTAATATTGCCGGCGCGTAACAGTGGAGATGGATTTCTTTGCTAAGCTTTTATTACCCTGCCGGTGTTCGTTAACAAGATACTAAAAGTTGAGTGGTCAGATAGGAGATTGGGCTACGGACTTTGGAAAACTCAGGTAGTTTCTCTACAAAATCAAGCTTTGCAACAATTAAGGACATCTATATAGTGAAACCTTCATTTTGGCAAATTCTTAATGGCACAAAAGAATGCCTTTAAGTGTCTTTTCTGATGAGAGACTTTCAAAAAACCAAGTCTCCAACAGATTGAAGGGGATTTCAAAAGTTGGTATCATGATTCCCTCAAGATGTAGTTGCTTGTAACCAGACATCAACAGGGACAAGGTCACATCTATTTGGTTGATAGTAACGATTGCTAGACATGTTTAGAAATAATTTCCCAGTACATGTGGCATAAGGAATACAACAAGATCAGTTAGGAGTTTTGGCGATGTAGTGGTGGCTGACCATACCAAAAAGACGAAAGTTGCATAGGGTTTTCTATTAAAAAATGTTTTCCCTCGTAATTTGTTTGGAGACAATATGGAAGAACAGGTATGCAAACAAGTTTAAGAATTTACATATGTCCTAGTAAGGCTTATATCATCTACAGGATGTGTTCACTTAACGTCATTGATTCTAGCAATGTCAATTCCTCTTAAGTTAAATTTTTACCGCTGTAACAGGGAGGACAAGTGTGCTTAATGTGGAGAAACTACAAACAAGTTATTCAGCACAGTCCAATTGGTGATATGATCAGTCCGAGGAGGGAGGTGGATGAAAATGTATGTAGATGGCTTAGCAAGGGTAATCCTGGGAAGTTCTGGAGGGGTGTGCATAATAAAGGGGATCATCGTGACATAATTGATTTTAGCATTTGCTGATTAAACTTTGTCCTTTGTAGTAACAAATGTGCTGAGCGCTATGGCAATTCTAGCAAGGGTTGGTTATCTGTTATTGATAGAGGTTTTTCTTAAAGAAATTTATTGTTGAATCTGATTCTCTTATGTGGTTAATAATATAATCATAATAAGTCAAGACCTTCCAATGGCAGATTCACAGGCATCATGGCAACAAATAGGGCAGTTGATACAGAAGGGATTCCCTTCCTTTTGTTCATTATATTCAGGGAGAAATGTGATTGCAAGACCAAATGGCAAGTTCTTGGGTGAGATAAGGTCAGGAACCAGATTGCCCTTCACTGAAGATCTTTCATTGCCCTATGGCAGTTAGAGCTTAACTTGAAAGCAAGAACACGATGGCTTTCCCAAAATTTTCAGATTTTAGGCCACAAAAAAGAATCTCGTTCTCTGTTAGTAATGGCTGAGATGAAAGGATTCTTAATCTATGTTATACACGTTAAACCTGTTTAGCTTTGTGCCTTTATAAGTTGACATTCTTCAAAATATTGTAATGGAGGAGTCCTCCCATATCTTAGCTACAACTCTTTGCATTTTTGCCATAGGAATGTCTAGCAGCGTCAATGCCGAGTAGGTTATTCCCCTATCTTATACATGCTTTGATGAAGAGCGTTATCAGGAGCTATGTTATGTCCTCCTCCATGTACTTATGTTATATTTGATTTTTATACACGGTTAGGGCTACTCTAACTCCTATCAACCTGGGTGGATCTTTTGAAAAGAAAGAAAAAAAAAAAAGTTTAGACGCTGAACAACCGACATTGCCACCAGTAAAAGAAAAAAGCGTTATCGGATTTCCAAATCGATGACTTAAAACCCTTTCTTTTAGGCCTTTAAGACGGCCATGACCGGACCTTCTTTCCTTTGCCTTTTTAATACTATATTCTTATTTTTAAAAATAAGAAAATTAATATTAAATCAAAAAGGGAGAGAACTCCGTATACAAGAAAGTTAATACCAAAAAGTAAAGAATTACAGTGCTTTGGCATACATACCCATTGAACACGCAAAACAGGTTTCAGGATCAGTCCTCCCACCAAAGCCGAGGACACAGGGATGGCAATGCAACAAAAGATGATCAACTTCTTCTTCCCTGAGCTTTTTAAATATAATAGCACACTTAAAAGTGTAATTCCCCTCTTTTACCAGATTCTCATCATCAAAATCACTCCTCTGCCGCTAGCCATGCAAAAAAGCACACCTTCGTGGGCGCCTTTCAGGGAATCCGCTGGAAAAGAAGCCTCCTCTATCACCAAACGATACTCTGGTAAAAGGACATTACGGTGAACAGATCATCCCCAACGACAAACCCCATCTCCAAGAATCAAAGATGGATAGGCCTGTCTTGCCCATATAGCCAAGTGTCAATCAAGTTTTGGAAGCTCCGTAATCTCCAATCTTGCATGTTCTTCTAAAAACTTAGAGTCCCATACTACCGCCCTACATGTTTCCCTTACGAATTTGTTGACCATCAATTCCTTCTGGTTTGAAACTCTGAAGACGTGGGGAAGGAGACCCTCAGAGTAATCCTCCTACACTACTATGATTCCAAAAGCTTATTCCCTCCATCTCCACCCTTAAGAGATGTTGGCACTGAAGGATTACCATTCTTCATGATGCTCCTCCACAATGCCAACAGCCCGAAAGGTGTTGTGATTGCCTTGGTCTCCAACCCCCTCTGGGAATCGTAACTTTTCTACTATGACCTCCTCCATAGAGGCATGCCTCTTCTACCCGAATTTCCCAGCCATTTCTTTCACAACCAAGCTCTGTTGAATACGCTAGATCTTTTACTCCTCAAGTCACCCACCTTTTTTGGGGAAGTGACTGTGTGCCATTCAAGTAGTGATACTTTTCTAGTTCCACCCGCTGCATCCCAAAAAATTCCTTTGAAGGCCGCTCCAATGTCTCTGTGATGCTCACAGGAGCTTGCAACAGGGACAAGTAATAGGTGGGCATACTGATAAGAGTGCTTTTAAATGAGTACTTCCTTTTCGCACTTTTTGACAAGTACCGTTTTCTGCCAGCCCGCTAATCTTTTTCAACCCCTTTTTGATACATGATCCATATCGGCAATCACAGAAAACTAGGGTGTGCGTCCGTAAAAAGCAAATGAGAGACTCCCTTCGGGCACTGGCGCAACCTGATCGGAGGCTGAGAATCCTCTCAAAAAGGCCTCCGCCCGCCGCTTCGATCCATCATTTAACTCAAAGATCCATACACTAAATGAATAGCTGGGGGAATGGGGTCTGTTTTACCTGAGACCCCTGGAGCTGCTAAAGAAACCCACGACGGCTACCATTAACCAGGACAGAGAATCTGACTGAGGAAATGCAGAACTTGAATCCACTCCCCTCCATCTTTGCCCCAAACCCAATCCGCATCATAATTGAAATCCAGGAACTCACATTGACATGGTCCGAAAGCCTTCAAGGTCCAACTTGCATAGTAAGGCGGATCTCTATTTTTCCTTCCTGGAGTCTACAAGTTCATTTGCCACCAAAGCGGCATCCAGGACTTGCCTACCCTCTACAAAACGCATTCTGGAGAGACGAAATAAGACACGTCAAGAACTTCTTTGAGTCCTATTAGAAAGCACTTTTAGAAAATAATATGTAAATGCTCCCACGAGACAATAGCTGTAGTCCTGATGAAAGACGCACCTTCCTTTTCTTAGGCACAATAGTAATAAAAGAAGCATTGATACTTCTCTTGACAAACACGCATTCACATGGAAGTATTCAACGGTTTCCATTAACTCCCCCTTGATTGTGTCCCAAACAGAGATGGAAAAAGGCCAAGGAGAAAACCATTCAGGGCCGGGGGCTTTCATCACCAACCAACCAACACAGCCTCGCTGCCACCTCCTCCTCCTCGAAAGCCCTTTCCTTAGCCACTCACTATTCCCCCCCTAATGTGGTTGAACTCTATTCCCCCAAAGTCGGTCCCTTCAACTAACTTTCCTCTTTGTATAAGTTCCATAAAACCCCATTATCGCCCTTTTGACCTCCTCCTCTCCCTCAATCTCACCTCTCATCCACAACTAAGGACTCTATGAAGTTCTCTCTTTGAATTTGCAACCGCCACCCTGTGGAAAAATTTGGTATTTCGGAATCCCCTTCCGTTAACGTATAGCGCCCGATCGATTTTTGCCGCCAACTAGTCTCCTGAGCTATTGCTAACATCGACTATTTCCCTCTTAACCTCCCCCTCTCTTTCTCAGATTCATCCAACTTCCCCTCGCAGCCTTCCCCTCTCTCTAGATCCCCAATTCATTGAAGTAAGCTCCCTCATTTTAACCTCTAACCTCTACCAAAAACCTCCTTATTCCACCTAATAATATCTCACCTTGAGCATTTAGTTTCTTCGAAAAGATGAATGAAGGTGTCCCTGATACCCCATAGCTTGTCCACCATTTCTTTCAACCTAGTCAACTAATCCTGGCACCTTCAACACAATGTTCTCGAATCGGAAGGGAAGCTACGCACCCCTCCTTCTGGCATCCATCTAGCAAGATAGGCAATGATCTCGAAGTCAGCCTAAGGTAAAGGAATCTGCAGCACATTGGGCACCAGCTCATCCCAAGACGGGCGATATTAGAAATTTACAGTCTAAGACCTTGAGTTGGATCTCCGCCCATGGCCCAAGTAAACTCTTTCCCCTGACAGAGGAAGATCAATGAGAAAGTGATCTTGATGAATTCAGCAAAGCACTCCCTCCAATGGCCCTCGAAATCATACTACATACCCTAATTCTCCTCCGGGAAATCTAATAGTGTTAAAGTCTCCCCCAGAACCCATGGAATCATCATTCTCCTGCCATCATATTGCGCCAGTTCCTCCTAGAAAAATACCTTTGGACCCTTCTCCTACGGTCGTACACTCCCCAAATCCCCACTCCACACCCACTCACTCTATCTATTGACAAGAGCTGCTAAAGAAAAACTCCCTTCTTAATCCCTCTTTTTACTCCAAGCTTCTATGATCCCACATTAGAAGAATGCCCTGACACTTCCCACTGCTGAAGACCCGATCGTCATATTTTTACCCAACTACCTCCCTAGACACTCCTTACAATCAATCCGACAAAACTTCCATTTTTGTCTCCTGAAAGCCAAACTAGGTAGCACCCCACTCTCTAACTCTCCACTTTGAATGATGGCCCTTTTGTTTGGTCATTCATCCCCTCAATATTCCATGAAAGAATCTTAACTCATAAGAAACAATACCCCTTTTCCCTACCCCCTCTAAACGGGGAGCTCCCTTCCTCCCTGTCACAGCACCCTGGCCTCCTTCTTCTCTGGTACACTCACTACATCCCTAAATTATTTTGCTTAACACTTTGACACCATCTCCCTGCCTGCACCCATCATAACAAGATTGTTGCTCAATCTTCCTCAACAGTTCTAACACCCTATCTTCCTTCCTTCAAAAAAATAACCTAGAAACTTCCCAAAGTTAATAGTTTATCCTCCAATCCAAAAAGGCATATCCCCTCCTCCAATCCGTGACGAGATTGACATGCGTCTTCTATATGTACCCTTTCTTGCCCTTACCGGAGAAAATACAAGACCATAGCATTGCTAGCAATACGAACTTTAGGTGCCAAAAGGGATCTCGCCATTTCCTTGAGGGGTATCAATCTCTGAAATAGCACCCCGTTTGCTACATGAAGACCAAGAAACAACCAGTAGGAGTAGCAGGAAGGAAGAGACCATGGGGCCCTTGGCGGCATCTTTAAGAGAGGGTTGAATGCGAAGGATTGGGATCGAAGATCTTCGCGGAGACAGCCCCGGGGCAACCATGATTTAGCATGTGGGGAATAAGGGGACATAGTGAAACAATAACCACTCCACTTAGTTGGGGGCTGTGACTCTCCCTCAATCCTTTCAATCTTTTGTTTCCCCAAGTTCTTTTTTTCATGTTCCTTAGTGTAGTCTCGGTCCATAGTTATTGACCTCTGTTCCTCATATCCTAGTCTAATATCCATCGTTGACGTGACTCTGTACCCCAATCCTTTTCCCTTTGTATAATATACGGGCTGAGTGACTTCGTAACTTCAATGTATCTTTTCTTACTGTAGCAATAGGTCACTTCTCGAGCTGCATAACTCGTCAATTTCTACATCCATTTCTTTGTTCAAGCTTGTGCCTTTTGTCACAACAACAATCACAAAATAAACTCTTGTTCATACAACAACCAATACTACTATAATTAACTATACACACCTCAGTCCCAAACAAGTCGGGGTTCAACTAATATGAAATTACACTGTCACGACCTAACCCGAACCCCGGTCGTGATGGTGCCTCTCGTGAAGACCAAGGCCAGCCAGTTAACCCAATTCCAGCCTTTTTAAGCAGTTATATCAACACAAATATAGCATCTAAACATGATTTAATATACATGAATAGCGGAAATATCAATAACAATGCGGAAAAATCCAAACCCGACACAGCATGAACCGGGGGTCACAAGTCAAACGAGCATCTATGAGTCCACAATACAGTCTGCCTAAAGTTCATAAACTACCTTACAGTGTTTGAAAGGAATAGAAATGATAGAGGAAGTAGAGACACGGGGCTGTGGGAACGCAACAGCTACCTCGTAGTCTCCGAAAGGCCGCCACTGGACTGGAGGAAATCAAGCACACTCCGGAGCGGAACCAGCTTACGACTGAATTCTGCACCACATGGTCCCAACCTCAGTGAGTAGAAACGAATATAAATAATGACCGAAAGTAAGAAAACACGTAAAACACAGTATTCTAATAATGAAGCAGTAAACTCGTTAAAATCAGGAAAAACCAGTGAAAAATTACGTAAAATCCTCTTTCACCAGTAAAACAGGTATTACCCATGAAATTAAGAATAAAGTAAACAAATAGAATTCGCCTCGGGCACAGTATCAACAAATCGCCCCTCGGCAACAGCTCAGAAATACCACGCCCCTCGGGCTCAAATCTCACAATCAATAATGGTACCTCGCGCTCGACTGGTGGTGTGCAAACTCCGGAGGGCCTCTTTACCCTATGCGCAAAACAAGCACATCTCGTGGCTCAAACTGGCCCTCGCCCCTCATATCAAATCAAACACCTCGTGGCAAATATATATCTTTGCCCTCGACCTCAATTCAGTTATAGTGTTTCCTCACAACATAGGCCATCCAGCCTTACTCAGTCAAAAACACTCACAAGTCCCGTCGGGCATAGTAAAAAGTGTTTCTCAGCCAACACATCATTAAAAATGTCCAATTTAAAGTCTTAAACTGAGTAAACATGGTGAGTAGTAAAACGGTGAAAAATAACATGATTGAGTTCAAGTAATAAATTAAAAAACAGTGAGGAAATATCAATAAAAGCCCCCGAAGGGTTTCAAATAGTTTGGACTAGTGCCAAATATGGCATTCAGCCCAAGTAATGAATGATATGGCAAATTAGTTTTCAATCAAAATACGCGGTAAAATTATCAATCAGGTACGGACCAGTCACAATTCCCAATAGTGTAGGATCCCAACGCTCGTCATCAAGCGTCGCCTCACCTCAATTTAAGCACTACGATGTACAATCCCGGGGTTTCAATTACCTCAGAAATCATTACTATCATATTACTCCACCTCAGTAACCGGCTAATCTCTAGCTCGCGAGCCTTTATGCCCCTTCGAATCGGCTCCACGCGCGTCGAAATCTATCCAAAATCAGAAACGAGATGCATCAAAAATATGGCCTAAGGGAACAAAGCCACAAGCGAAAAAATCAATCAATAAGGGCACAAATTCCGAAATTACAAAACCCGACCCCCCGAGACCCACTCTTGAAACTAAAAATTTTCACATCATTAGAATCCTCGTCTCCCCACGAGTTCATAATATCAAGATACAGGAATCGGAGTCCAAATCACCCCTCAAAATCCCCATTTTAGAAGTCCTCTCTAAACTCAAAGCCTAATCCTTCCATTTTTAGCCCTTTAATTCTTTTAATTACAGCCTAATCCTGAAATACTACCATAGAAAGGTTTTTAGTCAAAAATCCTTTACCTTAATGAAGTCTCTTGATTTCTCTCATCGGAATCGCCCAAAAAGCTCCAAGGTCGAAGTCAAAATTGTGGAATAACTCAAACTCTGCGAAATGAAATAACATTTATAATGTTCTGCCAGGCCTTTCCGCATCTGCGGGCAGGGCCCGCTTCTGCGGTACCACATTTGCGGCCCCAAACCACACGCTTCTGGCGGTTTCCTCACTTAAGGCCAAAAATCGCATCTGCGATAGAACTGCCCTTGACGCCGCTTCTGGCGAGGTAGCTGCAATATCTGACCCCTTTTCGTTTTGCGATAAATCACCCGCATCTGCGGCGCCACCACCCTTGGCGGTCCCAACCGCAGATGCAAAAATACTAGAATCTGAAAGCTGCAATCAAATCTAACTTTCTCCGTAAGCACCGGAAATCCATCCCGAGGCCCCCGGGACCTCAAACCAGAAGCAACCAAAACATGACCAATACCGTTTATCCAAACTTGTTCCAATCATCAAAACACCTCAAACAAGCATCAAAAATCACCAAAACAATCAGATTCAAGCCTAAGTTTTCTAAAATCTCCCGGAATACGCTTTTTGATCAAAAACCCAACCAACAACATGTCCGAGATGACTAAATTTTACACACAATCGGCATCCACAATGACAATAGCAAAGCTACTGCAACTCTCGGGAATTCTATTCCGACCCCTGGATCAAAATCTTCGCCTAATTACCGAAATTCGCCAAAAATATCAACTTTCGCCAATTCACAGCCTAAATCTACTCCGAACCTCCAAACCCAAATTCGTGTGACACTCCCCAGTCATAAATCACCGTTCCCAAAAGCTAACCGGAACCAATCAAACTCACATCTGACGCCTCTCTACATAAGTCAACATCCAGTTGACTTTTCCAAACTCAACTTCCCTTAAAAAGAAGACTAGAGTGTCTCAACCTTATCAAAATTCATTCCCGGACTCGATTCCGACCACACCGATACCTACAAACAATCGGATAACGAAGCATAAAGAAGCAAAAATAGGGGAAACGGAGCGGTAACTCATGAGACGACTGGCCGGGTCGTCACATCCTCGCCCAACTTAACAAACAGTTTGTCCTCGAACGAGTTCAAGAAACGTACTTGAAGCCTCAAAGCAGGTGAGGATATCTGCCGCATCTTCCCGCTCGTCTCCCAGGTAGCCTCCTCCACGGCCGACCTCTTCCACTGCACCTTCACTGAGTATATCCTTTGAACCTCAACTTTCCCGAACACTGACGACCCAAAATCAGCTACTGGCTCCATACCATAGGTCAAAATCAATCATCCAATCTGCACCGTGCTGAATCCAGAACATGAGACAGATCTCAAATATACTTCCGGAGCATAAGAAACATGAAATATCGGATGCACACCGTCGACAGGCTGGGTTGGCAAAGCAAGCTCAGTAAGCCACCTCCCAATCCTCCGAAGTACCTCAAAGATCCAATCTGAACCGCGGACATCACTTCCCTTTATTCCTCAAATCTCAATAACACCTTCAAGGGTAAATCTTCAACTGAACCTCTCACCAACCAGTAGGACACATCTCGAACCTTCCTATCAGCATAACCTCTTTGCCTTGACTGGTTGTACGAGCCTCTCTGAATTACCTTCACCTTCTCCCAAACGCGTCCTGCACCCAAATCAGTCCCCAATAGCCTAGCCTCACCGGTGCCTCGAACCATACCAACTGGAGACCCTACACCGTCTCCCATACAAAGCCTCATATGGAGCCATCTGAATACTCGCTGGTAAGCTGTTGTTATATGAGCAACTCTGCGAGCGGGTTAGAACTGATCCCATGCCCACCTCCGAAGTCAATAACATAACAAGCACGGCAACATGTTCACCAATATATGAATAGTACGCTCGGACTGCCCGTCCGTCTAAGGTGAAAAGTCATGCTCAACATCAACCTGAGTACCCAACTCTCGCTGCAACAGACCTCACAAAACTGTGCGGAGAGTAAATCTGAGTGCCCCTATCCTAAAAATGATGGAAACGGGGACACCATGCAAACGAACAATCTCCCAGATATAGATCTCCTACCCAACCGCTTCTGAAAGAATAAGTACGTACAGAATGAATGAAAGTGCGCGGAACTTGGTCAGCCGATCACAAATACCTCAAGGGATACAGGCATCGAACTTCTTCAAAGTCCGTGAGTCAAACAACAATCCACAGTGATCCTCTCCCACTTTACTCAGGAAATACAACCTTTGCCTGAAAGCACAAGCCACACCGATCTCTTATTGCTCAATATTTCCAACTGCTGACAATGTGAGAGACAAGACCGAAGCTACAAATCCCACAATGTCTTTCTTCATTTTCTCCAAATAGTGTGCCTCAAATCCTGATACATCTTCGCGGACCACCAGATGAATAGAATAACGTTGAGCTATTGTCCTCCTCTCCATCGAATTGCCAAATTCATCCAGCTAGAAGCGTCCATCTGTGCAGCCATTGGGCACACAAATCCGCGCTCCTGCATCTCAACAGCATGTGTACCATTCTAGAGATGGAGTGTGAAATCAGCCTGGAAATTGTGTGCCTCATTAATCCCTAGGACAACGCACAATGGTCTTCATATTCTGCGCTTCGGAGATGCATCATATAAGAGACGAGAACTTACACAAGCAACACCGCCGACTATGCTCCGAGATATTATCAACCTGCCAAACTCTCGATTGACATAATAGGTCTGAAGCAATGACTAACACTGCAAATCACCTCATCCGCAGACTTGGATGTATGCCGAAAACACTCCAACTCACCTTGAGTGTGCAGGAGCCTGGATCAAAGAGACATCAATGGCACAAGACCTCCTGAACTGATCTAGCCCTACTCACCGGATGTACCAATAAGTGATTACATAATTCTTACGAGCAATCCCAAATTTGGCGTCTCGAGATTTCTCCACGCAACCCTTAAGATCGCTTTTATGTCTCCGAAGGGTAAATGCTGAAGAGGATATCTGTGGATCTCACATGACGCCAATGTGAACATTATGGCGTCCAAACTCTTCAAAGCGCATGGAGCCACCTAGTCCATGAACCCGGAGTTCTCACTTCGTATGGGGCTTGAACTGGGACGGATGGCAATTATGATAACCGTCTAACCTGCCTGCTCAACCAACTACGATTCCTATCCTACTGAAGCATTCTTTATGCAGATATTCTATCGTATGAACCTCCCAAGAACGAGCGAGTGGCATACAACAAGCGCATACTGAGGCTAGATGTTGTCAAACTCTCTTGCGAGGGCTATGCGCTCAGCACACTCTCGTCTTTACACTCGGTCGTTACATCATAATGCACTCTAGATCTGAGAAAGCTACCTTCCTGATAACCCTACCTTGGCAGTTGGTTCGGGGTGAATGCGAAGGGACATACCTGAACAACACCGAGCGTTACAGTTAGCCCATGACCAACGCACCAAGATATCATCTGCAATCTCAGCAGGACGGGGAGCGGCGTCCTGGTACTTGAAGCCCCATGGATCCGTGATTCTGGAGCAAAACCAACGATAAGGTCCGAAGAGACTGGCATCTGAGACTGTTGTGTGAGCCTAATAAGCGTAACTCCTTGAGAGGGTAGGCATCAGTTCTGACCCCATACAAATAGCTTCTCTGCGTCGGCTTCAGCTACGATATCTCTGAAATCGACAAATCCTCAAATCCTCCGCGTAAAGCATGCCTACCTTAGAAACTGATAATCCGCAGAGGCTTAGGTCTGGACCTCACGCGCCTATCTTCTTGATCAATGAATCACCTCAATGGAAGACGCTACACTGTCCTAAACGGGGTAGTCTACTAGTTTAAGGCTCGCGAAGGCCGCTGTGTCCAGAGAGCTTCGACACTGCTAGGATGAAGGGCAGCTGGCGCACTCCTGGTAGCGCCTCAAACATGGAATGAACGAGTGAAGACACTCATAAATGCCTGATATTCCTCCTTGAAGATGTGCTATAACGAATATCCCTGCCGAACAATCCTAGGATCTATCGAAAACCGGCAAGATAGGTGCGACTATTAGCGTTCATCGACTAGGAGTAGAGCCAGGAATGATTGCATTTGGTAAGGGCCTACAATTGAGAACAAGCCAGTCGCAATCCCTATTCCAGAATGGACTGTAAGAAGATTGTAAGGCTTGATAAAAGAGATCCAACCTGGTATTTCATGGACCGTGTATAATCGCGATACTGGAGATGGGAGAGATGTTGTCGGTATACTCTGCTCCTCTGACACCTCGGAGTATAGAGTTCAATGCACAGGGGGACTCTTTAATTGTTGCTGTTAATTGCCTATAATCAATGCACATTCTATTGTGCCATCCCTTTTTCTTCACAAACAGAAACCGAACGCACCCCAAGGTGACACACTAGGCCCAAGATGAACCCCTTATCTAGGAAGTTCCTAAACTGCTCCGTTTAACCGTCCTTTGCAATCTGACGTGTGTGTCGTGTGATGAATGATACATAGTAATTATCGGCGGAAATAGAATGGCGCGCCATAAGTGCCCGGCACCAGGTCCAATACCAAAATCAAATATTTCCCTGTCCGGTGGCACGCCCGACAGGTTCTGCAAGGAAATATAGTCAGGGAAAGTCCCCTCACAACTGGAACAGACATCAAATACTGGGACGCCTCAGCTCCGACCCCTCACAAAGGCAAGATACGAGAGACAACCCTTCCATATCATACGCTGGCCATCCAAGAAAAGAATCCACTCTACTAGGAACATAATCAGTCACACCTCGCACTTCGATCCGTGGCACACTCTGCATAGCCAATGTGACCTGTCTTAGCATGACAGTAACAGATAGCGCGACATCAGAGATAGACAAATCCATGCCTAGAATGACATCGGAATCCACCATGCTCATAATAAAAGAATAACTCGGGTCTCCGGACCCCCAATGTCCACCACACACCGACCGTACACACAGTTACAACCACAGTATCACCATCCGGGTGATACATGAACAAGTACGCAAGAAAACTCACGGTGCGTACCAAATAACAAGCAAAGTTGATGAACATAAGAAGTGGATCCGGGATCAAATAATACAGAGGCATCTCTGTGGCAGACTGAACAATACCTGCTATACAACACATCTAAGGGATAGCATCAGGTCTGCCTGAATAGAGCATTAAGAAGGGCCTGACGGCCCCCTAATCGACCTCGCCGCCTCTAGGGGCGACCCCTGGCTGACTGACCTCCACCCCTAGCTGGCTGGGCGGGTGGTGGTGGACTGGCTGCCTGAAGCGATGACTGCACCCTTTGCTGTATGAACTAGCAACACGTCGAGGATACTGCTCTACATGTGGCCTATCTCGCCACACTCATCATAACACTCCGGGTTGGCGGAGAGAGGACTGAAGGGAACCCCTCACATGCAGAGTGACTACGCAGATGCGCTCGCATAGAAGACCTGCAACCGAAGGACAACGGGAATGAACCTCTAGCTGGAAGGGCGCTAACGGTGATTGACTGTCACGTCACGGGTGACGTAGTATTGAATAACATGACCTGAGGATGCCCATGTAACCTGGGCGAGCTGACTGAGCATGCGCTGAATGAACGGCCTCCTGCTGTGGCTGAAACTGGACCGGCCTCGAGAGAGCACCACTAATAGCTTGGCCAGAATCTCGAGGCATCTTGGCCTCCCTCTCACTCGTCGCTCGCTGACAGCGAACAAGACTCATCTCTCGGTGTCAATATTCACAATCCTCCTCGATATGGTAGCACCAGATACCCTCTCCCTGGTCATAAGAGAATACGGAGCTGATAAGAGTAAGCACCATCAACAAAACCTCCTAATCCTCTCTCAATCTGTTCGGGACCAAACAGATGGCAATGACGACCAACTCAGAAAACCTCACTCATACTGTGACCGGTCATTCTCCCCCTGACGCACCGACTCAAATCTGTCCTTACGAAGCCTCCTCTCTGCGCAGACTACGGCACATACTTCTCAGAAGGAGGAACGGAGGAACTATATCTTCCAGGAAAGGGGTTGCTCCCACAGGCTTACGCCTCTCGAAATCTCCCACCAAGTGAAAGCAGGTCCTGAAAATCTGATAGGTGTAAAAGCGACCCCACACGCTGCTGGTCTCCAGAATACCGGCAGTACGAAGCTTACCTCATATACATACTTTTCCAGAAAGCCCTAGGCGATGCTCTGTTCCTCTACACTACTGAATGACGGGGCTGAAGCCTACCAAAATCTGTCCAACGCTACGCTGCTCATTCCTCTGGCATGGCAGAAACTTACATAGTCCCTGAGCAGCTTGCAGGCCGGCTGGGCGTGGTGTGCCCCGGCGTCTGAAGCTCCCCTGCATGACCTGCTTAGGTCGTTAACGAGCCGGCGGGAGTCTGACTACCTCCCCGGCCCTGAAGTATCTGCGGCTGTAGGAGAGGCTAGAAACCCCTTGAGCTATGGCCAGTGCAAACTGATAATGTCTGTGCCAAGGCCTCCTGAAGACCCGGAGATCAACGAATAGGCAAAGCTGGTGTGCTGGAGTTGTCCAGACAGTTGGGACCGTGGGTCCTCGGTTGATACTGGGTGCAGCTGGTGGATCTACAGGTGCTACGGGTTTACAGCGCGTACGCATACTCGTGCCTCTGCCTACTGCGACACGGACCGCATCCACGGCCATCTGGTGCCTAGAGCTGGTGGTCACTTGGTGTGGTTCGTCCACCAGTCCAACGCTTGCGGTAAAGCGCAGTGTCCGTCACCTATCTTGAGAGATAGAATATATAGAAGTTTAGTACTTCGGATCAACAGTTCGCACGACAGTAACTTGTCAAGGAATATGAAGTTTTTCATAAAGGTATCTGCAAGCTCCTTCGAGGATAAATACAGACGTCTCGTACGATCCGCGAGACTCTACTAAACCTATCTCATTGAGACTCCGTGAGACTATGTACCTAAGATCTGATACCGGAACTTGTGTCACGACTCCTAACTCGCGAACCCCGGGATCGTAGATGCGCCTTCTCGTGAAGAGACAAGGCCTGCCAGTCTTAAAACCCAATTTCACCTTTTTAAGGCATTTATAATGCAACACAAATATAGTCTAAAATGATTTAAGTATATACGAATAGCGGAAATATAATACAATGCGGAAAATCTCAACCCGACAACAGCCCTAACCGCGGGGGTTGTGCAAAATCCACGAGACTCTTGAGCCACATACAGTCTGTCTAACGTCCATAAACACCACAGTACCAGTTTTTCGAGAAGGAAACAGAAAAATGAAGATCAGAGGAGAGTATAAGGAGACACGGTCGGCGCTTGTGTGAACGTCAACATAGTAGGACCATCTGGTGAGCTCATCCGAAAGTTGCTGCCTGGTGGAGACAGGGTTCAGGGAAAATTCTAGCATTGACTACCGGAGTCCGGTTTCGGAGAACAAGCAGGCGTGAACCAGGACACTTCTTTTAGGATCGATGTTAGGAATAAGATGACTATGCAACACAGAGGTAGCAGGGAGTACAAAGTGAGTTACCTCCAACTCAGTGAGTAACGAATATAATTACATGACTGAAAGTTAAGAACAAACACGTAAACACTATGGGCGGGGGTACTTCTATATTTGAAGAGGTGGCAGAACATCAGTTTGAGAAATTAGAAAAACCACTAGTGAAAATTATACTGTAAAAAGTCCTCCATTAACCAGTAGCACACAGGTAAATTGGACGCGATGTAAATGTAGAGATAAAAAGTAATCAAATAGATCTCGCGCGCCTCGGGCCAGATTGCAACACCAATCTGTCCCCTCGTGGGCAGCAGCTCAGAACTATATATCTAGCCCTCGGGCTCATCTCACTCACAAATGTGGTACCCGCGCTCACATGGGGGGGTGTGCAACTCCTTGGAGGGGCTCCCTTACGGCCCTAGAGCCAATGTGAACAAAGTTCATCTCGTGGCACTTGAGAAAACTATTGTGCCCTGGCCTCATTTAATCTAACCTGGCTTCAGTGCAATTGGACTATCATCAGGCCCCTGTTCGGCAGAGTCATAAATCGCTCTATTCAGAGTCCCTCACGCATCATAAGGCACAGTGTTTCCGTACCAGTAATAAAGCTGACACTCGATCAGCCTCCGGTCATGCAATGCTAACAGGTCATATTCGCCAACAGCCCTAGGGAGATAATCATGACAATCACGTTTCGTCACAGTCAGACCAACTCATTTGAACAATATTTTGAGAATTCTTAAAACTGACTACAAACATAGGCGGTGTAGGTAAAACAGTGAGAAACTAACAATGACGAGTTCAAGTAAGTCGGAATAAAAACGAGTGAGTGAGAGAATACTATCAATAAAAGCCCCCGAATGGGTTCAAGATAGTTGGGCATTCTATAGCGTCTCCCAGAAATTGAGATACCACTAGAGTGAATGGATGATAGAGCAAAATAGTGATTTTCAAAATCTAGAAATACGCCAGTAAAAACTATATCAATCGGCGGGATCGGAGCATCAAGCTTCGAAGCTAATTTCCTGAAAGTGTACGACCCGCACGCTCGTGCATCAAGAAGCGTGTGCTCCCTCACTCAATACCAGCATACGATGTACAATTCCGGGGTTTCAAACCCTCAGAACGTTTATTTTACTATCATACCTCACCTTCGAACGGCTAAATCTCTAGCATGTCGTCGACCTTTGCGCTCTCTCGGAATCAGACCTCTACACGTGCGTCGAATTCTATCCAAAATCAGGAACGAGGGCAATCAAATATATGCTAAGGGAACAAAGCCCAAGCAAACACAGATCAAGTATAGGGCACAAATGCCCGAAATTACCAAAACCCGACCCCTCGGGCCTACTTCTCGAGGGAACTCAGAATTTTTACACTATCTATTAGATTCCTGCGTCTCCCAGCGAGTTCATAACATATTAGAATACAAGAATCAGAGTGCCAAATCACCCCTCAAATCCGCCATTTAGAAGTTCTTAAACTCAAGCCCTAGTCCTCCAATTTTTAAGCCCATTAAATCGTTGTGTGAAGCTGTACGCCTTAATCCATGAAATACTACTATAGAAATGTGTTTTTAGGTTCAAAAGAATCCATATACCTTAACGAAGTCTCTTGATTTATCTCTTCGGAATCGCCAAAAAGCTCCAAGGTCGAAGTCAAAATAGTGGAATAGATCACTTACGAAATGAAATAACACTATATGTTCTGCCCAAGACTTTCCGCATCTGCGGCCAGAGGCCGCTTCTGCGGTACTGCGGCGGGGGGTTCGATTTGCGGCGCCCAACCACCGTCTTCTTGTCGGTTCCTCACTTAAGGCCAAAATCGGCATATGCGATAGACACTTGTCCCGCATCATGCGGCTTTCGCAGACTGCGGCCCAATGTCATGACCAGCTTGGCCTTGGGTAGGCATGCAGCATCTATGACCCCCTATTTCGCTGTCTGGCGATAATATCACCCGCATACTGCGGCGACCCGATCATCGTGCGGTCCTCCTCAACTCATACCTGTAAGATGCGAAAATAACCAGATTAGCAGCATAGATCTGAAGTTCTGCAATCAACATCTATGAGCGTTATTCCCGTAAGCGGTACCCGAAGATACATACCGAGCGAGCCTCCGAGGACCGGTTGCAACCCAAAATGCGACCAACATTGACCCAATACGTTAACCAAATACTCTATGTTCTCAATCATCAAAACAGCCTCAAAACACAGTCAATCACCCAGAGAACACATCGGATTGGCAAGCACTGAAGTTTCTAAAATCTTGTTGTGGAATACGCTTTGGACTCAAAAAACGTCAACCAAACACGTCCGGATGACGTTGATAGAATTTACAGACACGCATCCCAAATAGACAGTAAGCGAGAGCTACTGCTACTCCTCGGGAATTCCTATTCCGAGCCTCCTCTGGATTCAAAATCTCGCCTATCAACGGAAATGCCAAAATAATCAACTTCCGCGCAATTCAAGCCTAAATCTACTCCGAACCTCCAATACTCATTCCGATCAACACACCTAAGTCAATAACTACCTCGGAAAGCTCGACCTATCGTGAAGTACTTCACATCCGAGCCCTCTAACACATAAGTCAACATCCGGTTGCTTTATTTTTTTCAAACTCAAACTTCCTTAAAAGAGATTAAGTGTCTCAAACCTTACCAAAATCATTCCGGACTCGAATCCGACCAACCCCGATACCATACAAACACAGGATAACGAAGCATAAAGAAGCAAAATTGGAGGAAACAGAGCGGTAAACTCATGAGAACGGACTGGCCGGATCGCAAATCACTGATCAATGTTCCTATTTGAATATGGTTATACACTTATAGTGCCCGAAAATCAACCTTGTAAAAAAAAAGATAAAAAGGGGAATTGTATTCATACCTTTAAAGCACAATTGTCGTCGATGTGCAAGAGTCCATTCAAGTTAATCTGTAATCAAAATAGCAATTAACTCTCATAAACCATAAATCTTAGTGATATTTTTTTCGTATAGATGTAATCTTCCCGCTAATTTCCACAAAAGAAATGCAAAATCTAAAAGTTGGAGATATATATGAAGATATTTAAATTAAACTAAGTACAACACAGTATATATATCAAGGATATTCTTGCAGCAAATCCTTTGATACAACTCCAAAATGTGCATCAATATAGTCATATATATTTTTTTTAATAATATTAATGGTTTTGAAATGCTATTTTTAAAATCAAATTTCACAGCACAATATTAAACTTTTGTGGCAAAATTCAAAAAAAGGTGGCATAGCTCGTAATTTTTTCAACAATATGTATATATACTATATAATGACACCCCCTTGACTTCTTGGTTGAGTTTTTTTTTATATTTTTGACTTCCCTTATAAAATTCTGGATCTGGTCATTGGTCTATAACAGAAACTATATAACAACATTCATAATAAAAGCCAAACGTTTTTTTGCGGAACCAATTTTCATATTATATATAATCATGGGGAAAAATTGGCATTAAGTACCGACCGCTTGACCTCTACCCGGATTCCACGTACACACTTTTTCTTTGCGGGGAATCCTATTACCCCCTCAAAACTTATTTTAAATGTAATTATTTTGCACCCTTAAACGCTGACGTGGGTCAGAAGTGTGTGTATTTATTCTCCAAAAGGCGAGTGAGATAGCAAGAAAAATAATTTTCCAGATTAATTTTTTATTCTTTTTTACCATTTTTTTCTTACTTCTTTTTTTCTTTTCCCTTTCCTTTTTTCGTTTGTCTTTTTCCTTTTACTTTTTTTTTTCGTTTCTTCCTCTGAATTCCGGCGGTATTCATTCAACGGCGACTTTGTCTAACTGTTTTTCGTCCATTTTTCTTTTCACACACAATTAAACTCTCAAAAAGATCTATTCGTAAGCAACGCAAAATACACTCAAATTTGGGGGGGGGGGGGGGGATTCATCATCGAAAAACCTTCCTATGCCGGAAAAAAAGTGATGTATTGAAATTTTTAACTGGAAAAGGTTTCTTAGATTCATATTCGTTTTTAATTTATATTTTGCTCTTTCTCCCACACATAAATTTACATTTCAGAAAATTAATAATATAATAAACAAAACAACACTTGAGTTGGTGACTAAATTCGTTAAATTCACCGGACAAAAAGTATATTGCCGAGAGAAAAATTGTATTCGAGCTGAGCTTACCCAAAGTTTTGAAATTCCACACCATCATACATGTGGGGGCGCGTGTAGCCTCCCACTTGCCCCAAGAGTTTTGGTTGTCAGCGTTAAGCGGTA
>NC_031989.1:3609838-3610087 GCF_001879085.1 Nicotiana attenuata
CAAATAATTACATTTAAAATAAGTTTAGGGGGGTAATAGGATTCCCGCAAAGAAAAAGTGTGTAGTTGAGAATCCGGGTATAGGTGAGGGGGTACTTATGCATTTTCCCTTATAATATGTGTTCTCTATAACAGCACTTTGCTATAACATTCAAAAATATTCGGAACAAATTAAACTAGGTTATTATATATATATATATATATATATATATATATATATATATATATATATATATATATATATATATAA
>NC_031989.1:3610106-3612267 GCF_001879085.1 Nicotiana attenuata
ATATATATATATACACATACACACACGGGGATGTCTCTCCATACATGATAATTGAATGTGTGTTTGTGTTATGCCATTAATATTATGATTTACTAATTATGATGGTGAACTATTTCAGTTAATATGGCATGGTTCTCTACGATACATTTTACGTCTGCACGGAATTGATCATGATCTCGCAGGAGATAAAGAAGACTGCTCCCACAACTTAATACATGTTTTTGACCTTGTGGACCACAGGGTGAATGCAGTGATTGTTGGGTTTATTGTGTCTGTTATGGATACCCAGCAACTTGGAAATGTAGCCTCTAAAAGTACGTACATTGAACATCAATGTACGTACTTTGATTCAAATCCCTGTTATGTATTTGTAATGTTCGTGTTTTCTCTTTGTATTTTGTATGAAAAGAGGAAAGTCAAGAGAATGGCTTTCTGTTCTTGAATAAAATAGGTATTTGAATGCAAGAATTGTCTAATTTTATAATGTTTGTATGATTCACTATACATTACCAGATTTGATTATGAAGTATTACATATGTAATCACATAATGTTTTTTGTTTTCGCGAGGAATTGAACCTGAAATTAGGGGCAGATCGAAGCTAGCACAGGACTTGCGGGTTCAGCCGAACTTGGTAATTTTGGTCTAAACCTTATATTGTCTTAAAAAATTCATTGAATATGTATAAATTGTTAATTTAGAACCCAGTAACATTAATGAACTAGAATCCTGAACCCACAAGGTTCAAATTCTGGCTCCGCCTCTACTGAAACCTCATGATCCTAAACCTACTTCATTGACCACTAGACCACACCCCCTTGGTTCGAAACCTACTTTTATTATTATTATTATTATTATTATTATTATTATTATTATTATTATTAGTTTGAAAAGAAAGTCGAATAAAATATAAAAACATATAAAATGAAAAGAGGGGCAAAGTGCTACAAAAATAACTCTATTCTATTTTTTAGTCTACATACATTTCAAGGATTACAAACTTGGGTTGCTATTGAATACTTGAGAGCACTGTTTTAAAGTTATCAAGTGATAAAAATCCAGATTTTGTATCCATATGGCACACAACAGCTAAACTAATGGAAAAATGCATAAGTTCAGTACTAAGCACCTTAAAGGTATATATTTTAAATTCTAAATCGGCCTCTAATTGTTATGGATAATATTAGTACGCTGTCTTTAATACATAGTTTGAATTACCGGCTAGTAATTAAATGAAACTTCGTAACCTTAAACCCAAGTTAGCAAAATAACCAATTATTATGAATTAGGTTCATTAATTAACAAAGATGTTAATCATGTGCAGGTGCGTTTTCTAAGAATAATATCATGGCTAGTTCAAAAAGCTTTATCCTATAATATTCGCTACTCATTTTGAGACCCGATTAATCTAGAATTCGAATTTGTGCCAAAAAATTCTATTTTGTGTGGTATATTGTTTCTTTCCTGTCACGACCCGTATTTCCCACCATCGGGAGTTGTGATGGCGCCTACTGTCGGAGCTAGGCAAGCCAAATATTCAAAACTTTTCACTGATGACATTTTAACAATATAAATAAACGGAGGCATTTTAATTAAAGCGGAAGACTTTAAACCTATATAACTGAAATAAAATTTGCGGAAGTTGAAACACATTTCTACCCAGAGTCTGGTGTCACTAGCTCATGGACTGCTATAGAGTACTAAAAACAAGTCTGAAATGATATTACATACAGTTTGTCTCGAAACAAAGAAAACAAACTAAAACATAGAAGGGACTTCGGTCTGCGAACGCCAGTTAGGCTACCTCGTGAGTCCTTGGACTGAAGACACCTCCCGGGCAATCCTACTGCTGCTGTCCAAAAGCTGCTCCTGGATCTGTGTAAAAGATGCACAGAGTGTAGTATCAGCACAACCGACCCCATGTGTTGGTAAGTGCCTGGCCTAACCCCGGCGAAGTAGTGACGAGGCTAGACAGGACCTACCAAAAATAACCTGTGCATATATATATATATATATATATATATATATATATATATATANTATATATATATATATATATATATATATATATATATATATATATATATATATATATATATATAAGGCAACGGAAATAACAACAGAAAACATCAAATAAAACTGGGGAGGGGCATGCTCGGGGG
>NC_031989.1:3614440-3652999 GCF_001879085.1 Nicotiana attenuata
AGGTGATGACCCTTTGGGTCATCACATTCTCCACCTCTAAAACAACTGTTCGTCCTCGAACGGACAAAAGAAAGAAGTACCTGAGTCGGGAAATAGATGAGGATAACGGCTCCGCATATCAGACTCGGACTCCCAGGTCGATGCCTCAGGAGGCTGACCTCTCCACTGGACACGCACTGAAGGACATAGATGAGGATAACGGCTCCGCATGAAAAGCTTGGAGAACCTATCAAGCCTCCACAAAGCATCTGAGGACATAGTCGCTCCATCGCCGGCCTGAGTCACAATACCTGGCTGAACCGCCACAACTGGCTGAACCACTGGAACCTGAGCCTGGGGAGCTACCTGCTCCGGAGTACGTGTAGCAGGAGTCTGAACTCCTCCTCCAGCCTGAGAAGTGGCTGGTGCTACTGGAAGCAAACTCGCTCTAGTGACGCTCTCCAGAAAGCCTACCAAGCTGACCAGAGCGTCCTGAAGAACTGGGGTGGCTATGAACCCCTCTGGGACCTGAGCTGGGCCCACTGGAGCTGCTGGGGCTGGAACCTCCTCATCATATTCAACATGAGGCTCCACCTCTGGGACTGCCGCTCGGGGCTGAGCTCTGCCCCTACCTCGGCCTCGCCCCCTGCCCCTCGTAGGAGCTGCTGTTGGGGGCTCGGGCTGCTGCGCGGTAGAAGAGGAAGCACGTGTTCTCGTCATCTGCAAAAGAATAGAGTAGAAAGACAATCAGTATTTGAGAAACAGAATCGCACGACAAGAAGGAACAAAAGTGAAATTTTCCTAACTCCGTAGCCTCTGGGGGATAAATACAGACGTCTCCGTACCGATCCCTCAGACTCTACTAAGTTTGTTCGTGAGTTGTGAGACCTATGTAACCAAGTGCTCTGATACCAACTTGTCACGACCCGGATTTCCCACCATCGGGAGTCGTGATGGCGCCTACTGTCGGAGCTAGGCAAGCCAAATATTCAAAACTTTTCACTGATGACATTTTAACAATATAAATAAACGGAGGCATTTTAATTAAAGCGGAAGACTTTAAACCTATATAACTTAAATAAAATTTGCGGAAGTTGAAACACATTTCTACCCAGAGTCTGGTGTCACTAGCTCACGGACTGCTATAGAGTACTAAAAACAAGTCTGAAATGATATGGCATAATGGTTGTCTCAAAACAAAGAAAACAAACTAAAACATAGAAGGGACTTCAACCTGCGAACGCCAGCTAGGCTACCTCGTGAGTCCCTGGACTGAAGGCAGCTCCCGGGCAATCCTACTGCTGCTATCCAAAAGCTGCTCCTGGATCTGTGCAAAAGATGCACAGAGTGTAGCATCAGCACAACCGATCCCATGTGCTGGTAAGTGCCTGGCCTAACCCCGACGAAGTAGTGACGAGGCTATACCGTGAAACTTTTGCAGGCTAGCTAGACTGCGCTAAACCAGCTCGTATCAATAACTCTAATTAGTTAGAACTTTACTAACTTAATTGTGTAATTTTTTATAAATCCTTAGTAAATACGCTATGAATTAGTACATCTTATATAATTTTTTCCTCGTACATCTTATATATTAACTTACATCATTTAAGAATAAGAGATTTAAAGTTAAGTCAACTTATTTTTTTCATTGTAGCAAATAATTAGAAGCACGTGCACTTTTATGACAAGTCACATGCACTTCTAATTAACTTCTTATAAACTTGTATCTAAATTGCAGATTAATTAAACATGAGGTGTAAGGTTCATTTATTAATACGATGCAAATCATGTGCAAAGAAAAATACTTATATGAATATAATAAGTATATACGAGGTCTATAAATTACACCATCTCAATATCATTGGAACACTACCTTAAAAACTTTCCCAGAGCTTAAAGTTGTATTGTCCTCATTATGGCATTGTTAAAGATGTGTTTTGTTTTCACTGTTATTCTCATGGCAGCTACGAGTTAGTATTCTATATTATATGAACATTAGATTATGATCCTATCATATTTCATATAGTATACATGTCATTCTGAACATCACAAGTAGTCTAGTGATAGAATAGCACCCTGACACGATACAAATTCGGGTTCGATTCCCGGTTGGTGCCCTTATTTTGAAGGGGAGCCTCGGCGTAACTGGTAAAGTTGCTGCCATGTGACCAGGAGATCACGTGTTCGAGCCGTGAAAATAACCTCTTGCGAAAATGCAAGATAATACTGCATACAATGGACCCTTGTGGTCCGGCCCTTCCCCGATATGCGTGGGAGCTTAGTGCATAGGATTGCCCAATTGCCATGCATGTCTTTCCAAGCATTATGATCTGACTGATTCCGGCTGGTGTGTTTACTTTGAAGGGGAGCCTTGGCGTAACTGATAAAGTTATTTCCATGTGACCAGGAGGTCACGGGTTTGAGCAGTGGAAACAACCTCTTGCGGAAATGCAAGATAAGGCTGCGTAGAATAGACCCTTATGGTCCAGCCTTTCCCCGAATCCCACACATAATGGGAGCTTAGTGCATCGAGCTGCCCTACTGCCATGCATGCCTTTCCAAGCATTATGTTCTAATCGATTCCCGGCTGGTGCGCTTACTTTGAAGGAGAGCCTTAGCGTAACTAGTAAAGTTACTGACATGTGACCAGGAGGTTACGGATTCAAAGCTGTGGAAACAGCCTCTCGCAGAAATGCATGATAAGGTTGCATACAATAGACCCTTGTGGTTGTGGTCCGACCCTTCGCCGGATCCCGCATATAGAGAGAGCTTAGTGCATCGAACTGCCCTACTACCATGCATGTCTATGATCTGAATGTGTATTTTTTATATTCTACCATTTAACATTTTGATTTTACTAATTACGATGTTGAATCATTTTTCAGTTAACATGGAGTGGTTTTCTGAGACACGTCTTGTGGTTGCACGGAATGTTAGTCATGATCTCTCAGGATTGAAAAGAGACTGCTCCCGCAACTTAATACTGTTAGGATTTTCTCAATTCTAGATTGTGATTTATAAACAATCTATATAAATCCTTTCAATTATTCAAAACCGTGGAACTATATGATTTTCACCTAAAATAGAGATACAATAACTTCAATTAAGAAAACTTACCTGAATCCATGATGTGTTTTCTTAATAAAATTGAGCGGAAGTCTTCTTCAGAGTTGCTGTTCTTGAGAAAATCAGTATTTCTCTCTCTTTTGCTTTTCTATGTTCTTTCCAGAATAGAATAGATGGAGTACGCTATTCTTCATTTTAATAGGCAGAGAGAGGGACCATCAGTTAATTCTCACTTTCCATCAAAGTGGGTTAGTGGGGAGTTATAACCATAATTAACTTCCCCCACTTTCCATCAAAGTGGGTTAGTGGGGAGTTATGACCATAATTAACTTCCCCTAATTTTATCCAAATATTAATTTAACAAAATATATTTATATTAAACCAAAATACTCACGTGGGTCATATTTTATATTCTCCCACTTGGTGCACGTGATGTTACTCACTTAATGGTTTAATAAATATCTCAATCATTATGTGCACAATAAAATGTTAAATTCTCATTCATTGGAAACATCACTCGTTGTTATTGAATAAGTAAACTTATATGATTCATGGCGGTTGTACATCACTTACTCGATATAGTCCCTTCCATGTACTACAATATCAGTCTATTACCCAATACAACATGTAAAAGTAATACTTAATTGGTCCAACGTTAATGCTTAGAATATCTTTATCTAAGCCTGAACCTGTCATCGTTATTCTCAATATTTTTTATACAAGAGAAAACAGGTATAGAATACCAAAAACATATGTTTAAATGAGCTCAAAGTGTCAATTTCATAAACATAATAAAGTCTTTAGATAAATTCATACATTGCTATTAAGAATGCCCATTCTTTCAACATGTTCAACAAATATTTTGGGTGGTAATCCTTTCGTCAAAGGATCGGCAATCATAAGTTTAGTGCTAATATGTTCAATTGACACTTTATGTTTCTGGACTTCTTCTTTGACGGCAAAGTATTTCACTTCCATATGCTTAGCACCCTTTGAATACTTGTCGTTCTTAGAGAAAAAGACTGCTGCGGAATTATCACAATAAATTTTCAGCGGCCTGGCAATATTGTCGACTAGTCCAAGTCCTGAAATAAAGTTCCGCAGCCAATTAGCCTGAACTGTAGCCTCAAAGCATGCCACAAATTCAACTTCCATAGTGGACGCAGCTATGGCAGACTGCTTCGCACTCTTCCATGATATTGCTCCTCCGGCTAACAGGAACAAATAACCAAATGTAGATTTTCTTGTATCCATACAACCAGCATAATCTGAATCTGAATATCCAATCACGTCAAGATGATCAGATCTTCTATAAGTGAGCATATAATCTTTCGTTCCTTGCAAGTAACGCAACACTTTCTTTGCAGCCTTCCAGTGGTCCATCCCTGGATTACTTTGATATCTTCCCAGCATTCCAACAGCAAAACTGATGTCTGGTCTTGTACATGTCTGGGCATACATTAAGCTCCCAACTATAGATGCATAAGGAATATCTTTCATTTGCATACGTTCCAATTCATTCTTTGGACATTGATTGAGATTAAATTTATCCCCTTTCTGAATTGGAACGGGACTTGATGAGCATTTTTCCATTCTAAATCTTTCTAACACTTTATTAATATAGGCTTTCTGAGACAATCCCAATAATCCTAGTGATCTATTTCGGAATATTTCTATCCCGATCACATAGGATGCCTCTCCCATATCTTTCATCTCAAAGTTATTAGAAAGGAATTTCTTGGTGTCATACATCATACCAAGATCATTAGTAGCAAGCAAGATGTCATCAACATACAAGACTAACATAATAAACTTACTCCCACTGACCTTCAGATATATACACCGATCAACAGTGTTTTCTTTAAATCCAAAGGTGACAACAGTTTCGTTAAATTTAAGATACCACTGTCGGGAAGCTTGTTTAAGTCCGTATATTGATTTCTTAAGTTTACACACCATGTGTTCCTTTCCTTTAATGGCAAACCCCTCTGGTTGATCCATATAAACTTCTTCCTCTAAATTTCCATTTAAAAAGGCGGTTTTTACATCCATTTGATGTAGCTCTAAATCATAATGAGCTACTAAAGCCATTATAATTCTGAGTGAATCCTTTCTAGAGACCGGTGAAAATGTCTCTTTATAGTCAATGCCATCTTTCTGAGTGAAACCTTTGGCAACAAGTCTGGCCTTGTGACGTTCAATGTTGCCATTCGAGTCGCGTTTGGTCTTAAAGACCCATTTACACCCGACTCTTTTGCAACCTTCCGGTAATTCAACAAGGTCCCAAACTTTATTCTATTCCATAGACTTCAACTCATCTTTCATAGCATCTAACCATTTATCAGAATTATTACTGTCAATGGCTTGTGAAAATGAAACTGGATCATTAGCAATTCCAAAGTCAATTTCTAACTCATGTAGATAAACTAAATAATCATCTGAAATAGCAGATCTCTTTTGTCTTTGAGTCCTTCTTAATGCTACTTCTTGTGGTTCATCTACTGTAGGTTCATTAACTGCAATTTCATTATTAGTAGTAGGATCATTTATTTGTTGTTCTTGCTGGTTGTTAGGTTGTACAACAACTTCAGGAACAACAAGTTTAGAAGAAGTGCAGGGTAGAGGAACTTGCATCCTGACTTCTTTAATTTCCACATTACATGGTTCCTCACTCCCACTATTTTCACCATTCTTAATGAACCTAGCATTTCCAGTTTCAACTATTCTCGTACTATGATTTGGACAGTAAAATCTATACCCTTTTGATTTTTCTGGATAACCAATGAAGAAACCACTGATCGTTCTTGAATCCAGTTTCTTTTCAAGTGGATTATAAATTCTTATTTTTGTCGGGCAACCCCAAATATGCAGGTGCCTCAAACTAGGTTTCCTACCAGTCCAAAGTTCAAAAGGAGTCTTTGGGACTGCTTTACTAGGAACCCTATTTAGCAAGTATACGGCAGTCCTTAATGCATACATCCACAATGAGATGGGTAAAGATGAATTACTCAACATACTCCTAACCATGTCCATTAATGTACGATTACTCCTTTCAGCCACACCATTTTGTTGTGGAGTGCCAGGCATTGAGTGAGCACATATGCCACGTTTTTCAAGGAATTTAGCAAATGGACCAGGGTGTTGTCCAGTTTCGTCATATCTTCCATAATACTCACCACCTCTGTCTGACCTGATTATTTTCACCTTTCTATCTAGTTGTCTTTCAACCTCATTAATAAATACCTCTAAGGCATTCACTGCTTGAGATTTTTCATGCAACAAATAAACATATCCATAACGTGAAAAGTCATCAATAAAGGTGATAAAATATCTTTCCTTACTGAAAGAAGTGACATCAAAAGGACCACATATATCAGTGTGTATAATTTCAAGAAGTTGAGTGCTTCTTGTGGCTCTTTTCTTTGTGTGTTTTGTTTGTTTTCCTTTAATCCAATCCACACAAATATTAAGGTCCGTAAAATCTAAATGTGGAAGGATTTCATTCTTAACTAGCCTTTCCAGTCTTTCTTTGGATATGTGACCTAAACGTTTATGCCACAAGCAAGCTGAATGTTCATTCACCAAACTACGTTTGGTTCCAACATTATGATGTAGATTTAGGAGGGTTTCGGCAAACAGATTATCAAGGTTCAATTTGTAGAGATTATCACAAATAATACCAGAACCAATAAGATGATTATGCTTAAACAAACTGAAACATCCATTGCCAAAATTTAAAAAATATCCAGCTTTATCTAACTTAGACAAGGAAACTAAATTTCTTGAAAGAGAAGGTACATAAAAAGTTTCAAATAAGTCTAAGTGACGCCCAGTATCCAGGATTAAACGATAAGTCCCGACAGCTTCAACTAGAGCCTTCACTCTATTCCCCATGTACACAAATCTTTCATTCCGATTTATGGTCTGGGTTGTAAGGAGTCCCTGCATCGTATGAGAAACATGAACAGTAGAACCAGAGTCAATCCACCAAGTATTATAAAGAACTTCAGTTAAATTTGATTCGAGGCACTGTGACGACCCGGCCCATCGTCACGTGAGTTACCGCCCCGTCTTCCCCATTTTCTGCTTCCTTATGTTTTACTATAAGAGTCTTGGGTGAATGAGTCGATTTGGATTGGTTTTGGATGGAAATGAGACACATAGTCTCTTTAAGGAAGGTTTGCCTTGAAAAAGTCAACCGGATGTTGACTTATGAGTTAGAGGTCTCGGATGGGATTTCCGGTGATTTGGCTAGCTTCGGGGGATGATTTGTGACTTAGGAGCGTGATCGAAATTGGTTTCGGAGATCTGGTGTAGAATTAGGCTTGAATTGGCGAAGTTAGTATTTTGGCGAATTCCGGTTGTTAGGTGAGATTTTGATTCGAGGGTCGGAATGGAATTTTGAGAGTTGTTGTAGCTTCGTTAGGCGATTTTGTATGTGTGTGCAAAATTTCAGATCATTCGGAGGTGTTTTGGTTGGGTTTTTGATCGAATGCGAGTTTCGGAAGATTTGGATGAACTTAGGCTTGAATTTGATGTAATTTGATGGTTTAGGTGTTATTTGTGGTGATTTGATGATTCGAGCAAGTTTGAATAAGGTGTTGGATCATGTTTGCGTTTTTGGTTGAGGTCCCGGGGGCCTCGGGATGATTTCGGATGGCTATCGGGGAGTTTTGAACCTTGGTGAATTGCTGGTTTTGCTGGTATCTGGTATTTCCGCATCTGCGGAAGAAGGGCCGCATATGCGGTTCCGCAGATGCGAGGGGTTGGTCGCAAGTGCGAGTTCCTGAGGAAGGGGCTATTTCCGCAGGTGCGGGCTTGGAGCCGCATCTGCGATGCCGCAGATGCGGTAGTTTTGTCGCAGAAGCGAAAAGGTGAGACTTTGGTAATTCCGCAGAAGCGGACAAGCATCCGCAGAGGCGAGGTCCGCATATGCGGTAGAGGACCGTAGAAGCGGTCGTGGGTTTTAAATGAGGATCCACAAAAGCGAAAATTTGACGGTAGAAGCGGTAGTCGCAAATGCGGTAATGGGACCGCAGATGCGAAAATCCCTGTTATCAGAAGGGTTTTTAGAGCTCATTTGTTCCGCGAGCTTAAGTCTATTTCCACCATTTTTAAGCAACCTTGAGAGCTCTTAGACGGAATTTGAAAGGGATTTCGACTAGGTGCGATTGGAGGTGAGTTCCTTGACCTTAATACATGATTTAATGGTAGAATTAACATGGAAATTTGTGGAAATTCATCAAAAGAGGGTAAAGCTAGGGCTTGGGAATTTGGTATTCCAAAATGGAATTGAGGGGTCAAATGGACTCCGATTTTGGTAAATTTGATATGTATAGACTCGTGGCGAGATAAGGAATCCGGTGATGTTAATTTTTTGATTTTTCGAGAAGTGGGCCCGGGGCTCGGGTTTTGCCAACTTCGTGAATTTCGATGTTTTTCGAGTCTTTTCGATTGGGTTATATTTCCTTAGCCTACTGTAACGTATTCGTTGTGGTTTTGGCCAGATTCGACGCGCGAGGAGGTTGATTTGCGAGGCAAGGGCATAGCGAGCTAGGATTTTGGCCGGCTTGAGGTGAGTAATAGTTATAAATGATGTTCTGAGGGTTTGAAACCCCGGATTTTGCACAACGTACTGCTATGTTAAGGTGAGACACATGCTGCATGATGAGCATGGGGTCCATTACTGCTGGGGATTCGGACTCGGTCCATCCCGATTGATGATTTTACTGTATTTTGACTGAGCTTAATTAATATCATTGTATTATGGGCTAGTTGCCATGTTTGGGGCCTTGTGCCGACCTGTAGAACCCTTAGGGGTAATTGTACATGATTGACCTCACTTTACTCGTTAAAATCATACCCTCAGTCATGCTCCTAACTGTTTAATGTGAACCGGCTTTGGAACAACTAAACCAAAAGGAGAGTAATATGTGGCTGGGATCCCTATCTTATCTTAGTATGCCCGAGAGGCAAAGTTTATAGTGACTCATAGTGAGGGTATTTGATATGTTATGGATCGGGCTGCACGCCGCAGCAGTATATATATGGATCGGGCTGCACGCCGCAGCAGTATATTATTGGATAGGGCTGCGCGCCGCATCAATACATTCATATGGATCGGACTGCACGCCGCAGTAGTATAGCGCTTGGGCTGTAGGAGCCCCTCCGGAGTCTGCACACCCCCAGTGAGCGCAGTCGACTACTATTATTAGATCGGGCTGCACGCCGCAGCAGTATATACATATATGGATCGGGTTGCACGTCGTAGTAGTATACTATATGGATCGGGCTGCACGCCGTAGCGATATAATAATGATTTCGGTTGTCGTGAGGAATAAATGAGTTGAGTACTGACTTAAAGGATTTTTACCTGATTTCTTCATTCAGTTGCTGTTTAAATGTTCTTACTGCTTTGATATAGAACTGCTTAGTGCTTTTTACGAGATTTCTTTCCGTCAGTCATTATTTATTGTTATTACTCACTGAGTCGGAGTACTCACTTTACTCCCTGCACCATGTGTACAGATACAGGTATTCCGGAGGCGTAGTTTGAGCTATTGCTGCTATTCAGATCTCACCGGAGTCATCGAGGTAGCTGCATGGCGTTCGCAGACCCGATTTCTCCCTCTATCCTCTTTACCTTCAGCATTTTAGACTATCTTTTGTTTAGGCTGTTCCTCAAACTTGTATTAGAGGCTCTTGACTCGTGACACCAGATCGGTGGGATTTGTAGTGATATTTCTTAATTCCCGCACATTTTATCTTCTGTTACAGATTTATAATCATGTTAATTTGGTATTTAAACCCTGTTAATTGGTAATGAACTCTATATGAGGGATTGAGTGTGTTGAATTGGTCGGGCTTGCCTAGCACTGTGTTGGGCGCCATCACAACCGGGTTGGGGTCGTGACAAGTTGGTATCAGAGCCTAGGTTACTAGGTCTCGTGAGTCATGAGCCGGTTTAGTAGAGTATCGCGGAGCGGTACGGGGACGCCTGTATTTCTCCTCGAGAGGCTGCAGAACCTTTAGGAAAATTCCACATTCTTGAAATTCTTGTTGTGCAAACTTGTTGATCCGAATACTAAACTTCTCCCTATTCTATTCTCTCACAGATGGTGAGGACACGAGCTACCGGACGTGACGGACGACCACTAGTGCCACCTACTGAGGCCACTAGAGGCCGTGGACGCGGTCGCCGTCGTGGCCGAGGCAGAGCAGCGAGGGCAGCACCTATTGATCCACCAGCTGCCCCAGTTCCGGATCAGGCTCCAGCAGTACCAGCTCAGGCACGGCTGTGTCCATAGTGATTTCGGGCCTTTAGGAGACATTAGCTCAGATCTTGACAGTGTGCACGGGCCTGGCTCAGGTGGTTTCAGCCACCACAGCACCAGCAGCTACTTCACAGGCTGGGGGAGGCAATCAGACCCCCGCTGCTCGCACACCTGAGCAGGTAGCACAGGGACTACAGACCCCAGAGGCACCTCCAGCTCAGCCAGTGGTACCAGTACAGGAGTTCAGGGTTCCAGTTATGCCCGAGGACGAGCAGCGTCGCCTCGAGAGGTTTGGTAGACTCCAGCCTCCGGTATTTAGTAGAGCTGAGGGCGAGGATGCCCAGGGTTTTCTCGACAGATGTCAGCGGATGCTCCGTACAGCGGGGATTCTTGAGTCCAATGGTGTGGCTTTTACTACTTTTCAGTTTATAGGAGCTGCCTTCACTTGGTGGGAGGCGTATGAGCGGCGTAGGCCGGCTGGTGCAGCACCTTTGACTTGGCAGGAGTTCTCCACTCTCTTCTTGGAGAAGTATGTACCGCAGTCTCGCAGGGAGGAGCTGCGCAGGCAACTTGAGGGGCTACGGCAGGGAGATATGACAGTGTCTCAGTATGAGATGAGATTTTCTGAGTTGTCTCGGCATGCAGTTTGGTTGGTTCCGACAGATCGTGAGCGTATCCGGAGGTTTGTTGATGGTCTCACCTACCCTCTTCGTGTTCTTATGACTAGGGAGCGAGTGCTGGGTGCCACATTCGAGGAGGTGGTTGATATAGCCCGAGAGATTGAGGCGGTTCGCCGTCAGGATCGAGATGAGAGGGAGGCCAAGAGGCCTCGATTCTCTGGTAGTTACGGTGGCGCTCCTTCGAGGGGCCAGTTCCAGCAGGGTCGGGGTCGTTCTTTTAGGCCCGCTCAGTCAGCTCGACCCGAGTACCGAGGAGGATTTTCAGGTCGTGGTTATTAGGGATCTTCCAGGCCGAGTGCATCAGCTAGTCACTCTGGCGCGAGGGGTTCCCTTCAGTCCCAGTTCCCAGCACCCGGGAGTTGCTATGAGTGTGGAGAGTTCGGGCATATGCGGAGGGAGTGTCCTCGTCGTGCTGCTAGCTCATCTCAGCAGAGGGGTCAGCCCTCATCTTTTGGTCCAGTTTCTTCAGCACCCGCCCCGCCAGCTAGGGGTGAGGGTCAGGCAGCCAGGGGTCGCCCCAGGGGTGGTGGTCGATCGGGCGGTAGTCAGGCTCGCTTTTATGCTCTTCAGGGCAGGACAGATGTTATTGCTTCGGATGCTGTTATTATAGGTATTATTTCAGTCTGCCACAGGGATGCCTCAGTTTTATTTGATCCCGGTTCCACCTATTCCTATTTGTCTTCATATTTTGCTCATCATTTGGGTACGACCCGAGGGTGTCCTACCTTACCTGTTCATGTATCTACCCCGGTGGGCGATACGGTTGTTGTAGACCATGTATACCGGTCATGTTTGGTTACTATTGGGGGTCTGGAGACCCGAGTTGATCTGTTGCTATTGAGCATGGTAGATTTTGATGTTATTTTGGGCATGGACTGGTTATCTCCGTGTCATGCTATTCTAGACTGTCATGCTAAGACAGTGTACCGAGGATCGAGTGGCGTGGTATGACTGACTATGTTCCTAGCAGGGTGATTTCATTCTTAAAGGCCCAGCGTATGGTTGGGAAGGGTTGCCTTTCCTATTTGGCGTTCGTGAGAGATGTTGGAGCCGAGACTCCTAGCATCGATTCTGTCCCAGTTGTGAGGGAGTTTCCAGATGTGTTTCCTGCAGACCTGTCGGGCATGCCGCTGGACAGGGACATTGATTTTGGTATTGACCTGGTGCCGGGCACTCGACCCATTTCCATTCCACCATATCGTATGGCACCAGCAGAGTTGAAGGAACTAAAGGTTCAGCTTCAGGAACTCCTAGATAAGGGGTTCATTCAGCCGAGTGTGTCACCGTGGGTGCACCGGTTCTATTTGTGAAGAAGAAGGATGGCACCATGAGGATGTGCATTGACTACAGGCAATTGAACAAAGTAACGGTGAAGAATAAGTACCCCCTGCCTCGTATTGATGATTAATTTGACCATCTTCAGGGAGCGAGGGTGTTCTCCAAGATTGACCTCCGTTCGGGCTATCACCAGTTGAAGATCAGGGATTCGGATATTAGGAAGACTGCTTTCAGGACTAGATATGGGCACTATGAGTTTCTTGTTATGTCCTTTGGGCTGACTAATGCCCCAGCAACGTTCATGCATTTGATGAACAATGTGTTTTGGCCGTATCTGGATTCGTTCGTCATTATTTCTATTGATGATATTCTGGTGTACTCGCGTAGTCAGGAGGAGCACGCGCAGCATTTGCGAGTTGTATTGCAGAGATTGAGGGAGGAGAAGCTTTATGCAAAGTTCTCCAAGTGTGAGTTTTGGCTCAGTTCAGTGGCTTTCTTGGGGCATGTGGTGTCCAGCGAGGGTATTCAGGTCGACCCGAAGAAGATAGAGGCGGTTCAGAGTTGGCCCAGACCGACTTCAGCCACAGAGATTCGTAGTTTCCTTGGTTTGGCAGGTTATTATCGCCGATTTGTTCAGGGATTTTCCTCTATTGCGTCGCCCTTGACCAAGTTGACGCAGAAGGGTGCTCCATTTGTATGGTCGGACGAGTGCGAGGAGAGCTTTCAGAAGCTCAAGATAGCTTTGACCACGGCTCCAGTGTTGGTTTTGCCATCAGCTTCAGGTTTCTACACTGTATATTGTGATGCCTCGAGAGTTGGGATCGGATGTGTATTGATGCAGGAGGGTAGAGTTATTGCTTATGCTTCTCGCCAGTTGAAGCCCCACGAGAAGAACTACCCTGTACATGATTTTGAGTTGGCTGCTATAGTTCATGCCTTGAAGATTTGGAGGCACTACTTGTATGGCGTATCTTGCGAGGTATTCACTGATCATCGCAGTCTTCAGCATTTATTCAAGCAAAAGGATCTTAATTTGAGGCAGCGGAGGTGGCTAGAGTTACTCAAGGATTATGATATTACCATTCGGTATCACCCGGGGAAGGCCAATGTAGTGGCCGATGCTTTGAGCCGAAAGGCAGTTAGTATGGGGAGTTTGGCGTATATTCCAGTTGGGGAGAGGCCCTTTGCAGTTGATGTCTAGTCTTTGGCCAATCGGATGGTGAGATTAGATATTTCGGAGCCTAGTCGGGTGTTGGCTTGTGTGGTTTATCGGTCCTCCTTGTATGATCGCATCAGAGAGCGCCAGTTTGATGATCCGCATTTGCTTGTCCTTAAGGACAGGGTTCAGCATGATGATGCCAGGGATGTGACCATTGGTGATGATGGCGTGTTGAGGATGCAGGGCCAGATTTGTGTGCCCAATGTGGATGGGCTTCGGGAGTTGAGATTGGAGGAGGCCCACAGCTCGCGGTATTCCATTCATCCGGGTGTCGCGAAGATGTATCAGGATTTGAGGCAGCACTATTGGTGGAGGAGGATGAAGAAGGATATTGTAGGGTTTGTGGCTCGGTGTCTCAACTGTCAGCAGGTAAAGTACGAGCATCAGAGGTCGGGCGGTGTGCTTCGGCGGATGATTATCCCAGAGTGGAAGTGGGAGAGGATTACTATGGATTTTGTGAGTGGTCTCCCTCGGACTTTGAAGAAGTTCGATTCGATTTGGGTGATTGTGGATCGGCTGACCAAGTCCGCGCACTTCATTCCAGTATGTACTACCTATTCTTCGGAGCGGCTGGCAGGGATCTTTATCCGGGAGATTGTCCGATTGTATGGGGTTCCAGTGTCTATTATCTCAGATAGGGGTACTCAGTTCACTTCTCAGTTCTGGAGGACATGTTGCGTGCCTGTGTTATTGATTTTGGAGGTTCTTGGGATGAGTTTTTGCCGCTTGCAGACTTTGCCTACAACAACAGTTATCAATCGAGCATTCAGATGGCTCCGTATGAGGCGTTGTATGGGAGGCGGTGTAGATCTCCTGTTGGTTGGTTCGAGCCCGGCGAGGCTAGGTTATTGGGGACAGAGATGGTTCAGATTGCCTTGGAGAAGGTGAAGCTGATTCAGGAGAGGCTTCGTACAGCACAGTCGCGTCAGAAGAGTTATGCGGATCGGAAGGTTCAAGATGTGTCTTATATGGTTGGTGAGAAGGTCTTGTTGAAGGTTTCACCCATGAAGGGTGTTATGTGGTTTGGGAAGAAATGGAAGCTGAGTCTGCGATTTATTGGACCTTTTGAGGTATTTAGGAGGATTGGGGAGGTGGCTTATGAGCTTGCCTTGCCACCCAGCTTGTCAGGCGTGCATCCGGTATTTCATGTTTCTATGCTCCGTAAGTATGTTGGGGACCCGTCTCACGTATTGGATTTCAGCACTGTTCAGTTGGATGATGATTTGACCTATGATATGGAGCCAGTGGCTATTTTGGGTCGTCAGGTTCGAAAGTTGAGATCAAAGGATATAGCTTCGGTAAAGGTGCAGTGGAGAGGTCGGCCCGTGGAGGAGGCTACTTGGGAGACCGAGCGAGAGATGCGGAGCAGATATCCTTAGCTGTTTGTGACTTCAGGTATGTTTCTTGACTCGCTCGAGGACGAGCGTTTGTTTTAGTTGGGGAGGATGTGACGACCCGGCCCGTCGTCACGTAAGTTACCGCCCCGTCTTCCCTATTTTCTGCTTCCTTATGTTTTACTATAAGAGTCTTGGGTGAATGAGTCGATTTGGATTGGTTTTGGATGGAAATGAGACACATAGTCTCTTTAAGGAAGGTTTGCCTTGGAAAAGTCAACCGGATGTTGACTTATGAGTTAGAGGTCTCGGACGGGATTTCCGATGATTTGGCTAGCTTCGGGGGATGATTTGTGACTTAGGAGCGTGATCGGAATTGGTTTCGGAGATCCGGTGTAGAATTAGGCTTGAATTGGCGAAGTTAGTATTTTGGCGAATTCCGGTTGTTAGGTGAGATTTTGATCCGAGGGTCAGAATAGAATTCTGAGAGTTGATGTAGCTTCGTTAGGCGATTTTGGATGTGTGTGCAAAATTTCAGATCATTCGGAGGTGTTTTGGTCGGGTTTTTGATCGAATGCGAGTTTCGAAAGATTTGGATGAACTTAGGCTTGAATTTGATGTAATTTGATGGTTTAGGTGTTATTTGTGGTGTTTTGATGATTCGAGCAAGTTTGAATAAGGTGTTGGATCATGTTTGCATTTTTGGTTGAGGTCCCGGGGGCCTCGGGATGATTTCGGATGGCTATCGGGGAGTTTTGAACCTTGGTGAATTGTTGGTTTTGCTGGTATCTGGTATTTCCGCATCTGCGGAAGAAGGGCCGCATATGCGGTTCCGCAGATGCGAGGGGTTGGTCACAAGTGCGAGTTCCTGAGGAAGGGGTTGTTTCCGCAGGTGCGGGCTTAGATCCGCATCTGCGATGCCGCAGATGCGGTAGTTTTGTCGCAGAAGCGAAAAGGTGAGACTTTAGTAATTCCGCAGAAGCGGACAAGCATCCGCAGAGGCGAGGTCCGCATATGCGGTAGAGGACCGCAGAAGCGGTCGTGGGTTTTAAATGAGGATCCGCAGAAGCGGAAATTTGACCGCAGAAGCGGTAGTCGCAAATGCGGTAATGGGACCGCAGATGCGAAAATCCCTGTTATCAGAAGGGTTTTTAGAGCTCATTTGTTCCGCGAGCTTAAGTCCATTTCCACCATTTTTAAGCAACCTTGAGAGCTCTTGGACGGAATTTGAAAGGAATTTCGACTAGGTGCGATTGGAGGTGAGTTCCTTGACCTTAATACATGATTTAATGGTAGAATTAACATGGAAATTTGTGGAAATTCATCAAAAGAGGGTAAAGCTAGGACTTGGGAATTTGGTATTCCAAAATGGAATTTGAGGGGTCAAATGGACTCCGATTTTGGTAAATTTGATATGTATAGACTCGTGGCGAGATAAGGAATTCGGTGATGTTAATTTTCTGATTTTTCGAGAAGTGGTCCCGGGGCTCGGGTTTTGCCAACTTCGTGAATTTTGATATTTTTCGGGTCTTTTCGATTGGGTTATATTCCCTTAGCCTATTGTAACGTATTCGTTGTGGTTTTGGCCAGATTCGACGCGCGAGGAGGTTGATTTGCGAGGAAAGGGCATAGCGAGCTAGGATTTTGGCCGGCTTGAGGTGAGTAATGGTTATAAATGATGTTCTGAGGGTTTGAAACCTCGGATTTTGCACAACGTACTGCTATGTTAAGGCGAGACACACGCTGCATGATGAGCGTGGGGTCCATTACTGCTGGGGATTCGGACTCGGTCCATCCCGATTGATGATTCTACTGTATTTTGACTGAGCCTTAATTAATATCATTGTATTCTGTGCTAGTTGCCATGTTTGGGGCCTTGTGCCGACCTGTAGAACCCTTAGGGGTAATTGTACATGATTGACCTCACTTTACTCGTTAAAATCATACCCTCAGTCATGCTCCTAACTGTTTAAACTAATATGAACCGGCTTTGGAATAACTAAACCAGAAGGAGAGTAATATGTGGGCTGGGATCCCTATCTTATCTTAGTATGCCCGAGAGGCAAAGTTTATAGTGACTGAGAGGGGTTGAGAACCCCATAGTGAGGGTATTTGATATGTTATGGATCGGGCTGCACGCCGCAGCAGTATATATATTTATAGGATCGGGCTGCACGCCGCAGCAGTATATTATTGGATCGGGCTGCACGCCGCAGCAGTATATTATTGGATCGGACCGCACGCTGCAGTAGTATAGCGCTTGGGCTGTAGGAGCCCCTCCGGAGTCTGCACACCCCTAGTGAGCGCAGTCGACTACTATTATTAGATCGGGCTGCACGCCGCAGCAGTATATACATATATGGATCGGGCTGCACGCCGCAGCAGTATACTATATGGATCGGGCTGCACGCCGCAGCGATATAATTATGATTTCGGTTGTCATGAGGAATAAATGAGTTGAGTACTGACTTAAAGGATTTTTACCTGATTTCTTCATTCAGTTGCTGTTTAAATGTTTTTACTGCTTTGATATAGAACTGCTTAGTGCTTTTTACGAGATTTCTTTCCGTCAGTCATTATTTATTGCTATTACTCACTGAGTCGGAGTACTCACTTTATTCCCTGCACCATGTGTGCAGATACAGGTATTCCGGAGGCGTAGTTTGAGCTATTGCTGCTATTCAGATCTCACCGGAGTCATCGAGGTAGCTGCATGGCGTTCGCAGACCCGATTTCTCCCTCTATCCTCTTTACCTTCAGCATTTTAGACTATCTTTTGTTTAGGCTGTTCCTCAGACTTGTATTAGAGGCTCTTGACTCGTGACACCAGATCGGTGGGATTTGTAGTGATATTTCTTAATTCCGCACTTTTTATCTTCTGTTACAGATTTATAATCATGTTAATTTGGTATTTAAACCCTGTTAATTGGTAATGAACTCTATATGAGGGATTGAGTGTGTTGAATTAGTCGGGCTTGCCTAGCACTGTGTTGGGCGCCATGATGACCGGGTTGGGGTCGTGACAGGCACGTAAAAGCACAAGGCTTACCTTTCTTCTCGAACCATGCCTTACGTTTCAGGCAATCTTTCTGAAAGTGTCCAGGTTTTCCACAAAAACGACAGTTATCATTCTTGTGTTCCTTCTTACGTACTTAAGAAGAGGACTCATTGACATTATGTTGCCTCTGCTTAACTTTTCCATGTTTCTTTCCTTTCTTTCCAGCTCCTTGATGGCCTACAAGATTAATGGAGTGGGTTCCTTGATTCTTCAACCTTGTTTCCTCTTGAACCAGCATACCGTGCAGTTCATGCACGTTCCATTTGTCTTTCATGGTGTTGTAGTTCATTTAGAAAGGACCATACTCAGATGGTAATGAGTTAATAATGAATTGAACAAGGAAATTCTCATCCACTTCCATTCCCAAAGTCTTAAGTCTTGCTGCTATATTTGTCATTTCAATGACATGCTCATGTATGGTACGCGAACCATCAAATTTTATGGTGGTTAAAGTACCCATTAGTGTCCCAGCAAGAGACTTATCAGCAGTTTGAGAGCATTCTTCCACAAGTTTCAGAAGTTCTTTCGCGCTTTCAGTTTTGGGAAGAGTAGTCTTAATGTTGCCCGCAATATTCATTCGTATAAACATTAGGCTTAATCTGTTAGACCTGTCCCAGTACTTAAAATAGGACCTTTCTTCAGTACTACTAGTTTCAGTAATAACTGTTGGCCTCTCAGTATAAAGTGCAACATCAAGATCTAAAACTCCAAGATGGAATTTTATCTGTTCGCACCAATCTGAGAAGTTGAGTCCGATAAAGGTCATAACAGAAGCGGAGTGCGAATGAAGAGCAAGTGCTGCAAATAAAATATGCCCATTCATTAATGCTTTGAGTTAAAATTAAATATATCGTTAAATTCAGAATGGTTTATGTTTTACTCTTAAATATATATTGATGTCCACCTTTGGGCGTAACACAAAATACTTTCTTTTTTAACATAATGATGCTTAAATAAATTTTACATAATTCGATAATTTTAACGTACAAGTTAGTAGTATTTACTATCTTTGGATAAATAAATAAAACTAACGATACATTTAAATTATCGATTTAATGTTCAGTAATTATAAGAACAAACAATCAACCTTTGGGCGATCCATAAATGTCTTATAATCAAGAACTTCAATTTACCCACAAAAAATATCCATCATGTCGTTTATAAACATCAAAACTTATGGGTAATTGGGTATAACAAATTATTATTTTGGAATTAATTATTCATAATGATTCGATCACTTTGGTGATTAACGAACCTCATGTTTATAATTCCAATGAAATTTTGAAACGGTATTCTTCCAAATATAATTCTTAAGTATGGATTTTATCATTGAATCCACATCGGCGAATCCAATAAATTCATAAGTATTCTACTGTGTCTAACTAGTGTGATGAATATAGTTTTCACAATTTCACGTTTACTTACTAATTATGAAGTCAAGTATTTGAAGCAAATCTTTTACTTGTCGAATCCATAAAGCGAACAGGATCATGAAATCAAATATACTATTGGTCATCAACACATAAAAATCAATTTATATCTGCTTCGCTATTACTATTGACAGTAATTGTGAAGTTCCTTGAATACACAATTAGGATTCACAAAATTAAGGAAACGTTAATTTTAGCGGAAAATCATTAGTTCCTAAACCTGTGCTCCTGATACCACATGTTAGGATTTTCTCAATTCTAGATTGTGATTTATAAACAATCTATAATAAATCCTTTCAATTATTCAGAACCGTGGAACTATATGATTTTCACATAAAATAGAGATACAATAACTTCAATTAAGAAAACTTACCTGAATCCATGATGTGTTTTCTTAATTAAATTGAGCGAAAGTCTTCTTCAGAGTTGCTGTTCTTGAGAAAATCAGTATTTCTCTCTCTTTTCCTTTTCTATGTTCTTTTCAGAATAGAATAGATGGAGTACGCTATTTTTCCTTTTAATAGACAGAGAGAGGGACCATCAGTTAATTCCCACTTTCCATCAAAGTGGTTTAGTGGGGAGTTATAACCATAATTAACTTCCCCCACTTTCCATCAAAGTGGGTTAGTGGGGAGTTATGACCATAATTAACTTCCCCTAATTTTATCCAAATATTAATTTAACAAAATATATTTATATTAAATCAAAATACTCACGTGGGCCATATTTTACAAATACATGTGGTCGACGTTGTGTAACTGCAACTGACTGTAACGATTGTTGGGTGTGTTGTAGTTGTGGGGGATATCCGGGAGCCCAATAGTGCCAAATCTAAAACTACATTAATTTCAATGTAATTTGCTTCAAATCCCTATTCTCCATTTGTGAGTCTAGTGTTTCTTGTTTCCTCTAATTCGTAAGAAAATAAAGAAGGTCAATATATAGAATGGCTTTCAGTCTGTTGTTTCCTATTTGTACTTTGCCTCCATGTGAACAGGAGGTCACGGGTTCAAGCCGTGGAAACAGCCTCTTGCAGAAATATTGGGTAAGGCTGCGTACGATAGACCCTTGTGGTCCAGCCCTTTTCCGGACCCCGCGCATAGCGAGAGCTTAGTGCACCGGGCTGTCCACTGTGGCAAGGGACCCAATCAATAAAAAATGCCACGTCATTAATTTTTATTCTTTTTCCTTCTCTTTTTTCTTTCTCCTTTTCCGTAACATTAGAAGCCGTCCCCTTTCTCTCCCTTGCCCTCTACCATTATTTACCTTCCATTTCACCTCACCGACCTCCATGGATGGCAAAACCACATAGAACCATTACTTATCAAACAAAACACTAGCGATTATGATAATCAATTAAAAGATGGGCAAAATTACAGCCCTATATTTACCCTTCTCCATTAGCACTCGAAAAAGCTATAACCCTTTTTCTTTCACTATTTTTAGATTTCCCAAGCTCCATTCTTCCGTTTTTTTATACAAATCTAGAAAATATATCAGTAACACCAAGAAAAGAAAAAATAAGAATCAGAAGAAAATAAACCCATCAAGATTTCTGATTTTTTCTTATTGATTAATTTCCTGCTTAATCCAAAAAAGCAAAGAACAACAGAGAAAGATCAAGAAATTGTAAGTAACGGAATCCTAGAAAGTTTTGATAGGTTTGATATTTGAGACCACCTAAATCCCTCTTTTTTCTCTGTGAATTGATAGAAAAAATTGGAAAATTAATTTTGTAATCTAAAAATGTAGGTAAGAGACTGAAGAGGAAGATTTGGTGTTAAGATAACGGTGAGTGAATGTGGTGTATTAAACCTACACAGTTTATTAACCAAGCCAAGGGGAGCAAGCAATTTTAATTATTGAGTCCTTTTTGTTTTACCCAACAGTGAAGACCAACGATTTTAACAAATGAAGACTAGCGATTTTTTCTTTCGGGAAGAGGTGGGGGGGGGGGGGTGGAGAAGGATAGTTGACTGAGGTTGAAAATGGTGGTGGAAGGTTGTCTCAGTGTGGTTCAAGGCGGAGGACGATGGTTCAACCCTTCAAGGCGCTGCCACAAAGTACTAAATACCCAGTTCTTTCATGGGTTTAGTAGTTAAGGTTGCTGTAATGGTGGAGGGCAAGGGATTAAGGTGTTAGGTAAAAGAAGAAAAAAAAATTTAGAGTTAATTTTGTGGCATTTTTTGATGAGTGGGTCCCTTGCCACGGTGGACAGTCGTTAGGTTGGGGATATGTTTGTCTGCTTTCTTAACGGTAGGGACAAATTTGGACCAATAGTAGAATTAGGGATAAACTTGGATAATTTCTATAGTAGAGGAACATATCTGACATTTTTTCTTTTTTGTATGAAAATAAATAAAGTCAAGATATTTTCTTTCTGTTCATGAATAAAAATGGATTTGAATACAGGGGTTGTCTCATGTCTGTCTAATTTTATAGTATTTGTATGATACACTATACATTAGTAGAGTTTATGATTTTGTAATCCAAAATTGGTTGCTGTAATTTCATGTTGAATTTCCAAATTTGAACTGGGACCTTAAGAATTTCATTCCTCTTTGAGAGCTTTGATTTAATATGTGGTTCATCTTTTAACTCTTAAAATTGAGATAATAATTGCGAGCGTTTTCAAGATTTTGAGTTTATATGAACAAACCCACTTAGATTTCGTTTTAAATCTTGAATTGTTAATGACCCCTAAACGTGCTTAATATTTACGATTAACCGAAAATGGTGTCGTGATTTAAGATATGAAAATGATTGAAATAAGTTGAGAATAAGAGAGAAATGGAACATGAGAAGGGCTCTGAACTTACATTATTTTATGCGTGTAAAGTATATTTTCATGATAAACGTGTTAGAAATTATCGTCTCTTCTAGAGACTTCTAGTGTGACCCACATATAAGGTAATAAATTATTTACCTAGCCTCCCAAAGGAAATAATATATCAGATAATATTCTGTAGTTATGCATATATGGTAGTTTCTTTGATGGAAAGAAATTACCATATATTAGGAGTCCCTAGGGTAATTATAATTTATGGAGAAGTCCCCAGGGCTAAAGTATTTGCCTAAGAGTCCCTAGCCTACCTATAAATACGTCTGTGACTCCATCAGTCTGGCATCCTACGATAGGCTTAGGCTAGAAGGCTCTAGGTTTTCTGTCAAAGTTTTACGAGGCGATTCCACAACACTTGAACAATTATGGCTGAAGGTACGTTCCCTGTTTAATTTCCGCTGCGTTGGCTCTGTATATATATTAGAATTTCAACATGTGGTATCAGAGCCATCCTTTAGCTATGTTGTTCAGTTTTGGATTTGCCCGTCATGAGTAATCCGACAACTTTGTTGTGATCTTTGCAAAAGGATGTGAATCGATGTTGATTATCAATATATATGTGTTCTATGTATAAGTTATTTTTCTATTTTTTATAAAGTCTAAGTGTATTACATAGATCTCAGTAGTTTAAGAGATTACAAACATGACAGATTCGTGATGTTTGCATACACGGTTAAAGGACAACGAACAAGTAGTATCCGTTTAATCACTTGATCCATATAATTTTGTTGTTTATGATCAATTGCACTTCTCCCTTGCATAAAGAAACTGGCTGTTTGGATAATTGATCATTAGACTGTCTTTCTTTGTTTAGAATTGTTTTCTTAATAATACCGCTCAAAGGGAGATATATTTATTTGCTTATTATAAAATAATCTCTTTACTTGTTTTGAAACTTGTGCCTTTCGTTTTCTCCGTATGGATCATGGCGAGGTTAATTAACTAATTTGTTAACCTCATTCCTTGGAACGTGAATTTAGTTGTTGCCTTTTAAGCAATGAATTTATGGAAGGTCTTTGTTTCAATTTTGATCAAGATTGTAGTTGAATTCTTTAACTAGATGGTTCAATTTAAAGGAAACGAGACTGCCTATTACTTAATTGTTTTAGTTGTCCTCTCTGTTTTAAAATGCAGAATTGAGATTCGCCCGGGACTCGCCTCGGGGCAGGGTACTTGTAAAACGCCCCTGGGTTTATGCGTGGGGCTTAGTTCCGTGAAACTTACGCCTCGGCCATCGGGGCCTATGCCCCTGACACGCCCAACGCCCAGCGTACTGGGTTCGCCTAATAGAACTTTATGTAATTGTATGTAACTAACCTTGTAAATCCTAGATGTGAAAATAAATCGTTGACTATTCAAAATTACTTTTTTCTTAATCATAAATCATTAAGTTGAGAGTATTTTATGTCATAATTAAAATAAAAATTATTGCACGTTATCCACTAAGACTGCTATGATAGTTAATTTTAAATAAATCTTTCATTTAAAAAATATTTATTTATTAACTTTTGTTATGTCTTTAATATCTAATAGTCCATAATTTTTTTTATAATCTTTTTTCTAAATATTATTTTTTCACGTTTACGAGATATAATACTTATTATTTTAATAGCTCAGTATTAGCTAGTAACTATTTACAAATAATTAGTTATCATGGTATTTTATGGTAAATTATGTGTCACTTTATTAACTTGTAGAAACTTAAAAATAAATCATGCAAGAGAATCATATTTAAATTGTGAATTATATTTTTATATAAATTCTCTTTCAAATAAAAAACATATTAAATAAAAGGAGTATTTTAAGAAAAATATCAAATTATAGTATCAAAATTCTTTCAAGATTCATTACTCCTTAAGAGATACATATAAGATTTCGTATCGAATGCATTACTTTTGATGTTTGAGTTGTAACGACATTGTAGCTAATTTGCATATTATGATATATGTCATACTTTTCGTTATTCATAGTTGAATTATAATTTATAAATATTTTAAATAGATTATTTGTTATAATTTTGTGATTTAAAGTTTAATTTTTATAATTATTTTTTATTTTATACTATCTTAAAATTCTTGAAATTAGTAAAATTTAAAGATCCGTGGGACTTACGCCCCATGTCTCAAGGCTTACGCCTCGCCTCGTCAGAGATAAAACGCCTCGCCTCACGCCCCGCCTTTTAAAACATTGGTTGTCCTTATATATTCATTGATTCTCTCTGTAATTATCTAAAAGAAAAGATTCTTGTTTCTTGGGGCATGAATCAACTTACTGTCCTAGTAAAACTTTAGAGCCTTTTAAACATTTTGTAAAGCCACTTAGCAATTAAGGCTTTATTCCCGACGCACTCACTGTCTAACCAATTTGCATAAGATTACAAATTATGTTTTCATAAATTAGCTACAAGTTCTTATAATATTCTGATTATTTATAAGAATTGAGTTACTTTTGTGCTTGAGGTTTAAAAGCATTTTTGCTTAAGTAACGTGTGTACTCATTGTGAATCTAATCAACGTACTGTTTGAGTTGATTATAAAGCTTAACTATTTTGAGATGTCATATGAGTTTTCTTTTATGCATGTACTTAGGAGTAGCCACGGCATTTTGAATATTTTATATAAAAGAAATTAAGTTGTTTAATCACATAAAGTTTTGTGACTGAAATTATAATGGCATCCACTTAGTCCAGTTATCTTATTAAAATGGTAACTTGGCCCTACAGGGAGGTAACCATTTTAGTGAGATTAATTGGAATGAGATAGTAAACCTTTAAGTTAAAATTATCTTATGCCCACAGGTACAGATAAATTTCTATGTGTTTTGGTTTACTAGTCTAATAAAGTTAGTAAATTCTATGCATGGGTTGCAACCTCTGCCCACAGGAAGGTCTAGAATTTACTATGAATCGGTATTTTATGCGATTCACCTTTGATGGATTGTACTTCATAGCTTATGTATGTTTACCCTTGTTTTGCAGTCTTTACCGCTTTTCCTACCGCTATTTTTAATGAGAATGCTCGGATTCCAATGCTTTCTGGTGACAATTATACTGAATGGAAGGAGAAAGTCATTTTCACTTTAGGGTGCTCGGATCTAGAGCTGGCACTCCGTGTGGATGAACCACCTATTCCCACGGAATCAAGTACGTCAGCCGCTAAGGCTAATTATGAGCGGTGGGAGCGATCTAATCGCTTAAGTTTAATGCTCATAAAAGCTCACATAAGCCAAAGCATTAGGGGTTCTATCCCTAATAGCGATAAGGTTAAACTTACATGAAGGCCATTGATGAACAATTCGTAAGCTCTGACAAGGCTTTGGCCAGCACCCTTATGAAGAGACTCTCAAGTATGACTTTCGACAGAAGTCGTACAGTGCGTGAGCACATTATGGAGATGAGAGACATTGCTGCTAAACTCAAGTCCCTTGAGGTTGATATGTCTGAACCATTTCTTGTGAATTTCATTCTCAACTCACTTCCTGCAGAATATGGTCCGTTTAAGATTTCTTACAACACACATAAGGATAAATGGTCAACCAATGAACTTTTGACCATGTGTGTTCAAGAAGAAGAGAGGTTGAAGCATGAGATACCTGAAAGTGTTAATATGGTGATTCGTGGTAAGAGAAATGCAAAGAAGGGCAAAAGTGTTCCCATGAAGAAGAAAAGCACCTTTGATAAAGATGCTTGTCGTTTCTGTAAGAAGAAGGGACACTGGAAGAAGGATTGCCTGAAATACAAGAAATGGCTTGAGAAGAAAGGTAATTTTACCTTTGTATGTTATGAATCTAATTTTACTGAAGTTTCTGATAATACATGGTGGATTGATTCTGGTGCTACAATTCACATTGCCAAAATCATGCAGGGCTTTCTAACTCTGAGGAAGCCGATAGGAAGTGAACAATACGTCTATTCTGGCAATAGGACGCGTTCACGTGTGGAAGGCGTGGGGACTTATAGGCTCATTTTGAAGGATGGTTTTCACTTAGATTTAGAAAATACTTTTTATGTTCTAGAATATTCTAGAAATTTAATTTCTCTTTCAAGACTATTGATTAGCGGTTATGATTTGAATTTTCATTATCCTTCTGTGAAAGTTTTGAAAGATAATAAAGTTAATGGTTTTGGAAATTTGAATGGAAATTTATATAAACTTGAGCTAGACCCCACATTTGAATGTAATGTATTAACTTTGCATGATAAATAAATTGGCACTAAGCGGTGTATTATCAATGAGAGCTCATCAAGTCTTTGGCACAAGAGATTGGGACACATCTCTATTGATAGAGTCAAAAGGTTGGTTGATGAAGGAGTTCTAAAAGTTCTTGATTTTTCTGACTTTGGGACTTGTGTGGACTGCATAAAGGGTGAGCAGACCAGCAAATCAACTAAAGGTGCCAAAAGGAGTTCTCAATTACTTGAGATCATACATACAGACATATGTGGACCTTTTCCTACCCCTTGCTTGAATGGTGAGAGATATTTCATCTCGTTTATTGATGGCTATTCAAGATATATGTATCTTTATTTTCTGTTTAACAAATCAGAAGCACTTGATGCTTTTAAAGTTTACAAGACAGAAGTAGAGAAACAAACTGGTGCCCAGATCAAAATTATAAGATCTGATAGGGGTGGAGAATATTATGGCAGGTACACAGATAAGGGACAAGTTAAGGGTCCATTTGCTGAGTTCCTTGAAAGTGAAGGTATAATTGCTCAATATTCTATGCCAGGAACACCACAACAAAATGGTGTGGCAGAAAGAAGAAACCGGACATTAATGGACATGGTAAGAAGCATGATTAGCAGATCAAGTTTACCTTTATCCTTATGGAGTGAAGCCTTAAAAACCGCTGCGTATATTTTAAATAGGGTTCCATCCAAGGCTGTCCCCAAGACACCTTTTGAGTTATGGAAAGGATGGAAACCTAGTTTAAATCATTTATACGTTTGGGGATGTCCAACTGAAGTGAGGGTTTATAATCCACAACTAAAGAAGTTGGATGAAAGAACAATAAGCGGTTATTTTATAGGCTATGCAGTTAACTCTAAGGGATTTAAGTTTTATTGTCCTTCTCATTCTCCTAAAATTGTTGAGGCTAGAAATGCTAAATTTCTTGAGGAACATGAAGAAAGTGGGAGTGGTTTGACTCAAAGGGTGGAATTGAAAGAAATAAGGGAACCACCTGTGGTACCTTTATGTATTGGAAACTTGAATGTTGCTCAGAAAAATTCTCATGAATTATCTGAACAACAACAAGTTCAAGATCCACCACCACTTGAGGAGACACATGAAGATCAACCCGTTTTACCTAAACCCACTAAAGAAGTGCCTGAACCAGTGGGAGTAAGAAAATCCTCAAGAGTTCGCAAATCAGCAATTTCTAGTGACTATATTGTGTATCTCCAAGAGTCTGATTATGATATTGGACTAAAAGATGATCCATGCTCGTTTTCACAAGCCATGAGTGGAGAAAAATCCACACTTTGGTATGATGCCATGAAAGAAGAGTTAGAATCTATGGCTAAAAATAAAGTCTGGGATCTCGTCGAATTACCAAAAGGATCCTCTACCATAGGTTCCAAGTGGGTCTTAAAACTAAAAGAGACTCATCTGGTAATATCGAACGATATAAAGCCAGACTTGTAGCCAAGGGTTTTACTCAAAGAGAAGGCATTGATTACCATGAAACCTTCTCTCCAGTATCAAAGAAGGATTCATTGAGAATAATCATGGCATTAGTAGCTCATTTTGATTTAGAGTTACATTAAATGGATGTGAAAACAGCTTTCCTGAATGGAGATCTTAAAGAGGAGGTATACATGCGTCAGCCTGAAGGATTTTGTGATAAGGACAAAAGCCACCTTGTTTGCAAGTTGAATAAATCTATTTATGGGCTAAAGCAGGCTTCCCGCCAATGGTATATTAAATTTCATACGGAGAACATCATTGATCAATGTATATACCTTAAGATAAGTGGGAGCAAATATATTTTCCTAGTCCTATATGTGGATGATATTTTGCTTGCAAGTAGTGACTTGGGATTGTTGCACGAGACTAAACAGTTCCTTATCCAGAATTTTGAGATGAAGGATATGGGTGAAGCCTCTTATGTTATTGGCATAGAGATTCACAGAGACAGATCCCAAAGATTACTTGGACTGTCTCAAAAGGCCTACATTGAAAGAATTCTGGAAAGATTCAGGATGAAGAACTGTTCACCTATAGCAGCACCCATAATTAAAGGTGACAAATTCTCATTGAATCAATGTCCACAATGTCACACCTCCTTTTCGCACTACACCCGCGGAAGAGGGTATAATAAAGGGAGTTATTTCCAACTTGAAGTGACAATCGGAACGGGATTTATTATTAAGATTTCAGAGTCGCCACTTGGGAGATTAAGGGTGTCCCAAGTCACCAGTTGAATCCCGAACCGCGGAAATTATGACTCTGTTAGCAGTCCGCGAACCAGAAATCCAAGTAAGGAATTCTGTTAACCCGGGAGAAGGTGTTAGGCATTCCCGGGTTCCGTGGTTCTAGCACGGTCGCTCAACTATTGTATTTGATTTTATCTGATTTCAAAACGTGTTCTAGCTCATGCGCCCTTTATTAGTAAACCGCTTTTATTGTTATATTTTTTTTTATAAGAATTGCAACGTCGTGAAAGTGCGTCTCGAACCACGTCGCACCAGTGCACCCGTGATTGTCAACACACTTCGACTCTGTTGAGATTTGGATTTGGGTCATATAAATGTGCACCCGTAACTGCGAAGGTAAGTTTATTAAAACAGCCTAGAGTGACTAATGAGGTATTATCTTTGGGGAAAACCATGAAATTCGCTAAGCGGTTCACCCGAATTCTAAGTATTTTATAGCATTTATTGAGGGCCCCGCAATTTGTTTGTTTATTTGGCGAGTCACATCTCATTTATTATTTAAAGGCCAATCCTAAAGTAAACTATTCTCTCCTGACCAAAATTGTCTCTACAAAGGCATGATCAATTAACCAACATTGTTAGTAAAGAGACTTGATGAGGAACATATATTCTGCAACATCCCATTGATCGTACAACTTGGGCCTGCTATTGAAAGGACCAGGCCCAGGGTATATTACACACAAGTTTCAGCTATGAAGCTGGACAATAACTGTCTGGGCCTTGCATTTGAGCCCAGAAACAAAGCTTAAATTGAGACAGGATCTGAAATTTAAACCCAGCAGAGCACCGTGTTATAGCCATTTTCAATCATTTGGTTAACACCTATATTCTGCCCGTTGACGCTCAAAACCATCCAAAAGAATACATACACAATTCGAATTTTTAAAAGGCAAAATTGAAACGCTTAATGTCAAATTCAGAATCCTAGTTCACTGGACTATAATTTTCTCAGTTATGAATCAACATGCTAAAAAACTTGAATTTAAATTCAACATCTAAACTAACAAATTTCTCTATGATTACAATTATGCATGCACGTATTACACCTACTACCTAATTAAGCATGAAAACTGTAGCAATCGACATTTCATCCTGCTGAAGTCCAAAAACAGTCCAAACAATCCAATTAAACAGTCTGCCATACGTTAAATAAAACAGTCCTAATTGCACAATCACTGGTTTAATATAATTCAAACAAGTAAGGATAAATATTTCAGATATTCAAATGAACACAAGCTGGAACATCGTTCATTTCACTCCAAATTGGTGCTACATCAGTGGGTCAAAACTGTGTACCTGGAATTTGCAAAGGAAAGCAGAAGGATAGAGTCAGCAGTAGTAACAACAACTCTCAGCAGCAGTTCAGGAGCGATTTTAAACCAAGACACTTCACAAAGCCCAGGAATACATCACAGCAACCAGCACCTAATAAGTTGACCCAACACTGACTTGATTGAACTCAAAACCTACTTGAACTCAAACCAGGACTACTTCTGAACTTCAGCTACCAGAAATTGAGTTAAGAAATGCGAATCAACCACTAAAACTTGAAATTAACCTAAGAAATTGAACAAAACAGTATTTTCGGATTTTTCTGTAATTTCTGTTGTTTTTGGCTTTTGAATTTTGAAACTTCTGATTTCAGATCTGGAAAAACTGAAAGGATACTTTGGAGGGAACTTTTGGGCTCCCAGAACTGGTAGAATGCCTTGTTTGGGGGGGTTTAGATGGCTGCCAAAAAAACTTTTCAACAAGGCAGGTTAATGCCATTTTATAGGCAAAATTAGGGTGCAGCTTCAGATTCAAATTTTACCCATTAGTCCCTCACTTATTTTCATTTTTGTCCCTAAGGTTGTGACTTGTTTCTCAAGTTAATGCTATTAAAAATCAGAAATTGCAGCTCTCCTCCACCTAGAAGCTTCTAGGGGCTTCTTAATCTGTTACTGCAAGATTCCCTTACTGTACAATGCCTACTTTAACCCTGTCCTTACCCTTAAATTACTAACCTAGGCTAACTAACCCCAGCCCCTCTTAACCTTAGTCAGTAGCTGTAGTTAATTACTCAGAACATGGAACTTAAATCTACCTGAATTGTTAATCAAAACTGGTCTAATTCACTAAACGAGTCAACAATTCAAATGAGAACCAAAATTAAAGACCAAGACCAGAATCAATTATCATTAAGAAAAACATTACTTAAACAAAGGGAAAACCTACTGATTTACTCCAAATAACCGAAATCAAACAAACCCCCTAGCACACTGATTAACAACTTAGACTACACTGTATAACAAATTAAAACCAGTCAAACCTACACAAAATTAATTAAAAATTAACAACGCAGGGTTTAAACTAATACCTAAAACAGACTCTAATCGAATCAGCCTAACAAAATTAGTATTGAATCAACATAAAATGAGCTCTAATCTAATAATCAAACCAGTCGATCATTAACCAAGCTAAAAATGAAAATTAATTGGACACCGACAAACATGATAGCAAAACTAACAGAGGGATTTAAACAGGAAAAGAAGGAAAATAAACAAAGAAACCAGAAAGAAGAACGAGAACTCACTCGTTAATTACAGATTCAAAATCGAATGATCTCCAACGAGATTTGAGGGCTATTGACATTGAATTCGTCACGAGGGAGGTCCAGGGGCCCTTTGACATCAGTTGCATGTACTTTGGCCATTTTAGGGTTTTGGCCGGAAAACTTGAAATAGATATTCGAGCCGTTCTGGTTATATTCGAGCCAAGCGGCTATGGGGGTTGGGTAGAGGAGGTCAAGGCGGTCCCATGGTGTTAATTTGGGACCATTTGGCGTAACCGGCGACTTGGCCGGAAAATTTTAACGGGATATTCGACGAGCTCTGGCGAGATTCGAGGGAAACCAAGGGCAGGGTTGGAAAGAGGGGAACGAGGAGAACCGGTGGTGTAATTTTGGGGTTGATCGGAGCATCGCCGCCGGCGACGACGATTTTCGGCCGGCGGCGGACGGCGGAGGGACGGTGGCAGATGGTGGGGTTACGGTGGTGTTACATGGTTAGGGTTAGAGAGACGATGAGGGTAGGGGGTTCTGAGGGGGTAGGGGTGGTTCGGACATTTATATATCAAGGGTTGGGGACTTCTGGGCCGTCTGATCAATTAACCTCGACGGTCCAGATTAAAACTTAACCAACGACGTCGTTTTGGGTGGGGTGTGGGACTGGACCGGGTTGGGACGGGTATGGACCGGCCTGGATTGGGGTATTTCGTTTGGGCTGACCGATTTTGGCCCAAATTCGGTCTCCAATTAAGACCATTTTTTAATTTTTCTTTTTCCCCTTTTTTTTCTTTTATCTTTTATCTATTTTTGTATTTATTTATTTTTTTCTGATTTTATAAAATGCTAAAACAAAGCAAAGACCTAATTACACTATTTAACTCCTAAAATTACTTATAACTCTATTTAAAGACAAATGCAATAATTAACAATGCAAAGAACTATTTTCTCGCAATTTTCTTTACATTTTATTCTAAAACTAATTAATACTACAATTGTGAAATTAAATCCCTAAATGCCAATGCATATTTTTGTATTTTCATATGGATTAAAATGCACAAATAAAAATGCAACAATTACCAAAGAATGCCACAAAATTCACAAAATTTATAAAATACTAGAAAAAATTATTTTGTTTGAAGTTTTGGGAATTATTGCTTAGGGCAAAAATCACGTGCTCACACACAAAATGCATTGAAAAAGGAGCAAATGAAATACATTCCCTATGCTTCGCTCGTTGGGAGCCTTATGTATGCACAGGTCTGTACTAGACCTGATATTGCTTTTGCGGTAGGAATGCTTGGCAGATATCAAAGTAACCCTGGTCTTGACCATTGGAAAGCTGGTAAAAGGGTCTTGAGATATTTGCAAGGAACCAAGGATTTTAAGCTCACATACAAATACTCTGACTTATTGGAGGTGATTGGATATTTAGACTCTGATCTGGGTGGATGCAAAGACACTGGTAAATCTACTTCAGGATACATTTTCCTTCTTGCTGGAGGAGTTGTATCTTGGAGAAGTGTCAAGCAGACCATTGTTGCAACATCCACAATGGAAGCTGAATTTATAGCATGCTATGAAGCTACATCACAGGCGTTATGGTTGAAGAACTTTATTTCCGGCCTTAGGATTGTCGATTCCATTTCAAGGCCATTGAGAATCTTTTGTGACAATTCAGTTGCAGTTTTCTTTTCTTCTAAGAATAATAAAAGTGGCAGCCGAAGCAAGCACATCGACATAAAGTACTTGATGGTTAGAGACTATGTGAAGAAGCAAGATGTGAATTTTGAGCATGTTAGTACTACTTTGATGATTGCTGATCCTATGACTAAAGGTCTGTCGGCTAATATTTTCAAGGATCATGTAACCCATATGGGGCTTAGTAGCTCAATTTTGTCTTGCTTTGCTCTCTAACACTCTGTCTAGACATTATGTTTATTTTGATATACATGACAGTGCACACTTTTGGATTTTCATGTATTATTTGTGATCATTGAATCAATAAAGTTGGACTCTGAATGACTTATATTAAGTCCATTCGTAAAGTTGTTGGACACTTTGTTAGAATATATTGTGCATTATAATATATGGAAGGAAGTGTTTGTTTAAAAGCATGACCGCCATGATTCGTGTAATAATATATTCTAGTTAAACTGATTGTTGCATAACTTTTAATTGAGTGATAAAGTTTATGGCCATATTATATGTTTATCTCTCACAAAGGATTATCTGATTTTAATATGTGGACCAAGTGGGAGAACGTTAGAAATTACCGTCTCTTCTAGAGACTTCTAGTGTGGCCCACATATAAGGTAATAAATTATTTACCTTGTCTCCCAAAGGAAATAATATATCAGATAATATTCTGTAGTTATGCATATATGGTAGTTTCTTTGATGGAAAGAAATTACCATATATTAGGAGTCCCTAGGGTAATTATAATTTATGGAGAAGTCCCTAGGGCTAAAGTATTTGCCTAAGAGTCCCTAGCCTACCTATAAATACACATGTGACTCCATCAGTCTGGCATCCTACGATAGGCTTAGGCTAGAAGGCTCTAGGTTTTCTGTCAAAATTTTACGAGGCGATTCCACAGCACTTGAACAATTATGGCTGAAGGTACGTTCCCTATTTAATTTCCGCTGCGTTGGCTCTGTATATGTATTAGAATTTCAACAAAACGGGCATAATTATCAATCCAATATTATTATTAGTAGAAACTTCTCAAATATATATAAGGCAACTTAGAAGAAAGAATTTTTTTAAAACATTGTGACAAATTCATTAACTTAACATTAAAAAGTATTGTGGACAATATATCACAATTCAAACTGTAATATTAGGTAGTTCAATTCCAGTAACCTTGATTGTGGCCCAAAAAATAACAACTCCAAAAGATGAAGTAAAATTTAACATTGAGAAATGAAAAGACGACGACAAAAAATAGAGGAATGAAAGTAGGAGAAAAAAAGAGAAAAATGTAGCATAATTATTGAAAATTGTATAATCCTTGCATATTAAACAACCATTCTGTGTACTATATTTTACAAAATTTCTCTGATATAAAGCATATAGGGATGGTTACACTTCATACTCCACGGTCAATTAGTTTATGTAGAATTGCCTGCAAATGAGAAAAAACAACATGCTAATTAGTACTGGTTGTCAAAAGCACCAAATAATTTGAAGGCTAATTTGAATAATAATAATAATAATTAATAACTCGAAAAACAAATAAGTAAAAGGGAGAAACAAATGACTTTAAAAATGTTTTAATCAACAAGCCAGGACCAATTAAAAGTTGATTAATATTTATGCGTTATTGGATATGAAGATGGATACTAAGGAAAAAATTTCTCTACTTGCTGCTTGTTGCTACTGCCTTCTTTCATCCATTTTCTGGCTCTTAGTTTGTTGTTACTATCTTTCTGGCCCTTGTTGTTGATATTGCTTATTTCTACTGTTTCTTCCCATCTTTCTTGAGCCGAGGGTTTATCGGAAACAACCTCTCTACCCTCCCAGGATAGGGGTAAGGTTATAGACACTATCCTCCCCAGACTCCACTTGTGGAACTTAGACACTATCCTCCCCAGACCCCACTTGTGGGTCTTCACTAGGTCTGTTGTTGTTGCTTATGACGTGTGCTTGTTTCCATCATGAAGTGACATCCGCAACCACCCTAGTATACTTCAGACTAAAAGGGTAGCTCGGTGCACTAAGCTCCCGCTATGCGCGAACAGGAAAAAGCCGGACCACAATGGTCTATTGTACACAGTCTTACCCTATATTTCTACAAGAGGCTGTTTATATAGCTCGAACCCTTGACCTCCTAGGTATACTAAAGGCTAAAAGAATATAATTGTTCTTGAGAGTGACTTACCGGACATGAACGGTATGATTTTAGTCCCTGATGTAGTTCATATGATGAGATCAAAAGCCTCACTGGACAAAACTCAACAGAATGGCCGTGTCCTCTGTTGTCAACCAAAGAGATCAATTGGCGTTGTAAAAGATGTTCAAATGCCTACAAAGAATGTAAATATTTGTCAGTATACCTTTATATATCCAAAGTTGAACGTTAGACAAAAATTATTTGTATTTAAGTCCTTGCTATACACACCCGGAGGCATACATTCCGTGCATAATAATCACTTGTTCGCAACGAATCATGCACGTTTTAGTACTCTGGAAGGCATGACAACATGGTAAGTCGCATAACATTCACACTATTAAGATAAGAAGGGAGCATGTAATAGTCAAACCTTTCATTACTGATGTTACACCCCGTGTTTTCGTACGTAAGAATACATCATAAGTCAATTAATGTAAGCTCAGAAAGGGAATCATCTTTCAAAAGTTTACAAAGTTAGTTGATCATGTTAACGTGGAGGTTACAAATATTTAAGATCATTAGTACCAAGTAGCAAGAGGGTTAAAAGGTTTAGAAGCTAAACGAATTGAAGAAAATAAGTTTCGTCGAAAGTCGACAAATTGGAATGTTTTACCATGTACTTTTGGGGTGATACTAGGGTTCTTAACATTATAAGAAGATTATATTATGAGTTGTTTTAGACGTACGATAGTTGGTGTTATGTTTTGAAGTCAAGCGAGTTGTGGAACAAAAGTTGGAAAAAGGTCATCACAAAGTTCCATTCATAAATGTGCTGAAAATTAGGTCAAATGTAACTGAGCTTTTCTCCCAATATACTTGGAATTAGGGGATGATCTACATATCAAATTGAAGATCTACGAGTCTAGTTTCCAACGCATTAAACCGTTCATCGATACGATATTGGAGTAGAGAGATATTTGCATTTTCGTGAGACAGCGCAGACTGGTAGGTGACAAGTAGGTGCATCACCTACTTGCCAAAATGAGAGGACTTAATTAAAAGCCCCAAAGTCGGCCAAGAGGGGTCTTTTAAGGGAATACAAACTGAGTTATTTCACCTGTATTTCAGACCAAGAAAACCTAATTGAACCCATGCAACTCCTCCCCCAAAATTCCACACAAACCCTAGGGTATTCCGGGTGTTACGACGCGATTCTAGTGCTGAAAAGTCCGGACAGCATGCTAGTTTCTCTTTCTCCTTCTTGTATCCATGTTGAGGAACTTATTTTTGATGAAAAAGGACCAGGTTTCGTGGGTGATACTCAGTACAAGACTAAGGAGCCGTGAAATTGCATAGCTTGAGGTTGGGAAGAATATACAAGGTCCCGATAGACAGGTTGACATTCCTCCTAGTAGGCTATCAGCTCAGCGAAGGTGTTGGTGTACTCCACTTGCTCCGGAGTTGCCTATTTGGTCAGTATGCTTTGGATATGTATTGATTGGTATGGCGGGGCCCTGTCCCAACCTTTATGATATTAGGTACTCTTAGAGGCTTGTAGACAGATGTCAAGTGTATGGATACTTGTATGGCCTTTTCGGCTTATGTTATGAGTTTACAAATGGCCATGTCGGCCTTATAGGCCCGTATGTCACATGTATAAGTTTGCATATCATGGTGGGTCGTCAGATGTTGAGTATTACCCTATGTTTCATTCTTGTTATCTCATGACGAGTTTTCTAGCTCATTTACCATGATAGTATGATAAGAAAGATATGTTATGTTGGTACTCGGTTGAGTAAGGCACCGGGTGCTCGTCGCGGCCCATCCGGTTTGGGTCGTGACATATTTGGTCTTAAAAGCAGTTTTCCATTCATCTCCGGGATTCATTCGAATCTGATGGTAACCACTTTTTAGATCAATTTTAGAAAAGATTTTGGATCCATGTAATTGATCCAACATGTTGATAATAGGTGAATTTAACTATAATCACGCCTTAAATAACCACCTTCTTGCATAATTTTGATGATAAAAGTGATAACAAAATGCTCTTATTAGTGCTTTTCATGATTTGCAGGTGATATATGACCAGGGAAGGCTAGGGAGTACTTTTGGAGTCAAAAATGAAGAAAAAGAGGCCAACTGTGAAATTTCCCAAGTAAACCACGCAAAACAGGCCTGAAGATTCAGAGAACTGTGTTGACCGCGGTTCCACCGCGATCGCGGTAGAACCGCGGTGGAAGAGAGTTGCAGATAAAATGAGATTCAGAGAAGGCATTTGGCCGCGGTTTGACTGCGACCGCGGTAGAACCGCGGCGGAAGCCGAAAACTTCAGGGACTAAAGTGTAAAACACGGGATTTTTAGACCTAAACCCTAGTTTAAATACGAGACTTCGCCCAAGAGAGGCATGTATTGGATTTTAGAGTATCTTGGCAAGAAAAACTATTGTGAGAGAATACCCAAAAACATAGTTCTTCTTTTCTTTGATTTTTATTGCTAGTTATGATGAATTCTATCTTAGTTTGTTTTCCCATAGCCATGAGTAGCTAAATCCTTTGTCTAAGGCTTTGATGGAACCTATTGGGGAATGAACATCTTGTTTATGTGAATACAAATTGCTAGTTTCAATCTCTATTTGTTCAACTTTGTGCTTGTTGTAGTTAATTGACAGGATCCTCAATTAGCTGTGCCTATTTAGTGTGCATAACTTGGAAAAGAGTGCATATTTAGGTTATTGTTGAACAACACCACTCCCAAAGTATAAGAGGAATCTATAATCGCGGGTTTAAAGGCGGGATAAGGGATAACGAAGCCTTGGGTGTAATCTAAAGTGAATTGTACTAAATAAAGTAAGCTAGTGTATCTCGGGAGAGTGCAATTAGTATATTACTGTGATTACTCGGGAGAGATTTACGGTAAGATGAGCGTTCATGATTGATAGAGATGTGTTGGTAAATTTGTATGAGCATAAACAGAAGGGATTCCTTCAATAGGGGAAATCTTTGCCTTAGCTTCTTCTCATCATTGTTTACAACCTTAGCATTTTAGTTTACAGCTGTTTAATTTACTTGCAATCGTAGTTAGTAAAGCGACCTTCAACTGTAATTCAAACATCTGGGAAACTGGTTCTAAAGAGTTTAGTAGGTCTAAAGATAGTGATTGATAGGTTAATTCTCTGTGGATTCGACTCTGGGCATAATACTCAGGTTATATTTGCAACGTCCGCATTGTCCTTTTTATAAGGCATAGTTGGGCGTGATCAAATTTTGGCGTCGTTGCCGGGGAATTAACGGAATTATCAATTACCATTGATAGAAATACAAAAATTCTTAGTGTGGTCAGTTTTCTCTATACCCAACTTGTGAATATTTATGTAATTAATTTTTCTTACCTTGGTCTATTTTTATTTTTATTCGTGTTTATTTTCTTAGTTTTGAAAAATGGCATCATATAATGAAAATTGGTCGGATGGTAGTTGTTCATACTTTGATGACCCTTGTCCTTTGTGGAGGACCACACTCGTGGCAAAATTATTTAAATTTTCCCAGGGGTGGATTGTGCGCACAATCTCAAACCCATGAG
>NC_031989.1:3654098-3700976 GCF_001879085.1 Nicotiana attenuata
TAGGAAAGTAAGGAAGAAAGGTTACCGTACCTAACGACATAGTGAGCTAAACAAGTAAATGATCTTGTTAACAACAGTCTCACTACAATATTGTGTACACTACCATAAGAAAGTGGAACCTATCGTGGCTAATGAATGGAAAAAAAAATCAAAGGGGATGTTTGAGATCATATGAGGTACAGGAAATTACAGTATTCGTGGGCAAAAAGACAGGCGAAGTATTCATGCAACAAGTGATAGAACGACCAGCAAAAGTAATTGCTTACATTTAAGGACAACTGAGAAGGCACAAAAGGTAATTTATGGTGCTAGCAAATTAATGGAAGGTTGCGAGTAGTATAAATAGATTGGTGTAGGTCCTAAGGTGAAGCATTGTAAAGCAACAAGGTTTTAGGTAGATAGGAGTAAGGATATGAAAAGGTGAGTGAGAAGGTGACGAGAATATGTATGTCCTCGGGATTAAACCCATCAAAACAAGGGAGCTGACGATTTCCATATGTAATAAAAAGCTCGGTACAGCCTGAATGAACACAGAGGAGTCTAAGACTAGGTGCATTTAGAAGAGATGGAATGCTGCCCTGGTAGTAGAATAAGGGTGTAATTGTGATAGATAGGAGGATGACGCTTAGGCCTTTGATTGAGTAACGATTTAACGAGAAAGGGATTTTATTAATTGCACGGGATTAGAATACCCCCATAAGATGAATCATTGGGATGCAATGAAATATGGTTATTGAAGTATAGTATTATCCCTAGGTGGATCAGGAAAATCACTTCAGATGTTCCTCGATAAGATGTGCCCTAGTGATAGTGCATTACGTAAGAGGTTACAAGTTATCAGTAATAGATTATATTTCAACATTAAGGTGAATAAACAATAGATGGGTACAAGTTCCAAAGTACAAGATGAGATTTGTTTGTTATTCTTAAGATGAATAATAATGAGGAAGCACTAAAGGACTTAGATTTATACATATAGGATAAGCAGCGAAAGAGTAACCTGGAGTTGGGTAGCAAACCTTGGTAATAATAAACCGAAGTAAGTTTTATGGTATAGTATAACCTACCTAGATGTAGTAAATCCATAAGGATAGATATACAAGGCTATGAAATTAGAGATAGCAATAGTCTTAAGTTCAATAAAGTACCAAGCGAAAGACATCAGTACACCAATAGATGCCTAGAGGGACAGCTTGTCATAATTCTGTATATGTTCATAAAGTGAGGCTTAGAGATTGGCTAAAAGATGGAGGAAAAAGGGAAGACGAGTCGCTAGGCACTCATACAATGACACAGTCGTACATACTACATGACATAAGGTAGCAAATGTTACGATGTTGGAAAATTCCGACCACAGGTCATGGTATGAGAAAGAAGCCTAAAGGTGGAATACCCTGGCCTTTGCATTTATTTACAGAATAGTTTCCTAGATGTCAAGGACAATATTAAAGAATTCTTAAGAGCTACAGGTTATGAGACTCATAAGCGCATTAATCAACATTCGAGGACGAATGTTCCAAAGGGGGGAATGATGTTACACCCCGTGTTTTCGTACGTAAGAATACATCATAAGTCAATTAATGTAAGCTCAGAAAGGGAATCATCTTTTAAAAGTTTACAAAGTTAGTTGATCATGTTAACGTGGAGGTTACAAATATATAAGATCATTAGTACCAAGTAGCAAGAGGGTTAAAAGGCTTAGAAGCTAAACGAATTGAAGAAAATAAGTTTCGTTGAAAGTCGACAAGTTGGAATATTTTACCATGTACTTTTAGGGTGATACTAGGGTTATTAACATAAGGAGATTATATTATGAGTTGTTTTAGTCGTACGATAGTTGGTGTTATGTTTTGAAGTCAAGCGAGTTGTGGAACAAAAGTTGGTAAAAGGTCATCACAAGTTCCATTCATAAATGTGCTGAAAATTAGGTCAAATGTAACTGAGTTTTTCTCCCAATATACATGGAATTAGGGGATGAACTACCTATCAAATTGAAGATCTATGAGTCTAGTTTCTAAAGCATTAAACCGTTCATCGATACGATATTGGAGTAGAGAGATATTTGCATTTTTGCGAGACAGCGCAGACTGGTAGGTGACAAGTAGGTGCATCACCTACTTGCCAAAATGAGAGGACTTAATTGAAAGCCCCAAAGTCGGCCAAGAGGGGTCTTTTAAGGGAATAAAAACTGAGTTATTTCACCTGTATTTCAGACCAAGAAAACCTAATTGAACCCCTGCAACTCCTCCCCCAAAATCCCACACAAACCCTAGGGTATTCCGGGTGTTACGACGCGATTCTAGTGCTGAAAAGTCCGGACAGCATGCTAGTTTCTCTTTCTCCTTCTTGTGAGGAACTTATTTTTGATGAAAAAGGACCAGGTTTCGTGGGTGATACTCGGTACAATGTAAGTTTATGCTTCTCCTTCCATTATCTATGCGTTTGCGAGTTGTAACTCGATCGTAAAGAATAGACCTAGCTAGTTTCGGAAGAATGGTATGTTGTTTGATCTTGTGCAATGGTTGGCTGGTTTTGATTTTATTTTTAAGTTAAATTCATGGCTGGTTTATTGTATAATAGGTGTAATGATGTACGTTTGGTTGTATTTCTCAATTTGAAAGAAAAGACAAGTCGAAACGTGTTTAAGTAAACCGAAAAAATTATGTTTGAGTTGATGAACTTGTGGGATTGTTTTTGGGCTGTTTCGTGTTGGTATTGGGTTTTCTCTTTTACTACTGTTTTTATGGAGTTGAGAGGAGGAAGGGTGTGGAGAAACACCACATAATGGCAAGGTTGTTTGTTGGTCGTTCATCGTAACATTTTCGGATTGTTTGACACTATTATGGTTGTCGTGTTTGTATGAAGTGATAGGGGTATGTTGCGCTGTTTGTGATTGTTTTGACTAGTGTGAAGTCATATATATAGGGGAGGTGCTGTCCATTTCATTGTAAAATAGATTGTGGTTGATACATAATAGTTACGACGCTTAAACGATAACGAGAGTGTCATTTCTCTTATTGTAGACTAAAGAGCCGTGAAATTGCATAGCTTGAGGTTGGGAAGAATATACAAGGTATGTTAAGGCTCTTCCTTCATTCTTTTGGCATGATCTAAAGTGAAACGAACATAAACGATACGCTATTTCATAATGAATCTACTCCTAGCAACTAAGGTTGTCCATGTTATTCTTTCCTTACAAAGTTATTCCAAGAAAGTGTATATGATCCTTAAGTCCTAGTGAAGTTCATATTGATGGTATGATGTCCATAATATTAATCGATGGTGCAATGACCTTATGTCACTCCAAAGGGTTTAGAACGTGACTTCATGAGTCTAGCATGCATTATATATGTATCTATTTTACTCTACGAGCCGCGCTATAGTCGGCCGGGTATGGCACCTATTGTGCAACCACTGATCTGTTAGGTTTACCGAGCTCCACGTGGCCGGGTACGTTTTTACCGAGTCCTCTTTGAGGTCGGGTATGATATGATGATGATGATGCCCACAGAGGCGTATGTTTTTAAAAGTTTATGTATATATATGTATTATGCATTTCATGTCAGTAGCCCCCAGAGGCACTCAGATGTTACAGGTTGTATCTCCTCTATCTCTCTTTACATTACTGTTCTTATTTATGCTTTCCTGCCTTACATACTCGGTACTTTATTCGTACTGATGTCCCTTTTGTCTGGGGACGCTGCATTTCATGCCCGCGGGTCCCGATAGACGGGTTGACATTCCTCCTAGTAGGCTATCAGCTCAGCGAAGATGTTGGTGTACTCTACTTGCTCCGGAGTTGCCTATTTGGTCAGTATGCTTTGGATATGTATTGATTGGTATGGCGGGGCCCTGTCCCGACCTTTATGATATTAGGTACTCTTAGAGGCTTGTAGACAGATATCAGGTGTATGGATACTTGTATGGCCTTTTCGGCTTATGTTTTGAGTTTACAAATGACCATGTCGGCCTTATAGGCCCGTATGTCACATGTATAAGTTTGCATATCATGGTGGGTCGTCAGATGTTGAGTATTCCCATATGTTTCATTTTTGTTATCTCATGACGAGTTTTCTAGCTCATTTACCATGATAGTATGATAAGAAAGATATGTTATGTTGGTACTCGGTTGAGTAAGGCACCGGGTGCTCGTCGCGGCCCATCCGGTTTGGGTCGTGACAACTGAATTGAAGTTGGTCGTCTCTTGCTCTTTGACTTCCAACCTCCTCAAGCAAACAAGAATATATAGCTCTAAAATGGAGCAATCTGCATCAACAAATTGATAATCACGCTGTTTTCAGTTTGATTCGTCTTGGTGGTGTCCTAGCGGTGGAGGATATTCATATTTTAAAATGGTTTACGGGTGACTCACTCGATATACAAATGGTTTGCGAATGACTCGTATCATATATAAATAGGTCGAATTTTAAAAAAAATATATATAATAAATGAAAAGAAGGACGAAGTGCGACAAAAATAACTCTGTTATATATTTAGTCTATATATAAGAGGAGACTATTGTGTCTAGAGTATGGGAATAGCTGAAGAGGTCGAGTGTCGAAGGAAATTTAAGAGGAAGTGATGTGAAAAAGAAGGTGAGGAGTCCGAACTATTTTAGCTCTATCCCTAAACTTTCCAGAAGAAGCTAGTCAACACTCAACACAGAATGCATAATGACATACCTTTCAAGGCTTCCAACTTGGCCGTTGAATACTTGAGAGTGCTGTTTTAAAGTTATCAAGTGATAAAAATCCAGATTTTTTATCCATATGGCACACAACAGCAAACCTAATGAAAATTACCATACAATGAGTTTTCATTAAAAGAACAGATATTTGATACAACACTGTGAATGCAGCAAATAGGTAGTTCAACGATAGGTAGACTTACAAAAATCTCAATAGATGGTTCAAAGTTGAATCAGAATCGCATAATGATGTAATGATGTCTTTGAATTCATCATCCGACAAAGTATTCTAATAAATATTAAGGATAATTTAATATCTGCTAGCAAAAAACTGATCACAATTCGTCAAATTATAGCAAATTTGATTCTTGTTTTTATGTCTAATCTAAAAAAGGGGTTTCCAAAAGGAAACAAACTATTTTAAACCTTGGCTTACAAGAGGACAAGTATTTGGAGCATCTCATTTAGGCTTAGCCCAAATTTGTTGTTACCACTGTTCTAAAAGATACCCTATACTTAGCTGAGCATTTCTGAGCTTCTCTCTCTCTCTCTCTCTCTCTCTCTCTCTCTCTCTCTCTCTCTCTCTCTCTCTCTCTCTCTCTCTCTCTCTCTCTCTGGTATCATGGTATCATTTAACTTTAATTCATTCCTTGACAATGAAAAGAGTAACGAGTGAAAAGGATACAAGAAGCTTTGTGTTATAAGCAGCTACATATTGAGGAGGAAGTTCTGACTCTGTTGGCAGTAGCAAAGCGTGCTGCAAAATTCTGATATACAGATTGTCAGTATTGATAAAATTTCTTGCAGGCAAGAAATCAGAAACCAAGGTATGCAATGAGAAGTTACTTTCGCAAGTCTTCCTGCGAAGGGGGTAGAAACAACAGCTTTCTATGTGAGAAATGAGACCTTACTCTCTTCTCTAAGAGTTGATCGGCATCCTGCACAACACAAGTTTCACCACTCTTAATTTACTCATTACTTCAAAAAGTTCTCCTATGGTAGCTATATGTATTAAATGACTCAAATGTGCATTAATGACAAGGCAACTGTTTCAATCAAATTTGATCTTGTTCATCAGCAACTCAAAACAAGATACTCAATATTTTCAAAAAAAAAGGAAAAAAGAAAAAATGAAAACGAGCATGCACATTGATTACTTTCGAAAGTTCGGCGGTGAAGACTCAGATTGATTACCTTCTCCTCAGAAGGTGTGATAGAGGATTGTGCAAGGATTGCAAGGTTATCCCGGGAGAGACCCTCGCGACTCAGCACAGGCTCTTAGCGTTGGACGTCGGCGTTGCGATGAAGAGGTATGCTCGTGGCCGACCGAGGATTAGATGGGGATCTTTAACCCAGGATAAAGCCCAAGAGTTGGATGAGAGGTTATCCGCTATGGGAGCTTGGAGGAGTAGTGGAGACGCGAGCACTATGTGCTAGGTGCTTGGGATATCAAAGGGATTTTCTGGAAGGCACCAAGGCGACTGGTGGTGGAATGACGTGGTCCAAGGTAAAGTGGAGGCGAAGAAGGTAGCGTACGCAAAGTTGGCGGGGAGCACAAGCGAGGAGGAGAGGAGAGCGAATAGAGAGAGGTACAAGGTGGCTAGGAAGGAGGCAAAGCTGGCGGTCACGGAGGCTAAGAATGCAGCGTTTGGCCGCCTATACGAGGAATTGGGGGAGAAAGGCGGGGATAGGAAGTTGTTTCGGCTGGCTAAAACGAGGGAGAGGAAGGCTCGGGATCTGGACCAAGTAAGGTGCATCAAAGACGAGGATGGTAGAGTATTGACGGGAGAGTCCCAGATTAAGCAGAGATGGCAGACGTACTTCTCAGGCCTTCTAAACGAGGAGGGGAACCGGGATATAGCGCTAGGGGACTTGGGGCATTCGGAGAGTCTACGAGATTTTAGGTATTGCAGGCGCATTAAGGTGGAGGAGGTCGTGGGGGCTTTGCGTAAGACGAGTAGGGGTAGAGCGACTGGGCCAGATGAAATTCCGGTTGAGTTTTAGAAGTGCGTGGGTAGAGCAGGATTGGAGTGGCTGACTTGGTTGTTCAATGTAATTTTTAGGACGAAGAGGATGCCAGAGGAGTGGAGGTCGAGTTCAGTGGTACCGTTGTACAAGAACAAAGGAGATATCCAGTGTTGTAACAATTATAGGGGTATCAAGTTACTTAGCCATACCATGAAAGTCTGGGAGAGGGTGGTGGATGTGAGGGTGAGGAAGACGACGTCTGTATCCGACAATCAGTTTGGGTTCATGCCGGGTCGTTCCACTACGGAAGCTATCCACCTTATTAGGAGGTTGGTGGAACAGTACAGGGATAAGAAGAAGGATTTGCACATGGTATTTATTGACTTGGAGAAAGCGTATGACAAGGTCCCTAAGGAGGTGCTACGGAGATGTCTCGAGGCAAAGGGCGTGCCGGTGGCCTACATAAGAGCGATCAAGGACATGTATGATGGAGCTAAGATTAAGGTTAGGACCGTGGGAGGCGACTCGGAGCATTTCCCGGTTGTTATGGAATTACACCAAGGCTCTGCGCTTAGCCCGTTCTTATTTGCCTTGGTGATGGATGCATTGACACACCATATTTAAGGGGATGTGCCATGGTGTATGTTATTTGCTGATGACATAGTTCTAATTGATGAGACGAGGGTCGGTGTTAATTAGCGGTTAGAGTTTTGGAGGCAGACCCTCGAGTCTAAGGGTTTCAAATTGAGCAGGTCTAAGATAGAGTACCTGGAGTGCAAGTTTAGTGCTGAGTCGACGGAAGTAGGCAGGGACGTGAGGCTTGGATCTCAGGTCATCCCCAAGAGAGATAGCTTCAAGTATCTTGGGTCGATGATTCAGGGGGACGGAGAGATCGACGAGGACGTCACTCACCGTATAGGAGCGGGCTGGACAAAATGGAGGCTTGCATCTGGAGTCTTGTGTGACAAGAAAGTGCCACCGATACTCAAAGGTAAGTTTTATAGAGTTGTGGTTAGAACGGCCATATTGTATGGGGCAGAGTGTTGGCCGGTTAAGAACTCCCATATCCAGAGGATGAAGGTAACAGAGATGAGGATGCTGAGGTGGATGTGCGGGCACACTAGGATAGACAAGATTAGGAATGACGATATTCGGAAGAAGGTGGGTGTGGCCCCTGTGGATGACAAGATGCGGGAAGCGAGGCTCAGATGGTTCGGGAACGTGCGCAGGAGAAGCCTTGATGCTCCGGTGAGGAGGTGTGAGCGGTTGGCCGTGGTGGGTACGAGAAGAGGTAGAGGGAGGCCTAAGAAGTATTGGGGAGAGGTGATCAGGCAGGACATGGTTCGACTGCAGATTTTTGAGGACATGGCCCTTGATAGGAAGGTCTGGAGGTCAAGCATTAGGGTCATATGTTAGGGGGTAGTTGAGCTTTCCTTACTTCATACCGGGGGTGAGGCGGGGTTGGATTAGGGTTGATCTTAGATGGCTTGCAATTTATGTTGAATCCGCACTATTTATTAGTAACTTGTTGTTTATCTTAGCCCGGGCCTTAGTTACTGGTTATTGTTATCGCATGTCATTTTTCTTTTGGTTGTTGTGCTTCTGTTACTATTACGATTTCTACTGGAGTTACTAATACATTGTCTTTTTTTGTCCTTTTTATTTCCGTCTTTCTGAGCCGAGGGTATACCGGAAACAGCCTCTCTGCCCTATTGGGTAGGGGTAAGGTCTGCGCACACATTACCCTCCTCAGACCCCACTTTGTGGGATTTTACTGGGTAGTTGTTGTTGTTGTTGTTGAGCATGCACATTTGATTTTTAAGTCCCAAAAAAACAAAAACATCTGGACATAATGATGTTGAGGAATGTATGGTTCATAGAGAAATAGAACATGCAACAAAAAATAATAATGCTAAAACTAAGGAACATACCAATCTGCAACTCACACCAATGACAACAGCTTGCGACGTAACAGACTGCATTGCATCTAGCAAGCTATAGAGTAATCGTTGTTTACCCTGCAAATTCCAGAGACATCCGTCCTTGAAAACTCAACATATTTTCTCATATTTTTCTTCACTATATGAGAATCTTACCTGTGTAAAAAGGTCAAATCCAGCAGGAGAAGATGTGCCAACCTGCACCCTGATGAAATATTACAGTAGAATGAGCAAATCCGGCAGGAGAAGAAAAAACAAGTACATGTTATCTTTGAAGATTAACTAACTTGAACATTCATTTTCAAAAGGAAAAGAATCTAATTTCAACATTCTCAGGCACTTTGAAAAGAGCCTATTCTCTTTTGGCAGTAAAGCAAAGAAGGAAAATACAAGCCATATAGGCTCACATTAACATGGATAATACAAACTGGGAGTTATCATCAAATGATGCCTGTTAAAGGAAAACACGATGACTGGTTGATGCCTTTGGTTAAAATATAAAACGGATATCATAACCGGAATGGACAGTACCATTTTTGAGAACATCAAGTGATGCTCTATACATAATTGCCTTGCAATCTCCTACAAGATGAAATAATATCAACAACAACATTACGGACAAATATAACAAGGACAAAGATGTAACACTTTGTTCAAAGGGGTTAAAGATTTAGGAAGATAAAGCAGTTAAGCTAGAAGTAGAAGAAGATGCAGGTGAATCCCTGATATTACTTGCGCACTTCATATTTGAATATTTCGACATTTTAAAAAAATAAAGAGAATTTTTCTATGATACCCAACATATTCCATTTGAACTAACTCTTGCTCAATCAGTTTTTAGCTATCAATTTGTGAGGGACACAAATTTAGTATCAATTTAAGCACGAAACTTTTAACTGATAATGGTTTCTCTTTACTTAATAGTTGACTCTTTCTATGGAAACCTTCCTGGTAATTCTCTAACAAACTCAGCAAACTGCATTCTGCTGCAATATAGTCTTCTGTTTGTAATTGAGAAATCAAGAAATTTTATTGTTCCCATATCTCCATTCCACAATAAAAATAATTCTGATCTCCATTATGCTTTATATATACATGCACAATGACATATGAAGTAAAGACAGTACAACAAGCATAATAGTAAAAACAGTCAAGTGCAGTACAAGTAGCCAGTGAAAAAAGCTCTGACTTGGGAAATGTGCCAACTACACTCTCTCACTCCTAACTTTTCCGATGGCCATTTCCGTCGGTAACTTAATTTTATTTGTCCAATGGGAAGGAAATCCTTTTTCATAGCTGGTAACAAGTCTTTCGAAATTCTAGAAGATTGTGAAGGGATTGACAGGTTGTATGTGTGGATCGAAAGGGGCCATAGATTTTCCAGCCAGATTAAAATAGACGAAAACAATTTAAGATGGGTATGCGAACAAATGCAGCAAGCTTCACGAGGCCAAGGAAATCTGTATAGAAGATGGGGGAGGAAGATCCAAGCATACACTTATAGAGTTTATCAAAATTACAACATCCATGGGAGATACATCAGAATTGAAGCATGGGCAGGGGAAAGGAAAAAAGCTATCATTATTCCTGAAGTTTCTTACAACAGGGGATGGGGGGACATTGCAGGGAAAATATTACAATTCTTGTGGGAAGCTTCAAATTAAAAATTCAAGGAAACTACTGACTTAGGGGGGAGATCCTTCTTGGCTGCTGCTGAAATACCCAAAAGACCATCTCTACAAAAAGAAGGAGAATCCTATACAGAGAATTCCAAATTTCTGGATAAATGCTTGACAGGAAGCTTCAACGATTCCTTTCATTCCAACCCTAATCCGGAAGTCATACAACAGTGGTTCACCAAAAGGTGGCAGGTGACAGTGGGCCCGAGAATCACCCCTCTAGCTCATAACCAATTTCTGTTCGAACTCCCTTCTAGGCAAGAGGCGGCTAGAGTAAAGGCCGGTGAATGGTTTTGGAATGGAAGACGCATGTCTCTTGAGTGGTGGTCTCCAGAAGCGGGTTCAAAGCCGGCGTGCGAGGAAGCTAATCAAAACTGGTTAAAAGCATTTGGGGTCCCTTTGTATGGATGGACAATGAATAATTTCCGCTTTATCGGTGACCAGTGTGGTGGCTTCATCGGAATTGATGAGGATACAAAGCACAGATCTAATCTTCTCTAGGCTCGTATTTGCGTCCGAGGGAAGGAAGTCAACCACCCAAAAGAGCTGATTCTGGGGGTTGATAACATGAAATACAAAATCTCAATTAGAGAGGACCAAATAATCAAGCTTATTACAGAAGAAGAAAGGTCTAATGGGGTGAAAGAAAGGCAAAAAGGACCGAAGGTGGAGATGGGGAGGAAGCCGGTGGAAGATCGGAAGAAGGAGCTGCTGGTGGTGGAGTCTTCGAGCTTCTCCAAACTGGCAGGGGAGGGACCGGTGGATAAAAGAATAGGGCACAGACAACAAGGTTACTTTAATTCAAACTCATTTAATGAGTCACGTGCCAAAGTGGGAAACCTGCCACGTAGGATTCCACTAACCCAGCCCAATAAAAAAGGTGATGAGAGGAGTAGGAGGTGGGGTCGAAATTTGGACCACTCTTACTACTCAAAAGGCCCAAAAGGCCCAAAGTCAAAAATCACAAATTTCCATAGACCCAATAGGAAAATCTGGAAGCATGTTGGGTCTCTTCTTGACCCTTGCTCAAGTCGTAATAACCCAATACCATTCACAAACAGATTTGACCCCCTTTATGCTGAAATTGAAGCGGCAGAAGATGTCCAACGTTCAAAGCTCAGGCCAGAAATCTTTGCATGCGAGTCCCACTCTGAAGCTGATGATGAAGCTGAGCCTATGAATCAGATAATACCAAGATCTCCATCGATTAACTCTTTTGGAGTGGTAAGTAGCTCTGAAGCAGATCTCTCTTCTTCTGAGACTCTGCCTCTCCCTTGGCATGGTATGGACCAACCAAACTCTCGAGAATTGGGAACTCCAGCAATAATTGAAACTTCAAGATGGACCAAATCAGTGTTGTTAAAAGCATGCAAGGTCTTTGGGGTTAATGTGGCAAGTTTCGAACATGAAATTTTCGGTATGATTCTAAGAATGGAGCACAAAAGACAAGAACAAATCCAAAAACAAAAATCTGCAATCAAGACCATTTCAAAAGGGAAGAGAAAGCAGTCTCTAGAGTTGGAAAGACTACGATGGGGCATTAATTACGAAGGAAGGAAGGCTGGGGAAAGGGACAGGCAATACAAAGCCTTCTCTGGATAAAAATCAAAATATTAACCTGGAATGTTAGGGGCCTTAACGAGGCAGAAAAGGGGAGCACAATTAAGTCACTGATTCATAAATGGAGAGTGGATATAGTGTGTCTTCAGGAAACAAAAATTGAAGAGTGGTCAATACAATGGATTAGACAAGTTTGGGGTAATAGATGGGTTGATTGGGCAGTTTTAAAATCAACAGGCAGAAAAGGGGGCATCATAGTTTTGTGGGATAAAAGGGTATGGCTGAACAGAGAGATACACCAAGGCCATCATACAATTACATGTATGTTTGAAAGTGCTTTGGAGGACTTTAGATGGTGCTTCACAGGGGTCTATGGGCTCACAACAACTCAGATAGGGAGATCTTTTGGCAAGAACTAGCAGCAATCAGGGGAATATGGAACGAGCAATGGGTCATAGGGGTGATTTCAACGTCTGTAGATATGAGAGTGAAAGATATAATTGCATAAGAAGATCTAGGGCCATGAAATCCTTCTCTGATATCATCCAAGAATTAGGAATCATAGACCTGCCTCTTCAGGGGGCCCAATATACTTGGTTTAGAGGTGAAGGCTCACTACAGGCATCCAGAATAGACAGGTTCCTCATCTCCCCAGAATGGAATGACAGCTTCAATGCAATCAAGCAACTAGCCCTTCCCAAAGTTGTCTCTGATCACAGGCCTTTACTTTTGGAATGTGGAGATTGGGCAGCCAACCCATCATATTTTAAGTTTGAAAATATGTGGGTTCAGGCTGATGGTTTCTTAGACAAAGTCAAGGAATGGCGGCTTGGATACTCAGTCGATGGCAGCCCAGACTTCATCCTTTTGCAGAAGCTTAAATGTCTAAAAAAGGACATAACAAGCTGGAATAAGGATTCTTTGGCCAGTTGGAAGCAAGGAAGACTAAGACTCTAGAAGACTTAGCTCTTCTAGAATCTGCAACTGAAGGCAGATTGATGACTCAAGAAGAAAAAGAGAAGTCAATGCTCATGAAAATGGAATTGCAACAGATGGCAAAGGCTGAAGAGATCTCTTGGAGGCAAAAGTCCAAATGCCTATGGCTCAAAGAAGGAGATAGGAATACCAAATTCTTCCAGAAAATGGAAAACTCTAACAGGAGATCTAACTGTATAGACAAGCTGATGATAGGGGAAGACATATGTGAAGATAGTGAGGAAATTAAGGCTGAAATCTTGAATTTCTATCAAGATCTCTACTCTAAAAGTGAACCATGGAGACCTAGTGTTAAGTTTGAAAACTTAGCTACACTCAATAGAGAGGAGAAGACATGGCTGGAAAGATCATTTGAAGAAGATGAAGTGAAGGCAGCAATTAATTCCTGAGCTCCTGACAAAAGCCCAGGTCCCGATGGTTTCACAATGGCTTTTTTCCAGCATTCATGGGAGATTATCAAATTAGACTTAATGGGGGATCTTAATCACTTCCACCAGCATTGTTACATGGTAAGGTCATGTAATGCATCCTTCATCACTCTAATTCCCAAAAAGAAAGGTGCAATAGAACTCAGAGACTCCAGACCCATAAGTCTCATTGGGAGTGTGTATAAGATAATAGCCAAACTCTTAGCAAAAAGATTGAAGACTGTGATAGGAAAGCTGGTTTCTGAGGAGCAAAATGCATTCTTGAAAAACAGGCAAATCACTGATGCTTCCCTTGTAGCAAATGAACTATTGGATGAAAGATTAAAGAGAGGGAACCCAGGAATCCTTTGCAAGCTAGATGTAGAGAAAGCTTTTGATAAGGTCAGCTGGTCTTACCTACTGAACTTACTGAAAGAAATGGGGTTTGGAGATAGATGGATTAGATGGATCAAATTTAGCCTTACCACTGTTAAATACTCTATCCTAATAAACAAATCTCCAGTAGGTTTCTTTTCCCCTCAGAAAGGAATAAGGCAAGCAGACCCCTTGTCTCCCTTCCTTTTCATCTTAGCTATGGAAGGATTGAGCAGAATGTTTGACAAGGCTAACCAAGAGCATTGGATTGAAGGGTTCAAGGTGGGCTTTAACTCAGGCCTATCAGTTTCAGTCTCCCATTTGTTGTATGCAAATGACACTCTAATTTTCTGTGGGGCTGACAAGCTTCAAGTCCAGTACCTCAACTTGACTCTCCTAATTTTTGAAGTTATCTCAGGGTTACACATCAACATGGCAAAAAGTGTGATATACTCAGTGAATGAGGTGACTAACTTAGAGGAACTGGCTGGGATAATGTGCTGTAGCATTGGGTCTTTCCCAACATCTTACCTAGGGCTTCCGTTAGGAGCAAAGCATAAAACAATTGAAGTTTGGAATAGAGTCATTGAAAAGGTAGAAAAAAGACTGGCTTCTTGGAAAATGCAGTATTTATCAATGGGGGGCAGATTAATGATGATTAAAAGTGTCATGGACAGCATTCCTACTTATATCATGTACCTCTTCTTTATGCCAAGCAAAGTCAAAAAACAGCTTGACAAAGCCAGAAGATCATTCCTATGGGAGGGCAATAGTGAAGATCACAAGTTTTATTTGGTTAAGTGGTCCAGAGTAATCATGCCTAAGCACCAAGGTGGTCTAGGAGTTAGGGATCTCCAAAAGCACAATAGGAGCCTTTTATTGAAGTGGTGGTGGAGGTATGCTCAAGAAAATTCTTGCATATGGAAGAAGGTGGTGACAGCTAAGTATGGGAAGTTGGACAACTGGAGCACAAAACAAAGCAGAGCTCCACATGGAGTTGGGCCCTGGAAGTATATCAACAGCTTAAAACAGGAATTCTTTCAAGAGGTAAACTTCAAAATAGGGGATGGCAGATTTGTTAAATTCTGGAAGGATAGGTGGATCCTGCCCCAACCTATAAAAGACACACACTCAGGCATTTTCCAGATAGCCTTGGATCCTGACTCATCAATTGCACAAAATAGAACAGGGAACTTATGGGAACCACTCTTCAGAAGGAACCTGCAGGACTGGGAACTAGAGGAACTCTTTGATCTCTTCAGAATCATTGAAGGTTCTTCCATAGACACTCAAACTACAGACAGGCTAAGATGGGGCAACTCCAGTAAGGGTATATACACAGCGAAGGCAGGGTGCAACAAATTGTGTGCACCTGATGGAATGATTGACAATTGGCCATGGAAACACATTTGGAGATGAAAACTACCCACTAAAGTTATTTGTTTCTCCTGGATTGCCCTCAGGAATGCTACACTGACACAGGACAATCTATGCGGAAGGAGCATCCAACTGGCCAATAGATGTTACGTGTGCTACAACAATACTGAATCAGTAAATTACCTCTTTTTGCACTGTCCAGTGGCCGGTGACATCTGGAACATGTTCTTAGCAGTTTATGGACTCAGTTGGGTAATACCTATGGACATCAGAGATGCATTTGAAGGCTGGTGCTCCTGGAAAGTTGAGAAATCCATCAAAAAAACCTGGCAAATGATCCCAGCTTGTATCTGCTGGAGTATATGGACAGAAAGGAATTCCAGATGTTTTGAAGGCATCTGAACTTCCACCAGTCGTTTGAAGTCTAAATGTCTAGTGAATTTGTTTAGTTGGAGCTACCTTTCCCCTGTAAAAGATGTCATTTCCCTTTTAGATTTTATTAGCTCCCTTAGCATGGCATAATGCCTCTTTTGATTCTGGTCATGGCTAACTCATGTCTTATAGGTTTTTTTGTCTTTATAGAGTTAGCCAAGGACTCACACTTTGTAATTTTATGACATATTCTTGATGCATTCAATGAAACATCTTACTTCATCAAAAAAAAATAGGTAAATGTGCACTTTTTTAAAAAAATGTTAAAAAAGAAATTGGAGTGATTTGGAACTCTCTTCCTCTTTTTTTTTTTTGATTTAGATTACTTTGATGGTTTAGTTTCAAACACAAAATTACCAATTGCTGCCAATGGAGTACGGCTACTGCTCCTAAGGAGTGAAAAAAGATCTCCATAGTCTTACTCTTGGTACACGATACTATCGTTATGAAGGAGGGAATAATACGATCAACCAAGACTCCTTAAATTTTAATACCATCTTTGTTCACAATGTAACTGCGCCTGACGAGTTGAGTCAAAATGCAGTATGCTAATGTATTGGGAGAAAAGCTTCAGATCAAACAGACAAGTGATGTTCTGGTGTTCCCTGCTATTGGGTGAAAGGAGGCTAGCTTGCTGAGCTTGAATAATTTCTTGGAGTTCCCTTTGATCCTGGAGGAGTTAGAACTTCTAGTCCATATTTCACCTTAACAAGGGTGATCTCAAGGGGAAGGAACTGATACAGGTAAAAATTGGCTATAAACTCAAAGGACATATGAGTTGAAGGTTGGTTTAGAACAAGGCATGAAAGTAGATGAGAGTATGAACATGAGCTACAAACTTAACATGATTTAGAAATCAGAATGTAGCTGGAAGAAGCTAAGTTAGAAGTTAGTTACAACACCTCTTAGAGTGAATAAACAGTTAGATTAGTTATTTGAAGTCCAGAAAAGTCAGTAGGAGTTTTAGCTGCATTTGCACATATGTCAGCTCTTAAGATTAACATCCAATTTGTCCATTAATAGCCTTGTATATTCTAATCAGATCAATGAACAAAGAACTACATTTCCTTTCTTAGTAACAATTCTATCCTCTAAGTTGGACTTCTAGGTGTAGTCCGTTGAACCAACATTTCCCTTCTCGACCTGCCATAGCTCGTCAAGTCCTACCTGCATTTATTTTGTTCAAGCTTGTGCTTTGTAACACTACAACATAAACAAGACTCTTTTTTCTATAACAACAATAACTACTACACTACTACTACTATACCCCTCAGCCCCAAACAAGTTGGGGTCAACTATATGAATCCTCACTGATCATATTTCCTATTTTAAATTTGTTATACAACTTATATTGAGCAGAAATCCAACCTGTACCAAAAAACAATTAGCTAAAAAAAGGGAATTTGTATACGCACCTTCAAAGCACAGTTGTCGTCACTGTGCAAGAGTCCATTCAGTTTAATCTGTAATCAAGATAGCGATTAATTACAATCAAACCATAAGTCTAGTGAGATTTATTTTCCTATAGAAGTATGTCACATTTTCACAAAAGAATGCAAAATCGAAAAGTTGAAGATATAATAAAGATAACTAATTAAACTAAATCAATACCATACAGATCATATCGGGATATTCTTGCAGCAAATCCTTGATAACAGCTCCAAAATCTGACATGAATAATAATTTTTAAAAATTAATTATCAAATCAAGTTTACATTTTTATCAAATTTCTCAGCACTTTTTACAAAAGATCAACCAAAGAATTAAAAAGTCTACTGATCGGAACTTTTCCACAGCCAGGAGGGCCAAGAAGTAGAACTGAGTTGTTACATGCGTCAGTTACTGAACTTGACATTATATACTTCAATTTGCTGAAACAAATAAGAGCTAAACGCAATTACAAATAAAGAGTCTTCAACAAATTCTTGAAAATCCAAAAAAATGAAATAATTATTTAATATGGACTGTAAAAATCCAGAAAAATGAAAATAAAAATGGGAGCTTTTTTACCGAACTTGTCATTATACACTTCAATTTGCTGAAAGAAAGAGGAGCTAAACGCAATTACTCATAAAGGGTCTTCAATAAATTCTTAAGAAACTACTTTGTCCATTTCAGATTTCAAGAATATGAAATAATGTTCAGTCTGTAGTGAAAAATCTAGCAAAAAATGAGAATAACAATGGGAGCTTTTTTGTTCCTGAATCGTTATTTGGGGAAACAAAGAAAAAGGTGAAGAGCTAAATGCAATTACATATAAAGGGTATTCAATAAATTCTTGAAAGACCAAAAAATAACGAAAAATATATTCAATTTGGAGTGGAAAATCTTGAAAATTGAGAATAAATGTGGGAACTTTTTTTTACCTGTAATTGCTATCTGGGGAATCAGAGAAAATGGTGAAGATGAAATTAGGATTGCAGAGTCTGGTTCTAAGCAGAACCTTAGCTTGCTCTACTGGATTTTCAACACCCATTTTTGATGGAATTTTTACAAAGAGAATTTGGGAGAGAAATTTGTGGAGAAGTAAACTTGGCGGGAATGAGGGCACTGCGAGTGAAGGAAGCTCTGGCAGAGTTGTCCCTTGGACTGGACTGGGCCTTTTGTGAAGAAAAGGGCCAAAAGTAATAGAAGAATTAAGGGAATCTTACAGAAATGTCTCAAAAATGTCTCAACTTGTCAATCTCTAGCCATTAATTATAGACTTACCAAAACTAACCAAGTATATATAAAAATTAAAAACCCAAAGAAATAAGGTTCTTTTTCTCTAAGAATCACACACAAGGATCTGCTTCCATATTTTCAAGCGTGATTAGCAACATTAGATACAAGACGAAAGGAAATTTCATAGCAAATAAAGTGCTGAAATACAAATATATATATATATATATGTGTGTGTGTGTGTGTGTGTGTGTGTGTGTACAAGATTCCAAAAATCTAAGCAGAAAATGACCTTTTTATAAGTGAGATTCATTGAGAACATATAGATGAGTCGATATATAGAATTTGAGGAACATTGGAGGTGATTTGGACTGATTTGATATCAAATTCGTAGTTAAAACCGAGTTCAAAAAATTCTTCTGTGATACATGTAGTATCTCGCACTCATGTATACATAGATATACATGTGATACACATTTGATACAAATATGATACACCTATCATTTTTTTCATGTTCATCTTCTACGTCAAATTTTTCAATTCAAACCACCTCAAAACTCCACCAAATCATCCCAAAACTTAAATTCAAGCTCCTTAAGATGTACCCAATATATTCTAATAACACCCATTCAAAATAAAGCAAAAATTGACCTTTTCGGCTACAAATAGACAAAAGGCTAATATTGGTAATATTTTATGAATTGGTCAATTTTTGAATAAGCTACTTATAAACGGACATAGCTGGTATTTTCCAAAGAATTAGCCGTCCACCCAACCACTTAAAGTAAAAATAGACGGTGGAGGTATAATATATGGATAATTTATGTATTATATATGTATAGTCAATGTATAATCTATGTATATGGCTAAAAAAAAAAGTAAGCCGTAAATATGGCTGGCTATTTGTATAAAGATCCCGTAATATCGAGGAAGGAAAAAACTCAGAAATAGCCAGATTTATAACTAGCAATTGAAAAATATCCACAATTTTAAAAGTAATCAAAATTTAGCTATTTTTTCATGCCAATATAAATCTGGAAAAAATACCCTTAAAAATTTAAAAAAATTCCAGCATAATATGATGGAGTTCGAAATTTTTACACATGAGATTCCAGTATAATATACTGGAATTTCATGATGTGTTGGAGTTCCAACATAATATGTTGGAAGTTCATATGTATGAGCTCCAATGTCCAGCATATTATGTTGGAACTTTTTGTGTGCTGGAGTTCCAACATAATATGATGGAAGTTTATACGCAGGAGCTCTATAATCCACCATATTATACTGCAACTTCCGTATTTCATCGATATAGTGATTATTTTTCCATGAATTTACAAATGCTGATTATTTTTCAATTATCAATCCGAAAACTGGCTAGCCCGTGCTATTTTCATAATAAGGAATTGTCTTGATTTTTTTGAGAAATCTATATTGTATAGTCGCCCCCAAAAATAATAACCGCTATTTTTTATATATATAATATAAAAAACGTATTATACATAATTAGTATTTTTTTAATATTTAGCTAGCAGATGAAATTATTGTAGCGAATCGGCTAAATAAGTTAAAAGCCTTTTTAACGATAGACTACCTTCCACCAACACATGTATTGAATAATTTTATCATCAAAGTTTAGATAAATAAAAAGAATTCACCTTGTATTTTTGTCTTTAGCTGAAACTCGAACTTTGTGACCTCGTGATCTCATACCTTACTAATCACTAGTCAAGCCCTTGGTTTTGTCTTGATATTAAAACATCTATGAGACAAATTATGCATGGATAATAATCAAGGTACTGGAATATAATAACTGATAATACGTCAATTATAATGTAGAAGTTAAAATATATAAATTGTAATGTAGAGATTTAAAAGTATTTTGTTTACTTGAAATGATATTTAATACATAAGGATTATTTTGGTCATTTTAATATTTTCGAGACAAACCAAAATTTGACTAAGGGAGTAAATTTTTTTGCATGATGGGAGCTAGAGGCAATTATCCTATATATTATTTAGCTTTCTATATTTAAAAATAATTTAATTTTAAATTTTTTACTTTATTTTATATAATATTTTTTGTTGGGAACAAACTAAAATGGACCCGAGGAAGTTTTATTAACTGTAAATATTTAAAGAATACCGTAAAAATATTTGTGTGTTCCAAAAACACGTGAAAACTATATTTGTCTTGAAATAAATAAATATAATACCCTTTGATTTGAAGCACATTTGCAGAAAGGCGCACGTTAGAGTATATACAAATCCACCGCTAGAGTACGCCAGGATCTCAAGATATTCTTTTAGCAAAGACAAGTGAGAACCAATCATCTTCTCAGCTTATTCAAAGACCCTTCACCATTTTCCTCTGAACAAAACCACACACAAAATAAAGCCAAATCAGAAAAAAGAAAAAAGAAAAAAAAGATGGGAAGTTCAAGTGCTCTCATCTCAAATCTACACCTAACTCAAACTCACTGTTTCAAATGCATAAATTCAAGAACTTCTCTAAATATTAACCCCAAAAGACCAAAATTGAATCTTTCTAGCAGAAAACACTTGAAGAAGTTCAATAGACTTGTTTGTTCAGCTGTTGAAGATGCTAAAGAGAAGCAAAGAGAAATTAATGGTGCAAATGCTAGTAATCTTGGCTCAGCTGTTGAAGATAGGCCTGGTAAGACAAAAGGACAATTACCCAAATGATTATTATGTAAAAAATTGAACTTTTTATTGTTTTCTTGAATTTTCTATAAAGGTGTAAATTTTAATTTAAAAAGTTGGTTCTTTAGCTAAGTTGATGGTCAATTGCTAGTAGTCAGCTGTTGAAGATAAGCCTGGTAAGAAGGGGAAAAAAGAAGAAATACTCAGAGGTTGTGAATATTGATCTTTGAATGGTTATCATGATTTTTTGATATGGGTATTTTGTATTAAGGTATAAAAGTTATTTTATAATGTTTCTTTGTTGTTGGAAGTGATGGTAAGCAACCTCCACTTCCAACCAAGAGGTTGTGAATTCGAGTCTCCCCGAGAGCAAGGTGGGAAGTTCTTGGAGGGAAGGATGCCGAGGGTCTATTTGGAAACAGCCTCTCTACCCCAGGGTAGGGGTAAGGTCTGCGTACGCACTACCCTCCCCAGAGAATTGCTCTGATTGTTAAGACTATAATATGGTGAATTTGGGTTTTGGTCTTTGGGGTATTTTGAGCAAGAGTAGAATTTGGCATATGCTTGTATCTTTCTTTCATCATTAGTTGAGGAGCTAGGTTTTAGGAGCTGAGTTAAGTAGTTGTTATCCTACCTATAATTTCACTAGTTATCTGTGGCTGTTAGTTGTAACTTGTAGGTTATAGTAGAGGAGCTTTGAGGAAATTTGAGCTGGAGTTTTTGCATATAATATGGCACCAAGGTATTATTTGCATATAATATATGAAGATCTTCACAACTTCCCTGGTAACTTTATTAACCTTAAACCCTTTTGTGCATTCCGCATCTATGGAATTCAGCATCCTGCTTAATGGTTCCATCACTATCAGGAAGAGGAAAGGAGAAAGGGGATTTTCTGTCTCAACCCTCTAGTGGTTCATTGGTGTTTTTGTTTCTTCTTTTCTTTTCTTTTTTGATAAGTAATGGTCATATTATTAATATGTACTGCCCAGCATAAAGAGAGTGCCAGGAATGTGTAGTTACAGATTGCAAAAATTCGATTCATAACAGTGTTCGTAATGAGCTGAGGAAGCCTAACAAGGTTTCTGCTTCATCTACATCAGTTGTGTCAGAAGGCTAACAGAAGGCATTTGTACTTGAGTCTAATTACATTTTCCTTTTTCCCCGTCAAAAGTCCTAATGTTTCTTTCTATCCACACAGTCCAGCGGATAGCTCTAGGGATGGTTGTCCCGTATACAGTATACTCTTATCTTGAGCCCCCACCCCCACCCCCCCCCCCAAATCAGCACTCTACTAACTCTTTGTAAGAGTTCCTTCAACAGTTCTTCTATTTCTTCCCTTCGATACGTACCACGTGAGCGCCTGAGGAGTCATTCCCCAGTATTTTAAGGGTTAACTAGATTGCTGATAATAATACACATTTCTGTTTGTTGACTGGAATATTAATTGCACCTTGTGAGTTACTGAAATTGCTCGTCCTTGCCCTAAGGTCAATAATATTTATAAGTATGCATCTCTTTTTCTATGGAAGTGTAAAAAATGCACATGTTCTTTGTCATTTTATATAAAAGCTTATCTGTTTTTAATCATTTTGGAGCAGTATATTTTCTTAATGTTGTAGTATGCATGTATGTGATACACTTTGGAAAAGGAAAAAGTATTATGAGGTGCCAAAGTGATTGTGGTGCATAGGGGGCAAAAGAGGAGCAAATTGAACTGTCTAATGGTATTTGCTGAAAACAATATCTTAACCTTCCTTCTTCTAATCTGCACAAAATTGTTTGCTTATTAGTTTCTTTTGTTAAACATACTTTGCTTATTTCGTGGGTGTACAATTGTCTATGCAATGTTCAACACTTCTGCGTTGCAACTCTCCAGAACAACACCCTTATTGTACATAAAATGATACCCTTTTTTTTTCATTCTCTTTCTCATTGTGCTGTGATTATCCATCAATGCAAAATAGTTTTGGTGTAATTATATTGTAATAATGCATTTATTTTGAAATTCAGATGTTGCTGATGGCTCAAGCAAGAGTGTATTTAAGAATGGAGAATCAGATAGTGAAGGGAGTATTATTTATGATTTCCTTTACCCTAGTAAAGAGCTCCTACCCGATGATAAAGAGATGACTCTATTTGATCATTTGGAGGAGTTGCGACAGAGACTCTTTGTGTCTGTTTTGGCTGTTGGTGCTGCTATAGTGGGATGTTTTGCCTTCTCAAAAGAACTTATCTTGATTCTTGAAGCCCCTGTTCTAGCACAAGGTGTTCGGTTTTTGCAACTAGGTCCAGGAGAGTTCTTTTTCACTACTTTAAAGGTTAGATCTTTATTTTAATTTTCTTTATCACCCAAGTCCTTTTTAAGGGTTAAAAGTTTGTTCTTGTGCCTGATATTTGGCTCATTATCGTGATTATATGCTGAAATATACACTCCTCTATGATTGAATGTCATAGTTTCTATTTAGGCCATTATAAAATAATGAACATTTCGATAGCAGGCGCCTTACGACTTACAGATTGTAAAAGCTAAATTACCCTTGCTTTTTACACACCTTGACATTTAAAGAAACCAGCAATTAATCAAGCCCATTTCCGGAATTCTGGATTCACTTGCCTTAAACTAATCCTTGTCTTAAACTTTCATCTTCAAAATCATGTACGAGTCAAACAAGTGGTTAGAGTATTAAGTTGGCATCTTCTGATTCTTAACTGTATAATGTGTTCATAATTGGCGTATCCTAAAAATGTGCTTATAATTGTTTGCGAGGGACTTGTCCTTGAATAATTGTTTACAAGCTATATTTGTTCATGCGACTTCTAGTATACAGCTGGTGATATAGTGCTAAATGCTTAACTAAAACAATATAGTAATGATAACTAAAAAAGTTCAAACATAAGATTGGAGTTGATCACGATGTCATGATGTTCGTGTTGTTGGGATCAAATTCGATATTGGCATTCATACTAATTTGGCATGTTCAGTTTAGTAACTATACTTTTTTCACTTTTGATGTAGGTCTCAGGATATAGTGGCCTTCTTTTAGGAGCTCCCGTGATTCTCTACGAGATCATAGCCTTTGTTCTTCCTGGTTTAACAATGTCAGAGAGAAGATTCCTGGCACCTATTGTCCTTGGATCTTCAGTGCTTTTCTACGCCGGCATTGTTTTCTCACACTTGGTTCTCACTCCGGCAGCCTTGAATTTCTTTGTTAATTATGCAGAAGGGGCTGTGGAATCCTTTTGGTCCATTGATCAATACTTTGAATTTGTGCTCGTACTCATGTTCAGTACAGGATTGTCTTTCCAGGTAAATCTCTTGCTTGTGCATATTTTCTTTTCTGCAACGAGTATATAAGAACACCCTGCATATTAAATAGTTTAGTGGAAGGAAATTAGAAGGGAACCTTGGAGTAACGGTAAAGTTGTCTCTGTGTGACCTATATGTCACTTATTCGAACCGCGGAAGCAGCCACTAATGCTTGCATTAGGTAGGTTGTCTACATCACACCTTGGACCCTGCGTGAACGCGGGATGCCTTGTGCATCAGGCTGTCCTTTTAGTGGAAAGGAAATTAGAATCTAGAGCTTCTCAAACCTTTGGCCGTACTTCACTACAACTAATGCTTCCATAAAACCACCTTGGCCATAATTGAGCAATGCTTTTGGGTTGAAAATAGAAGGGAAGTATTAGAATTTTTGAGCACCCAAAGGTGTGGCTTAGCGGTTAATAAAGTAGGTGAAGACTATGTGTGATCATGGTTCAAATCCCAGTAGAGACAAAAAAATGTTTGGAGATATCTACCCAATTGATGGTGGGAGGTAGCAGGTGCCAAGTGAAATAGTTGAAGTGCGTGTAAACTGGCACAAACACCACCATTATGAAGGAAAAAAAAGTGAGATGATTTTTGGTGTAGTAGTCAAGAATATGGCCATGGTCTTTCAACCTAGGGCAGTTTTGAAAATATTTGTGACTTCACTCTGTAAATACTATGCATGATTTTTGGATTTTGTCAGCTCTGTCATATGATAGTTTTTGTGTCAGAACTGACATCTTCCCTCTTTTGTAATCCCTGCATCTACTTGATGCCTTCTAATGATATTTCACTTAGCTTACAACAATAACAACAACATATCCATTGAAATTCCACAAGTGGGGTCTAAGGAGGGTAGTGTTGACGCATCCTTACCCCTACCTTTGTGAAGATAGATAGGCTGTTCCGATAGACCCTCGGCTCAAATATTCACTTACCTTATCAAAAAAAAAAACTAAATATGATGTTGATCAGCATCCTCATGATGTCAAAGTTGCTTTGACCCAAGTAACAATTCTATAATGCATCCCTTTTACAGGTTCCTGTCATTCAACTGCTTCTGGGACAAACCGGTCTTGTATCAGGAGATCAAATGCTGTCGATTTGGAGATACGTGGTGGTAGGTGCTGTCGTTGCTGCTGCAGTGCTCACGCCATCAACTGATCCTCTTACCCAAATGCTTCTAGCTGGCCCCCTTTTGGGACTTTACTTGGGTGGAGCGTGGATGGTGAAGCTTTCTGGTCGATAGAGTGATCGCCCGTTATGTGGTCAAAACTTCTGTTCTTTTGCATCAATATACCAAGAAGTATTAGTAGAATGATCATGCATAGGACCAAAATTCATGTAGCATAAAAAGGACATTTGAGTGGAGGATATATGATCTGTTTTTCGAATACCATTTACTATTTTCACAATCCATGTAATACTATCCAATGTGTATAATTAGGAGATTAGGTGACAGTCTCTTCCCGAATTCGTTTTAATGGATCTTTTTACTAATATATGAATGAAAAAAAATCATAAATTTTGTGTATTCGCATAAACTAAAACGGAGGGAGTATCTTCTTTGGGGCCACAGAAATGATGCAAAGGACTTATATTGTGTAACTTTATCATTCAATCCTCTGGACGTACAGTTACACGAAATTCAGCTAAAATGAATTGTCTTTATCGTCGGATATCATTGAGAAAAAATAGGAATAAGTGATATCAAACAATTTCCTGCAATTCTTCCAAGTACGGAATGAGTAATGAATCAAGCTACAAGTTTCGATCTACAACTCTATATTCATTTAATGGCAAAAGGTCACAAACACCAAAAACACATCAAACTAATAGTTAACTCTTTTTACTCAATACTCATAGCTACAAACTAAGAATCTCATTGAGAAGCATCTATTTCTCCTTGCCTTTCTCTTTCCCCTTCTTTACTAACATTACTCGATAACAAGGTTTTCCATCTTAGACATTGTACTAGTTGCATCTGAGTGATCTAATTCATCTTCTAGCTGTTTCAATGAACTCCGCAAACCAGTGCATGCTTTAACAAAATCCTCAGAACATCCTTTAAGTTTTTCCAACTCCAGCTCAGTTTCATCGCTAGTACTTGCTATCTTCTCCGTAGCAGCCCTCAACACAGAAATTTCTTGTGGAGGATAAAGAGAAGCTCCAAGTTCATCAACTTGCAATCCAATTTCTTGAGAAAGTTTTAATAATCTCTCTAGAGAGGCTACAAAAGTAGCATTATCCGCGGAACTTTCCTGCTTTAGCAAGCTAGTAATGGAGCGAATGAGTTCTTTAATGACCACAAGTGTTTCAGACACCACATCAGTAGTTAACCGTGCAATTTTCATTTCCTCCGGAGAAAGATCAATGCCTAGATCACCACCAAATGAATCATCACTATCATCGGATTTGCTTTCTCCTTCGGGAGAATCTTGAACAGAAGATTCATCTTCCACATCAGATGATGCTGGCTTCAGTTCATTCATTTCGCGAAGTACATCTTTCATGGAAACGGCAAGTTGCGTCATTGCTCGACCTATAGCAGTAATATTGGTGGCTGGAGTCTTCTTAAGAGCTGAACAAGCTTCCCAGACAGTGCCCACCAACTGTGGGATCGATAATTTCTGTTTTTTGTTGTCAGATCCTGCACATCCATTTTGGACAGCAAAATAAAGTTGGTCATGAATTAAACAGCTGTTAAAGAAATCAATATGCAAGAACTAGATGTAGAAGATACATGTGATGAATGAACCTAGAAGGCAATATGCCACAACTAAAAGCAGAAGATAAATGTGATGAATGAAATTGAACAGCAGGAACTAGAGCAAATGATTAACTGAATAGCACAGAGAAAACCATATCAACTGAATAGGGTCCACTTGGTAAGAAACAAAAATGTAGTCTGTAAAAAAAAAGTTTTCTTAGAAGATGTTTTATAAAAGAAAACAATTGCCAAAGTCTTCCTACAGTATCTGGATAGACACAATGTTGGTGATAGGTGACAGTCATGGAGAGTAGAAAGGGGAAGGGGAAGGGGGGGGGGAGCGTTTGGGAGGGGGAGGTAGTATTTGGTAATAATCAATTAATCATAAAACAGAGTGAAAGATACATAAAGATAATTGTAGCGGAAAATAACTAATCCCTTTGAAGTTCAGTTATTTTCCCTCATCGTACAAGATATTCCATGGAGAAAATCCCCATCACTTTAACCAACCAAAGACCAAAAGTGATTTCAGGAACATATTTTATGTCTATATAATCAGGACTGTAATCTTTAATTATTTTGTAAGTGTTTCTTCATCTCAAACTATACAATATTTTGGATGAAAACAATTTTTTTTTTGGTAATCGTTAATTCCAGGAGTTACCTGCTACCTCCCACCAGCTAACTTTATCCACCAAGACTTGGGCAGATGGAAAAAATCACCCAATTCTTTTTGCCTCCATTGGGATTTGAACCCGAGACCTCCTGATTCTGAACCCACTTTATTGACCACTACGCCACACCCTTTGGTATGGATGCAATCTTACGCTGACAAGAATCAAGTAAACTTGCATCCTTAGGGCTGTAGATCTATACTTAGCCTATAGGTTAACACTCAACATTGCTGTTTTGCTACTGTGTTCTGCACCTGGCACATCGTGAACTCTCCTCCCAACTGTTCCACAGAGAAAGTTTCGTAGAAAAAGTATTTTCATCGGGATATTTTACACCCTAGCACATGAAATGCTATCACCTCATTTACATGGTTTTCTGCCATTAAAAAACTTCTCTCTTTCCCCCTTTTATATTTTTTGAGAAGGTAAAGTGTCCAGTATATTCAAAAAATCATCCACGCAAACTTTGTGCTGGAAGCCAAAATAGGCAATTACTATATATTCCCCCCTTTTTTTGGAGGTGTTGGTATTGGCAGAAAGGGGTTCTTTATCCCCTTCAGCCTTTCTGCCATTTTATTTTTGCAAGATATACCATTATCTGATTTTCCTTCTGCATCCCTTTCTATGTTTTGTGGGAGGGGGTGTTTCACGCATGTAATCTTTATGCATTTTTTGAAATTTTGACAAAGTACATCAGGGAAACAGCATTTGGACACAGAAGTATAGATGTTCAGCTGTTAAGTAATTGTCAGTACCTTTGGGGCAATAAGCTCTTTCACAGCACTTAGATAAGTTGGCTCATAATTTCCAACAAGCTATCCCAAACAAGGCTGGCCAGTATGACCTTCTTAGGAAATACTTAAAAATTTAAAGATAACACTAAAAGTAACTTACAGGAGCAGTGGCTCAATCATAGGGTAAAAACAAACTAGGTAATCCTGCCTTTTATGCTCTCTATCTATTTTCTTGTCAAACTATAACATGTGACAGAACAGGGATATTATACTGGATGTCGAATCGACATACGCTTAAGAAAGGAATTGAGGTATGGTAATTTGTTTGTATGATAAATACTGGTGTACCACATATGTATAAACTAAGAAAAGATAAGCACTTTCACAAAACAATATGATGACTTCACCTTTTATCCATTTCAGATATTAACACTTCCTAATATTATTACTTGTAAGATTTTCATATGTTCATGGACTTGGGCTTGGAAATTGATAAATAAATATATATATATATATATATATATATAGAGAGAGAGAGAGAGAGAGTGAGAGAGAGAGAAAAGGAGGGTACCATATGAGGACACAGACTCTTTCATCAACATGAAACTGCTATCAACAACTTGCTTAATGGATGCATGAATGCTAGAAGCCAGGGTAGGTCCTGCGCCCACTGTACTTGAGTGGGAGAGCAGAAGAAGCCCTTGCAACATATTAAAATATGAAGCCATGTTCTCCTCGAGTGCTTTAACCTCTGGAGTCTCTCCAGTCCAAAGCATTCCAACTGCATCAGAAAGAAAAATAATTGTCAACTACCAGCATAATCTCCAAGGTAAATGCCTGAAACTTACAATTATCCGTTAATCAAAGTTGAACACCCCCCCCCCCCCTCAAATCCTGTGAAAGCATATCTACGAATTTCTATCTAGGAAGAAAGACCACGGAAGCTATATACTTCAGTTTTTAGATTTAATCAAACAAATTCACTAATTCTCGGCCAACCACAGGTCCAAGTTGCCAAAGAACTTTCATTGGATAGGGGCACGTGCATGACAAAAAGTTGATGAATATTTCTTTTAAACTGGAACAGTGCAAAGCTTGTATCATGGAAAGTAAAAGTGCCTTACAAAGTGGCATGTTTTTTTTTTGATGAAGTAATTGGTTTCATTACTGGCATCAAGAAGATGCATAAATTACAAAAGTGTAGTAATTGTTAGCTCCTTACAAATGTTTATACTAGTACTAGGGAGCTAACAAAATTCAAAAAACTATCAGGGGAGTCTATAGGGGATAGATAAGCCCAGCTATACAAATACATGAGGCATCTAGCCTTGAGTTTGTGGGGAGAAGTTGATACTCCATCAAAACACCTGCTGTTTCTCTCATTCCAAATGCTCCAAAAAATAGCTGCAGTTAATCATCTTCCATACTTTCCTGATGGTGCTATCAACTTTCCAGTAACTCCAAGACTCAAAAGCATCCCTGATATTATGTGGCATGACCCATCTAAGTCCAAAGAGTGATATAAACATACTCCATAAATCTGTTGCAACAGGGCATTGAAAGAAAAAGATGGTTGTGATTTTCTGCCTCCCTCTGGCACATGTAGCATCTATTCACAATCTGAAAATTCCTCTTGGCTAAGTTGTCTTGTGTCAGACAAGCCTCATAAAGTGCAGTCCAGTTGAAGCAGATGACTTTGGGTGGCAACTTGATTTTCCATATTAGCTTCCAAGGCCAATGGTTAGTTATTACATTGTGAGTTCCTGCTAGCTTGTAGGCTGCTTTGACCGAGTACTTTCCTGCATCTGCACTACCCCATTTGAACTGGTCAGGTACTAAAGTGTTGCTTGAGAAATTGTTGAGTGAGGAAAGGAGTCTGAGCAGATCCTCATATTCCCAATCTTGCAAATTCCTTCTAAATGTTATGTTCCATGAGTTGCCTTCTCTGCACTGATGAACTGTTGAGTCTGGATCACTAACCATTTGAAAGAGAGCAGGGTAGTCATTCCTTAGGGTGGTGTTGCCTAGCCATTTGTCCTTCCAGAATTTTATTTGATGTCCATCTCCAACTGCGAAGTGCTGGTTTTGTGAGAATTCCTCCCAGAGTTTGCAGATGCTCTTCCAAACTCCAACTCCATGTGGTGCTCTAGATAGCTTGGTGCACCAGTGGCTTTGGGTTCCATGCTTGGCGTTGACAACTTTTTTCCATAGGCTTTGCTCCTCCTGTGTATATCTCCAAAGCCATTTCATCAATAAGCATTTGTTGTGCAAAGCTAAGTCCCTGACCCCTAGTCCACCCTGGTGCTTTGGTAAGATAACTTTAGACCACTTTACTAGGTGAAACTTGTGACCATCTTTAGTCCCTTCCCATAGAAAGTTCCTTCTGATCTTGTCAAGATGCTTCAGGACCTTACTAGGCATTGGAAAGAGTGACATCTGATAGGTTGGGATGCTGTCTAGGACACTACTAATTAGAGTTAGTCTACCACCCATAGACAAATACTGCAGCTTCCAAGAAGCAAGTTTCTTTTCAAATTTCTCAATGACCCCACTCCATATAGCTTCTGACCTGAACTTTGCCCCTAGTGGAAGTCCCAGGTAAGAAGTTGGTAAACGTCCAGTCTTGCAGCCTAAAATTCCAGCCAAGTCTTCTAAATTATGCACCTCATTAACAGGGTAGATTACACTTTTGAGCATGTTAATATGAAGACCTGAAATAGCTTCAAATATAAGAAAGGTTAGATTTAGATAGAGCACTTGGACTTCTGTCTGCCCCACAGAAAATCAAAGTGTCATCTGCATAGAGCAGATGGGAAATATTGACCGTGCTTCCTCTCCCAACATCAAAACCTTTCAACCATTGCAGCTGCTTAGCTTTATCCAACATCCTACTAAGTCCTTCCATTGCTAATATGAATAGGAATGGTGAAAGCGGGTCTCCCTGTCTCAATCCCCTCTGTGGAGAGAAAAAACCAACTGGGCTCCTATTGATTAGAATGGAGTACTTCACAGTGGAGATATTGAACTTGATCCATTTTAACCATCTTTCCCCAAATCCCATTTGTCTGAGAATGGAAATGAGGTAGGACCAGTTAAGTTGATCAAAGGCTTTTTCTATGCCCAGCTTACATAGAATCCCTACATCCCCTTGCTTTAACTGCCAATCAAGGACCTCGTTTGCTATCAACGAAGCATCTGTAATTTGCCTTCCTTGGATGAATGCATTCTGTTGATTTGAGACCAATTTTCCCATTACTTTCTTGAACCTTTCAGCTAGGACTTTAGCTATGATCTTGTACACACTGCCAATTAGACAAAGTGGCATGTTTTACTTGGTTGGTAATTAGTGAGGCTGTCCTCACTCAGGATAATCTAAGGAAGAGGGGTATACCAATTGTTTCAAGATGTTTGTGGGAATGATGTGTTTCTTCATTGTAGAGTGACCAGCCAGTTATGGGATTTGTTCATTAATCTCAGAGGTGCTAGATGGGTAATGCCAGGAAGAACCTCTGATCTTTTATTATGCTGGAAGAGATAGACTTCACCACAGACAAAAACAAATGGAAAATTGTCCCAACAACTATTTGGTGGACAATTTGGAAAGAAAGGAACCTGAAATGCTTTGAAGATACAACTAACTCTCTACAAAAGATTAAAATGAAGCGTATTCTTCTTTTTTGTTTTTGGTGCAAATCAGAATATGTGGAGGTTCCTGATTCAATCCTAGATGTTTTGAGTTCCTTGCAAGAAGAACAAGGACTATATTTGCTTTTCCATATTGTAATTGCCTATTTTGGCTTCCACCACAAAGTTTGTGCTGATGATTTTTTGAATATACTGGAAACTTTACCTTCTCAAAAAAAAAATGTATCATGCCCACTCCAAAAAGACCCTTCTCTATCATTAGCAGAACATATGACATTCACTTAAATGTATAGATGAAACATGCAAGTGTCGCTCGTCCCAGACAAAAGTTGAAACATCGAAGCATTTAAAGATGATACTTCTGTTTAATCACATCTAAGCATTTAAATATCTAAGTCACACTATTCTTCTTGTAGTATAGGTTTCTGATAACCAAAACAATGTTTACTTCCTCTTTTATGGATAGTCTCTATTAGCTTAACTACAACATATAACTGCTTATGCTTCACTATCAAACATATACACACAACATCGAATTGACAATGACTTATATAGATTCTCTAATGTGGAAACAGATACTGTCCATGCCTGTCATTGTTTTTTTTTTTTTTTTGATAAGGACTGTCCATGCCTATCATTGTAAAACAAAGACTTATCACTCCCTCCCTCCCTCCTGCCATTAATGCATTCTCTTAACCATCCTTTATTTCCTTTCTGATGCACCACATTCTCCCTTTTCTTTTTGCTCGTTGTTCTTTTTTCTAGTTTCACAAAGTACTATCAAAAGTCAAAACAAACTGCTTCCTGGTAGTTACTAAAGGCTTTAGACAAATATGTAATTACACTTGTTGGATTGGCTCTGAAGTAAATTCTAGTGCTCGTACTGCATGATTAGAAGCTATGGTTATGAATGCTAAAGAAAATGATAACAAGTAAAGACACCTGATCTGGAACACAGTTTCTGGCATATCTAGTTGCAATGATATCTTTGCAGCCCTAACTTCAGAGGATCCTTTGTTTTGGCTAACCGAGAAATCCAGAGGCCACTAGCACACGGTTCGAAACTTGGTGGATAATGGTCACGCCACTCTACCCTTCTCCACTTAAATACCAAGCATTTGTCTGCGTGTCGTGACGTGCACCTAACCCACACATCAGAAGTTGTACTCTAACCACTAGACCGAAGCTCTGGTGGCAACACTAACCTTTTCTTTTGGTCCACACGATAAATTGGAAACTACTCATTTAGAACTACTTTGCATCTTGTTCTATTCATTTTCAACCGAAGGCCAGTCATTATGCCTAATGTGCTGAGCGTTCATATATCTATCTCTATCGTGTTGATGCCCCAAATTACATAATAAGAGTCATAATATCATCTAAAATGAAAAGGATATTAGGTAAAAAAAAGCTCATCACAACATTACAAGAGAGTAAAAAATTCTCAAGGAGGAAAGAGAACTTTCAATATCAACCTCCATCTTACATTTGTAATATTTAAGCATAAATTGCATTATTTTATTTAAAAGAAAAACATAACCTCGTTTCGTCAAAACCAAATATAAGCACAAATATGGAATATATATAAAGCATAAAAATTGGAATTTTAAGCAGCAAAATTATATACATAAAAGAGATAAAAAAAGATTGACCCATAGTAGCTTGTTTATAAAGCTGTTCACCCATTTGAATTACTTCTTTCCAGCTTACTCTTTCAAGTGATGATGATGGTGTTTGATTCAATACCTATAAAATAACAATAAAAAAAACAAAAACAAAAACTCTTTTTTCATAAATCACACCATACAAATATAATAAAAAATGCAAAAAAAATAAACCTGAAGAGTTTCATGAATGTTATTGAGATGTTGATTTAGAGCTCTATTCAATTGCTCTTTTGCTGCTTTCCCCATTTCTCTTTTCTCTCCCCTAAAAGTTAAAAACCTGCACTGTTTGCAGAAGAGTTGAGGCGGAAGAACACGGTCGGGTTTTATTATCAGTCGCTAGAACACGACGTCGTTTAACAGGAGTGCGTTTTATAAATCGTATTCGATCAATGCGTTTTATACATCACATTTCCCATTGCAACTTCTACGCATTCAAGTTCCTATATCTAACTGACAGGAAATAAAATAAAAAAAATATTTTTGGCGAACTTATAAGATTAAAATTGCTTATGAATATAAGGGACTATTTTAAACTTATCTCAAATACAATGAACTATTTTTGTCATTTTCTCGTTTCTTGTCCTAATTGAAAAAAAATAAAAAAAAATCCCCCCTATACATTTTTTGAAAACTGTAAATTTATAATTGCACCATATTATGATAATTGCTATTCTAGCTGAAGTTTAAATTACTTCTTTTTTGTATGTTTCTATTTTGTCGTAAAATCCCACAATTATGAGTTATTCCTTCGAGTATTAGCTTTTTTTCCCTTCTAATTTTTATATAAAAAAACTCTTGTTCCATTAAAATATATCTCTATCATCTTTTAAATCTGAAACTGGTAGCTAATAACAAAATTTCACGTGTGCCTATTATTATCCATTTAAAAATATGATCATCTTAATCAAGCTAATTAACAAATTTTTAGGAACAAAACATTTATAAGTCACCCACTAAAGGTTCACGGGCTAGCCAGTATTCGGACTCTTAATTGAAAAATAGCCAGCATTTGCAACGTCATTAAAAAGTAGCCACTTTTTTGCTGCAACACGAAAATTTCCAGTATAATATACTGGAGATTGGTGCACCTATATATGAACTTCCAGCATATTATGCTAGAACTTCAATGCACGGAAAGTTCTGGCATAATATACTGGAGATTGAAGCACATGTGTATGAACTTCCAGCATATTATGCTGGACTAGTATATTATACTGGAACTCCAGTATATTATGCTGGAATATTTTCCGGATTTTGAATAGTATTTTCGCTCAGATTTATCTTTACCTGAAAAGTGGGTAAAATTAGATTACTTTTGAATCTGTGACTATTTTTCAATTGCCACTTGTAAATTTGGCTAATTTTTGAATTTCTCCCCAACTAAAGTGTAGCAATTGAAGGAAAACCTTGGAGTAGCGGTAAAATTATCTTTGTTCAAACTGTAGAAGCAACCAACCCTGCATGAATGCAAGATATCTTATGCCCCGGGTTATCCCTAACTAAAGTCTAGCAATTGTTTAATGTCTCATGTGACATTCAAGATTGACAATAAATTGCCCAAATTTACATAAACGTGATAAACAACAACTACACCTCAATACAAACAAGTTAGGATTAGTTATATGAATCCTCACTTCGCTCAACTCATATCAATCAACGCGATAAAAGAAGAATAAGAACTCAACTTTGATTATGCAGATTTAGAGGACATACAAATTAAAGTAGAAACTTTAGAGGACAGAAGGGAAAATTGGATCCTCTCTCTATTTTTTATTAGTTCAGTATTCTGTAACTTGTTCTAGACTTCAATAAGAGAAGTTCAATTCATTTATAGGCCTCTCATTTACATTAACCTGTTATCAATAGATGATTTTTCATCAGCATGAAGTCTCTCCCTTGCCATTGCAGCTTGTTTTTTCCAATTTGTGCAGCATGTTATCACAGATAGTAGAATAGATTGCACAGCAGCACCCGAAAGTACGCCGATCCACAGGCCTTTCCCCCTAAAGTTAAGCCAGAAACCTAATGAAGCAGCTATAGGAATTCCACAAAGGTAAAATGAAGCAAGATTGACATAGGCTCCGATATGCTGCCAACCACATCCCCTCGCAACACCTACAATGTGCACAAACCCACAATTAGGCTCCGATATGCCTGTTCTTGTCATGTATCTATTAGTGGCAGATTCAACAATATATATATATACATAATACAATTTTCCGACAAAGGAGATTCAGTTGAACCCCCTTTTTGGTAAATGTGGCTCTGCCGCTGATATTTGTTACCTAAGTGTAGTAATTTGATGTGGAAAAAGTCTAACCTGAAAGAGTTCCTTGCAAGCTGTCAGTTGTGACAGATATACATAGAAGAGGGGCCATGTTTGCGACATAGTCCACAACGTCCTTCTCATTGCTGAAAATGTAGCCAAATACGTTTCGACAAGCAAAGACAGTTGTGCTTACGAGTATTGTCTCCGTGGCCGCGATGAGCATTGCAGAAAGCACAGATACGCGAGCTCCTTGATGATTTCCAGCTCCTAATTGATTAGATACTCTAATGCTGAAAGTAAACAGGAAGTCAATGTTTAAGCAGATATTTGAGAAACAAACCACATGGAAGTGGAAAGTTGGATTAAATACTTAGACAAACCTTACAGCACCAGCGAGACCAAATGGTATTGCATAAAGCGTAGAAATGGTGCTCAGGCTGCATTATAAAAATTCCCAAAAGATTAGCGAAATCTTGGATTTCATGGATCATATTGCTAACTGAGTTTATTCATTTGAGAGCGAGATGAAAAACATACCATATAGACAGAACTGAAGTTTCAAGTTGTGGATTTGGCAATAGGCCTGATAGCAAGATGAGCAGCTCAAATGACCACCACTCAAGACTACGAAAATACAACACGTAGCAAATTTTGTAGAAACACACACAACCAAAAAGTATATTTAAATTCTTTAAATGAGTGGAAGAGGGAGTTGAAGTACCAAATCATGATTGCAGAAGGGTAGCAAACTGAAAAAACTCTCTCATTCCCTTGACGATCTCCCAAGACATTGGTGCGCGTGTTTTTGCACAAGCAGGAGACAGCTTCATGTATGAAGCAAGTATTATGACATTCAACCACATCGATATACCAATAGCTATTGCCGCGCCAATATTACCTAAGCCAGAGCGAAACACTAGCACCCAAGACAGCGGTATGTGGAAGCATATTGTTATGCAGGAGCTTACGAGCATGGGAACAATCATACTTTGCATTTGATAGTACCGAATAAGAGGATGAAGATTTGCATAAGCAAAGAGAGCAGGAATCAGCCACTTAATGAACTTTCCAGCTTCATGAGAAATCTGAGGATCTTGGCCGACGAAGGTAAGCAATTTTCCCATATACATCCATAAGACTGTGAGGGGAATGCGAACAATGAAGAGAGAAAAAATGGTAGTGTATGTTTGAGTACCAAGCCTTTGGTATTGCTTAGCTCCAAAAGCTTGCCCACAAAGAGTTTCTAGTGCACTGGCCATTCCTAACTACAAGGCATATTTAAATAGTTGTCAGTGGGGATGCCAAAAACAAGAAAAGAAAAAAAAAAGGTTGTTCCTAAAGAAGTAGTCCGTCTCTTCATATCTTTCAACAAGCTATAACTCAACAACAACAACGACAACAAATCCAGTGTAATCCCACAACAAGCTATAACTCATAGTATGCTAAACGAAGAACGTCTATCATGTGCATAGGATATTCATTATCATACAATAAAGTATAACACTCTTCAAATCATTCAAACCATTTCATCTTTATACATTTCTTTTCTGTCTCGAAAGCTTTTAATTCAAAGAAAGGAAGTATGTATTAAGTTTGATATGTTTGACCACTGACCGAGCTGATAACTTCAAATGATCAAAAGCAATGAAGGTTCAAGAATATCAATGTTCACTTAATAGATGGTTGCAAAGATGAATTGTTAAACAAGAAAGCGAAGAGCTTCTATACTAAAAACTTTGACATTCCATTTCTTCGCTACACTCTCAAGACGATAATACACTGTTTCTCGAAACATAATTTTCCGCCTTATGCATTTCAACTCATATTTCCCAATATCTTTACTTCACAATATTCATAACTTAATCCTTTAGTTAAAAGAAGAGCTTACAAGCGAAAGTTAGCACTGAATTGAGTTCGACAGCAAATTTGTCGAACTTATAAGTTCCCAAAATTGTAAACATAACACATTACAAGTTACATAAGGAAGAAAGAGCTTAAGTTCTAGCCACGGATAATGTATTGATTTTTTACATTTTAGTCAGGTAAAACTAACCTACAACTATAGGCATTAAGTATGATATGATAACCCGAGATATAGAGCGAGAACCTGCTACAACCAGTTAAATTGCAGTAATAGAAAATTCTTTAGACTGTCATAGAAAGACCATTTCTTTTGCCGCAAAAACATTGAACTACAACCTCGTAGACATCTAAACATTATACAACAACAACAACAACAATCCCACGGATGGGGTCCGGAAAGGGTAAGATGTACGCAGCCTTACCCTTATTCTAGAAGGACAGAGAGGCTGTTTCTGATAAACCATCGGCTAAAGAAAAAATAAAAAAAGTAACGGCAATAGGTAGTAATAACAACAAGATAAAACAAGAAGACCAAAACCAAGAAAGCAAGTAACACCAAGTACTAATAACAATCTAAGAATAAAGAGGTACCATACTAACACTAATGCTATCGAGCTGAGCAGACATACGGAGAACGCTCGAATACCTACTAACCTACTACCCTAATCCTCGACCGCCACACCCTCCTATCAAAGGTCATGTCCTCAGTAAGTTCCAGTTGCGTCATGTCCGCCTAACACTTCACCCCAGGACTTCTTTGGCCTACCTCACCATTCTTCAAAACCACCCCTAACCTCTCACACCTTCGACATGGGCTCATGTGCTTCTCCTCTTAACATGTCCGAACCATTTCAACCTCGCCTCCCCCATCTTATCCTCCACGGGCGCCAAAATTGTAAACCTAACACATTACAAGTTACATAAGGAAGACAGAGTTTAAGTTCTACCCAAGGATAAGGTATTGACTCTTTTACATTATTAGTCACGTAAACGGACCTACAACTATGGGCATTAAGTATATAATACCATAGCCTGAAATGAGCGAGAACCTGTTATAACCAGTTAAATTGCACAAGTAGAAAATTCTTTAGACTGTCATAGAAACAACATTTCTTTTGCTGCAAAAACATTGAACTACAACCTCATAGACATCTAAACATTATAAGTTCCCAAATTGTAAACCTAACACAGTACAAGTGACATAAAGGGTGTGTTTGGTATGAAGGAAAATGTTTAGAAAATGTTTTCATGGAAAATGAGTGGTTTTATCACTTATTTTCCCTTGTTTGGTTGGTGAGTGGAAAATATTTTCCGGAAAATATTTTCTATTGTTTGGTTAGAGAGTAGAAAATTTAGGAAAATATTTTTTATGCAACTCTCCTCACCCCTCCCCCTCGCCCACCCCTTCCCCAAGTCTCTAAAAATTGACACAACCCAAAGCAACTAATGTGTTGCTTTACTTTTTTACGTAAAAACCGCGAACTTTCGAACCCGTAAACTTTATAATTTCTAAACCCGTAAACTTTCAAACACATAAACCTCTAAACTTATAACTTTGGAACTTGTAAAAAAAAAAAAAAAAAAATCCTTTTTGGAGAGAGAGGTGGGGTGGGGTTTGGGTGGATGGGTGTGGGGGGTGTGGGGGTGGGTTGGTGATAGGGTGGGGAAGGTTGAGAAGGAGTTTTGGAAAATATTTTCCCTTCTCTTGATAAGGAAAACATTTACATTTTCCTCCAATTGAAGGAAAATGAGTTGATAAGGAAAATATTTTCCAAAACATTTAAGGCAACCAAACATGGGAAAATTGGAAAACATTTTCCGAAAAATATTTTCCTTCGTACCAAACACACTCAAAGAAGAAAGTGTTTAAGTTGTGTGACCTCTTCATATTGATTATCAACCATAGGTAACTCTTCATACTAATTTTTTTTATAAGTTAACTTAAAAAATAGTGCGAGAACCTGCTATAACCAGTTAAATTGTACTAAAAATTGTTAATACTGTCACTATACAATAGTATATCACTATACAATAGTATAGCCCGATGTATGAAGCATCTCGCGTTTACGCAGGTCCACGGTCAGTTTACCTTGATGCAAGTATCGATGCCTGATTCCACGATTCGAAATACTGTCACTATATATAACTTAAACTCAAGAAAAAATCAAGACATAGGTACTTACAAGAAAGCTGAAACCAGTGACACCAGCAAGAGAAAGAGCAATGGCAGTACTAGAAAGAGAAAGTTCACCTAAATGACCAACCATCATCATTGATATTACTTGTAAAAAATACTGTGAAAGTGTTACTGCTATCATTGGTCCAGCCAAATAACCAACTTCTTTCATTTCTTCCCAAATTACTTCCCATCTCAATTCCTTATCTTCTTTTTCTTTCAACAACATTCCTTCTTCTATACTCTCCATGTCAAACAAAAAAAAGACTTGAATTTGTAAATTTAAAAAAAAAAAAAAGATCCCTTTTGGAAAAAGATTGTGAAAATCTTGAATTTTATAAAGAGACAAAAAATGGTTTGTGGCGGTGTGGACAGAGAGATGTTAGAGATTTGTTATGTAATGATGTTTTAATTGTGTGTGTGAGGAGGTGTTGGTTTGTCTTCTGCTGACTGTTTCTTGGAGTATCGTATTTCACTACTTAAACTAAACAAAAAACAAACAAATCACCCGCAAGTGTTAATGATGGAGTGGTAAGTACTGTTTGATCCTTAATCAAAGGTATCGGGTTTGAGCCCCTGGGTGTGGAGTCCCTACCTCCAATATGGGACTTTCCGGCACGATTCGGATTTAGTCGGGCCCCAATGTAGGTACCTGACATCGGGTGGGAAACAAAAAAAAAAAGATCTCCTATTTTAGATATTTTGTCATATTAGAATACCAATTCGAATTTAGTCGGGTCCCAATGTAGATACCGGATACCGAGTGAGAAACAAAAAGAACTCTCCTATTTTAGATATTTTGTCATATTAGAATATTTTATTAATATGCTGTAATAAGATATTTGTCTCTCATAAAATTCTTTTNCACTATTTACCAGCCCCCTCCCGGCCCACCCCCTCCCCCTTTACGAGTTAGAAATATTTTAAGTAGTATATGTAAACATTAAAATTTTATCGAATTTAAATCGATAAAATAATATGGACTATATTTTAAATATGCTAGTCCAAATAAATATTATGGGCTAATATAATTGGATTAATTATATAAGTCCACTATATATGGATTAAATAAATATGTCTTAATCCATTGGGCTAGCCCATTTAATTGGGCTAAAGTGATGAGCCCACTTCATTAAGCCCAAGATGTTATCTTCCTAGAGGTCCAGTTTGGTGCCACTTATCAAATAACGTGGCACGCCAAGTCAAACGGAAGAGCCAATAGGATCGTGCCACGTGTCAAAATAACAAGGCATGCCAAGTCACACTAAAAGGCCAATGAAATCGCGCCATGTGTGCAAGTGACATGTTCTGGCCAATCAAATGCGGCCATGTCACACTTCAATGTGATTGGTCGGAAAGAGTTTGTTCTTATCACAACTCCTCCCTTCCACAACTATAAATAGGGGTCTTCATAACCTAGAAAGGGGACCAGAAGTTATAACAAGAAGCAAGAGAGAGCTCGTGGATCAAACACTGCAAATTTCTCTACAAGTTTCAGGCTTCAAGCAACCAAGTTCAAGTTCAAGAAATCAAGTTCAAGCTCAAGAACGAAGAACGATTAAGTATTCAAGATCAAGAACGAAGTCAAATCAAATACAAGGCGTTCAAGATCAAGGCTACTTGTTCGTGATAAAATTCGTGGCAACAATCAAAGTGTTCGTGACGGATAAATCAAATTCAAATTCAAGATCAAGCTCAAAGGCCCTTGAAATTATACTAGAAAAGTAGAATCAGAGGAATCATAGAGATTGTACACTCAAATATTCGAAATAAAATCTACGATTGTTGCGATATTTTCGGTCTTGATTTTATTTTCTCGACGCAAATTTATTGTCCACAAATTCTGGCACGCCCAGTGGGACAATCTCTACCTCTCATCTCAACTTTTCAATCACCAAAGTCCAAGAACATTGAAATGGCTTCAAAGAAAATCAACTCAGGTTCAACTTCCACCAAGGCTGCTAACTCCAGGTTCTATGCTGATGTGGAAAGCATCCTCGATGTCACTTTTGGAAGCTTCGGACCAGTTACGAGGAGCAAAGCAAGCTCTTTAGGACAACAAGCACCCCTAGTGCCATCCGCATCAACCCCTATTTTCGGATCTTCATCCACAAAAGGAGTAAGATCTGCCACGAACGCATCTGACGAAGGAAGCGATGTTGCTGAAAAGATAAAGAAAACTCTTGCTCTGCTTGACCTCTCCGGCTCCAAGCACTCTGCTGTGAAGGAAGATGATGATGCTTCAAGTGATGGATTCTCCCCACTTTCACCACATAGCGTGAGCCAATCAAGGATCAATCTGTGTGAAAATTCATGCTACTCTCCGTCATCCACGACAATCATGCAAGCCATGGTGACAAACACTTCATCCATGGAAGAGCAGTTGGCAAACTTGACGGAAGCAATCGCTGGCTTGACCAAATGCATGCAAAATCAAGAGGCTAGAATTGACAAGCTAACAGATAGGGTGGGAATCTTGATGGAAGAAGAATCTACCCATGCACCCGGCAAGCTCCCAGAAGTTCTAGAGAGTGACTCTCCCCCAAGACAAGCAGCATCCACTAAGGCTATCCCTGTCTCATCTGAAGGGATGATTCCAATCGATCAACTGAAGGAGTTTATCGAAGGAACCATTAAGAACAAATATGAAGTTGTTGCCAAATCCTCCCTTACATATGCAAAGCCGTACACTGCAAGGGTCGATATGTTGAAGATGCCTTCTGGCTATCAACCTCCAAAGTTTCAACAGTTTGATGGTAAAGGTAACCCAAAGCAATATGTGGCTCACTTCGTGGAGACGTGCAATGATGCTGGGACTTATGGAGATTACCTCATCAAGCAATTTGTCCACTCGCTAAAAGGAAATTCTTTTTACTGGTACACATACCTCGAGGCTGGATCTATCGATAGTTGGGATCAGCTAGAGCAAGAATTCCTCAATCGCTTTTATAGTACGAGACGTACTGTGAGTATGATAGAACTTACAAATACTCGTCAACGAAAGGGGGAACTAGTTATCGACTTTATCAATCGTTGGAGGAATGCAAGCCTCAACTGCAAAGACATGCTTAGTGAAGCTTCAGGAATAGAGATGTGCATCCAAGGCACGCATTGGGGATTGCGCTATATCTTGCAAGGTATCAACCCTGGCACATTTGAAGAACTTGCAACTCGTGCCCATGACATGGAATTGAGCATGGCCTCCGCTGGAAATGAAAGGTTGCCCATCTATGAACCTCGCAAAGCGAATGACAAGCAAGAAGTCAGGAAGTGGGACAAGTTCGTACCCAAGTCTGAAAGCAAAGAAGCTATGAATGTCAATACGTCACCTATGAAGTTCACGACGAAGGGGAGTAAGAAGCAGAGTATGAAATCCACTTCTTTTCAAGACAAGCCAAGTGGAAAGTTGACTCTAAAAGAGATGCGGGAGAAAGAGTACACATTCCTGGATTCTGATGTGCCAGCCATTTTCGAAGAACTCCTCGAGTTAAATCTCATTGAGGTTCCGGAGATGAAGCGACCAAACTACTGCAAATATCACCGACTTGTAAGCCACCCTCTGGAGAAGTGCTTTGTCTTCAAGGATAAAGTCATGGACTTGGCTCGCGAAAAGAAGATCGTGCTTGAAGATGAGAAAGCAAGCGCAAACCAAGTCTCTATCACCTTTGGCTCATTCAGTCCGGATGAATTATGTGGTTTTAAAGAAAGTAAAAATGAAGAACTACTGGAGAGCGACGAAGCTGAAGTCAACAAACCTGATGATGATGAAGGTTGGACGTTGGTGACTCGTCGTAGGCGCCACAAAAGGAGCCCACGAAAAGAATCAGTGGAACAACCAACAAGGAAGATGATGGTAAAAAGACCAATAAAAAAGAATCCAGTTAGGCATTTGAAGAAAGCAAAAGTGGAGATGCACCACCCTCAAAAACCACGAAATCCAGTGACCTTGGAGGAGTTTTTACCAAGTTGGTTCCGCACGAAGATTTCCCATAAGGGCATTGATGCCTCTTGTTGCCATGCTGACAAAGGGGAAGAAAAGAGTGATGACCTACCGTTGGCACCATCTTCGGAAAAGCCCATCGAGTCCACTCCTCAAGAAGTTAATGCTTGTGAGGAAAAGGTCACGTTCACAAATGACGATCTTTTGCTAGGTGACACTCCTCATAACCGCCCATTGTACCTGGTTGGCTATATGCGCGATGAAAGGGTAAATCGGATTTTGGTTGATGGAGGATCCTCAGTGAACATTTTGCCAATCCACACTGTGAAAGAACTTGGTATTCCCATGAACGAACTCTCAGAAAGTCGTGTGATGATCCAAGGATTCAACCAAGGGGGAAAAGAGCCATAGGCGCGATCAGGCTGGGAATCGCTATTGAGGATATGCAATCAAGTGCATGGCTGCATGTGATCGACGCGAAGACTTCATACAATGTTTTGCTTGGGAGGCCTTGGATACATGAGAATAAAGTTGTTCCATCTACCTACCATCAATGTTTAAAATACTACGAGGGTGAAGTCGAGAAGACGGTAGTTGCTGATGATGAGCCATTCACCGAGGCTGAGTCACACTTCGCCGATGCAAAGTTCTACTTGAAGAACCGCATTGTGAAGGAGCTGAAAGCTGATGATGGCATGAAAAGCAAGAATAAAGAGCCCTCAAGTAAAAGAGAAGAGGTGACTACTGGTGAAGCCAAAGCTGTTAGTAAGGAGGTACAACCCAACGCGAATAAATCTTATAGAGGGAATATTACGTCTTATGGCAAGAAAGTAAGTCCGGTGCTCCAATATGTCCCTAAAAGGAAGAAAGATGAAGGTGAATCATTTAATCGCCAAGCTAACATGCTAAGGAGTCAACTCTTCCGGTCAAACGAATTGAGGCAGTAAAGTCGTCCTCAATGCCGCTTGCAGGGTTTGTAGCCCAAAATCGTTTGCAGAATGTGGCACTCCCTACAAAGCGAACAGATGAAGGTTTTGATCCTAACGCTTACAAGCTATTTGCAAAAGATGGATACAATCCCAATGAGCCATCAAAGTTAGGGAAGCTCCCGTCAGAAGCTGCAACGAGGCAACCACGTGAAGGTTTGGGATACAAACAACCGTCACCAGTGCGCATCTCAATAAGAAGCAGCAGCAATTATATCACTGTAGAAGATGAATCAGCCGCTTCTAACAAACCTTCTGTCTTTGATCGACTTGGAAAATCACCTGTGAGGACCTCTATGTTTGAAAGATTGGGTCCACTAAAGAAGGGGAACAAGTTCCGGAGAAATTTTCAAAGCATAAGAATACCCACTTCACCCAAAATCCATGAGATCTCTAAGGATTTCCAAAGTTTGGTTCCTTCTAGAATGAGGCGACAAACAAAACTTGTGGTTTCATGTAAAGAAGTACTGAAGGTGAAGCCTTATACTATGGTCTATACTAAGGAACGTGATGAAGATGAAGAAAGTGTGGGTTCTTCCTATCATGTTACTGTACAAGTCAAGAAAGGCATTCCATCTTCAATGGAAGATAATGCGGAATTGGAGGATGTTTTGCCGTGTTATCACATATCCTTTAATGATGGGGACCCTCAAGAAGATGAAGATGCGAAAGATGCTCTACCTGAACTTGAAGAAGGAGTGAAGACGACAGTTGATGCCTTAAAAGAAGTTAACCTTGGCACCGATGAAGAACCAAGACCTACCTACCTAAGTGCTTTACTAGAAGCTGATGAAGAGAGCACTTATATTGAGTTACTCAAAGAGTTCAGGGATGTCTTTGCTTGGAGTTACAAAGAGATGCCTGGCTTGGACCCGAAAGTAGCAGTCCATCACGTTGCAGTCAAAGATGGTGCTCGCCCTGTTAAACAAGCTCAAAGGCGTTTTAGGCCAGACTTGGTTCCCTTGATTGAAACCGAAGTTAACAAACTCATCGAAGCTGGCTTTATTCGCGAAGTTAAATACCCAACATGGGTTTTAAGTATTGTCCCTGTAAGGAAGAAGAATGGCCAGATTCGAGTGTGCGTTGACTTTAGAGATCTCAACAATGCATGTCCGAAAGATGAATTTCCGCTTCCTATTCCAGAGCTGATGATCGATGCTACTACTGGTTACGAGGCAATGTCTTTCATGGACGGTTCGTCGGGCTATAACCAAATACGCATGGCACCAAAAGATGAAGAGCTTACTGCATTCGGTACCCCAAAGGGTATTTATTGCTACAAGGTAATGCCTTTTGGCTTGAAGAACGCTGGTGCTACTTACCAAAGGGCTATGCAGAATATTTTCGATGATCTTCTCCACAAGAATGTCGAATGCTATGTTGACGACTTGGTGGTGAAATCAAGAGAGAAGGGCGACCACATGAAAGACTTGAGGATGGTATTTGAATTGCTCCGGAGGTACCAACTTAGGATGAATCCATTAAAATGTGCCTTTGGAGTTACTTTTGGAAAGTTCCTTGGTTTCATTGTCCGACATCGAGGGATCGAAATTGATCAAGCCAAAGTGGATGCCATTTTGAAAATACGTGAGCCTCGAGATATCTATGAATTGAAAAGTCTGCAAGGAAAGCTAGCATACCTTAGAAGATTCATATCAAACCTGGCTGGGAGTTGCCAACCATTTAGTCGCCTCATGAAGAAAGGCATTCCTTTCAAGTGGGACCAAGCTTGTAGCAATGCCTTCGAAAGCATTAAATCCTACTTGATGAAGCCTCCAGTTCTAGCAGCCCCTATACCTGGAAAGCCATTGATACTATACATTGCGGCACAAGAAAGGTATATTGGAGCACTGTTGGCCCAAGAAAATAGTGAAGGGAAAGAAAACTCTCTGTACTACTTGAGCAGGATGATGACACCGAACGAGCAGAATTATTCGCCAATTGAAAAGTTGTGTTTGGCGCTACTCTTCTCAATTCAAAAGTTGAAGCACTACTTTCAAGCTCATGTTGTCCGTCTTGTTTCTAAAGCAAATCCCATCAAGTTCATGATGTCAAAACCTGTCCTTAGTGATCGACTAGCGAGATGGTACCTCCAATTTCAACAATTCGAGATTTTGTACATCCCTCAAAAGGTTGTAAAAGGACAAGCATTGGC
>NC_031989.1:3701129-3706029 GCF_001879085.1 Nicotiana attenuata
GTCACTAAGTCATGAGCAATGCTACAATAGTTCCGAAAAAAAAACAAGACCAAAATAGTCTGGAAATAGCCAAAATGTACTAGAAGGAAGATAAAGCAGGAGAAAGGCGGAATACAATTGCAATTGCAAGTCTTTGGTGACTCCCAGTTAGTGATCAATCAGCTTTTGGGTAGTTATGAGGTTAAGAAGCCTGAACTACGCCCATATCATGATTACGCTAAAAAGTTGATGGGGTGGCTCGGTGATGTGACTATTCAGCATGTGTCAAGGAAAGAAAATAAGAAGGCTGATGATTTAGCTGCTCTAGCTTCATCATTAGCCCTGCCTGACCAAGCGCAAGTTACCGTCTGCCAAAAATGGGTAGTACCGGCACCAAATGAGGCTGAAGGTGAAGAAAACAAACTCAAGCATCTTGTTGCTGTTTCTGAAGTTGAGAAAGAAGAATGGCGACAACCATTATCGACTACTTATGCTATGGGATACTTCCAGTAAATCCGAGACCTCGCTTCCTTTACTACAAGGATACTCTATACAGAAGGTCGTTCGAGGGAGTACTCTTGCGATGCCTAGGAGAAGAAGAAGCTCTCCAAGCTTTGCAAGAGGCACATTCTGGGGTATGTGGGTCACACCAGTCTGGACCAAAGCTCCACTTCCATATAAAAGGATGGGATATTATTGGCCAACGATGGTAAAAGATTGCTTGGACTACGCTCGAAGATGCAAGGCTTGTCAATTCCATGCGAATTTTATTCATCAACCTCCTGAAGTGTTGCACCCGACTGTTGCATCCTGGCCATTTGACGCTTGGGGATTGGATGTTGTTGGACCGCTGCCAAAGTCCTCTGGTGGGCACCTATACATCTTGGTTGCAACTGACTACTTCTCAAAATGGGCTGAAGCTGTTGCTCTTAAGGAAGTAAAGAAGGAAAATGTTGCAAGTTTCATCCGAGTAAACATTATTTATCGCTTTGGCATTCCTCGTTACATAATAACGGATAATGGAAAGCCATTCGATAATAGGCTGATGAACAAGATTTGTGATCTCTTTGGCTTCAAGCAACGTAACTTTTCGATGTACAATGCTGCCGCCAGTGGTCTAGCTGAGGCATTCAACAAGACTCTATGTAACTTGTTAAAGAAAGTCGTCTCCAAATCCAAACGAGATTGGAATGACCGTATGGAAGAAGCTCTATGGGCATATAGGATGACTCACCGCACGCCAACACAGGCGACTCCTTATTCACTCGTTTATGGAGTCGAAGCTGTCTTGCCACTTGAGCGTCAAATACCTTCGTTACGACTGGCTATTCAAGAAAGGATCACTAATGAAGAAAATGCTCGACTTCGATTAGCAGAGTTGGAGGCTCTCGATGAGAAGCGGTTGGAAGCTCAACAGAGTCTTGAATGTTATCAAGCTCGATTATCTCGCGCCTTCAATAAAAGAGTTCGCCTGAGATCCTTTCAAGTAGGAGATCAAGTCCTTGCCGTACGAAGACCCATAATTACTTCCCATAAACCTGTAGGGAAGTTCACTTAAAAATGGGATGGGCCATATTTCGTACAAGAAGCTTATTCAAGTGGGGCTTACAAGCTGGTTGATACAAATGGCATAAGAATCGGCCCTATCAATGGCAAATTCTTAAAGAAGTATTATCCTTGAAATTGCGATGCTCCTCGACGTACGAGCCTAAACTGCAAGTCATGAGCTCCTTGGCGCATGAGCCTAAATTGCATGTTGCTACACTCCTGGCCCGCATGAGTCTAAACTGTGTACGGCCCAAAAAAAAAAGTCCGCTAGGTTGAAAACCTCAAAAGGGGCGGCCTAGGCAAAAGTTAGGACATATAAAAAAAAAAAAATAATAAAATAAAATAAAAAATTACCCATTCTGAACTACGGTATGACTTAATCCTCTTCACCAAGGTATGTAGGCAGCTTAGAGTTTCATTGTGAGTTCAGTCGCATAAGTTCAAAAGATACATATTGCCCCAATTGTTGTCCGAGTGAAGTATGGAGGAATGTAAAATCAAGCTGAAACCACATCCTCCTGTTGAACTTTGATCTCATTTGATTTAAAAGGGGCAAGCTTCCATGGTAAATTGGTGTCTTCAATGGGATGATTATAGTCTTTTAGGAGGCTACCAAGTATTTGCAATGAAGCCTGGAGATTCGTTATGCCTTCAAGTTCGCCAAATCTTTAAATTTTTGGTCTTCAAGTTGAAGTCTGCAAATCCGCCAGTCTTTAAGTTGAAGTATTCAAGCCCTCCAAGTCTATCGGTCTTCAAGTTGAAGTCCTTAAGTTCACCAAAATTCAAATTGAGTTGTTTAAGCCCTCCAAGTCTTTAAGCTGAAGTCTTCAAGTCTGTTAATTCTTCAAGTTGAAGTTTAAAGTCCATCGCTCTTCAAGTTGACGCATCAAAGTCCGCCAAATCTTCAAATCCGTCAAATCATTAAGTTTGTCGGTCTTCAAGTTGAAGTCTACAAATCCACCAAGTCTTTAGGTCGAGGCTTTCTAATTTTCCAATTTTAAGGTGGAAGTTTAAGTCCCTTTGCACCTTAAGTTGGTCTCTTCACGGATTTGTCCGTCTATATGGTGATGTGGATTTATCCGTCTATATGGTGATGTGGATTTGTCCGTCTATATGGTGATACGGATTTGTCTGTCTATATGGTGATGTGAATTTTCCCGTCTGTATGTTGAGGTGGATTTATCCGTCTATATGATGATGTGGATTTGTCTATCTATATGTTGATGTGGATGTGTCCATCTATATGTTGATGCGGGTTTGTCCGTCTATATATTGATGTGGATTTGTCCGTCTATATATTGAGGTGGATGTGTCCGTCTTTATGATGATGTGGATTTGTCCGTCTATATGTTGATGTGGATGTGTCTATCTATATGTTGATGTGGATTTGTCCGTCCATATATTGAGGTGGATGTGTCCGTCTTTATGATGATGTGGATTTGTCCGTCTATATGTTGATGTGGATGTGTCTATCTATATGTAGATGCGGGTTTGTCCGTCTTTATGATGATGTGGATTTGCCCGTCTATATATTGATGTGGATGTGTCCATCTATATGTTGATGCGGGTTTGTCCGTCTATATGTTGATGTGGGTTTGTCCGTCTATACATTGAGGTGGATGTGTCCGTCTATATGTTGATGTTGATGTGTCTGTCTATATGGTGATGGGGATTTGTCAGTCAATAAGTTGTTATGGATTTATCCGTCTATAAGTTGTTGCAAATTGATCGGTCTATAAGTTGTTGCAAGAACCGTTCGTCCGTCCGTAAATCGTTGTGGATTTAACCGTCTATAAGTTGTTGCGGATCTGTCCTTCGATGGGACGTCATGGAGTTGCTCATCAACTTAGCACTCGATGACTTTTCTTCTCGTTTGACCTACAAAAAGCCAAAAATGATAATAAAGGAAGAAAAGTATAAGGAAAAAAAATTACCTTCGCGTTAATGCTTCCGAGTCCACAAAAATAGACTCAAGTGACTTGCAAATACTGCGAATTGATACTCAACAAATACAAGCACGGGGTTTATATAGATATGAGAAGCAGGAGTGGTTAGTTATTTGACGATGGGGGATCAAGTATATGAGGCGGCTACTGCAATTGTTTTTTGTATAGGATTCGTTTAGTTACGGCGGCAACAATGAATCCAAGAGAAACTTGAATTGTTGTAGGAATTGCCAAACCTACTAGGAAATTACGTCTAATTATGACAATAAAAAAAAAAGGCTTCCTTTTCCAAATAGGGAATGTAGATATCATGCGGCGATTACGATTTCACAATGAAATCACAAATTTCAATGCTTTTGTCTTATTCTTATTCAAAGCAAATGGTCACTATATTGATTAAGTGATTGACAGGTGTATATGTAACAAAATTACATGGACAATCTTTGTGCTCTAAACTGGTCTAAGCCAAATTTGACAGTCCGCTAATACTCATTACATGTTTTCGGTTATGACAAGTCTACACCTCAACAAGTCTTGAAGTCGGAATATTTATAGGCATATAAAATTTATTGAATTCAAATTCAATAAATAATTTCGATTATATTTTAAATATAATAGTCCAAATAAATATTTTGGGCTAATATAATTATATTAACTATATAAGACCACTACTATTGGGCTAGCCCATTTAATTGGGCTAAAGTAATGAGCCCACTTCATTGCCCAAGATGTCATCTTGCTAGATGCCCAGTTTGGTGCCACGTGCCAAATGACGTGGCGCGCCAAGTCAAATGGAAGAGCCAACAGGACCATGCCATGTGTCAAAATGACAAGGCATGCCCAGTCACACTGAAAGGCCAATGAAATCGCGCTAGGTGTGCAAGTGACATGTTCTGGCCAATCAAATGCGGCCATGTCACACTTTAATTTGGTTGGTTGGAAAGAGTTTGTTCTTATCACAACTCCTCCGTTCCACAACTATAAATAGGGGTCTTCATAACTCAGAAAAGACACCAGAAGTTATAACAAGAAGCAAGAGAGAGCTCGTGGATCAAACACCGCAAATTCCTCCACAAGTTTCAAGCTTCAAACAATCAAGTTCAAGTTCAAGCTCAAGAACGAAGAACAAATCAAGTTCAAGCTCAAGAAGGAAGAACAAATCAAGTTCAAGCTCAAGAACGAAGAACAAATCAAGGTTCAAGGAGTGCGAGTTCAAATCAAAGTTCGTGCCAGTTAAATTCAAGATCATCGTTCGTGGCAACAAATATAGATTCAAGATCAAGCTCAAAGGCCCTTGAATTTATTTACAATTGGAAAGAAGAATCAGAGGATCCATAGAGATTGTAACACTCAAATATTCGAAATAAAATACTACGATTGTTGCGATATTTTCGGTCTTGATTTTATTTTCTCGACGCAAATTTATT
>NC_031989.1:3706315-3722463 GCF_001879085.1 Nicotiana attenuata
TAACTAAAACAGTCAAATGTAGAATAAAGTTACCATATTTTATTGGCATTTATTAGCTTGCCACTTGGCTTAACCATAATGTAAATTTTATTTGGTAACTTTCTTGCTTTAATATAATATATATATATAAATATATATATATATATATATATGTATATATATATATTTTCAAGTTCCTCGTCTTCTGGTTTATCAACATCTCACGTCCTTGATTTCTTCGCTCCGATCTAATCCAATATCTAAAACATACTCAATTTGTATTTAACTAAAACAGTCAAATGTAGAATAAAGTTACCATATTTTATTGGCATTTATTAGCTTGCCACTTGGCTTAACCATAATGTAAATTTTATTTGGTAACTTTCTTGCTTTAATATAATATATATATATAAATATATATATATATATATATATGTATATATATATATTTTCAAGTTCCTCGTCTTCTGGTTTATCAACATCTCACGTCCTTGATTTCTTCGCTCCGATCTAATCCAATATCTAAAACATACTCAAACTTCCAAAGCATTGCTTTCCAATGAGTGACGAGTGTCTCCTAGCTGTTGTCTTGCTTGACTAAATGCGCTCTCTGATGCAACGATTGAAATTGACACATTTAGCACGTCCCCAGCCATTACCGAAAGAACAGGAAATTGAATTTCATTTTCATGCCACCATGCCAATGGTGAAATTCCTTTGTGCGAGGCTCCATTTGCATTTGCAAGTAGAATTTAAGTTCATCAATGTTCCTGCTACTGGTTTGAGTGGAAGGAAATGTACATCAAATATTAAAATCATCAATGCCTTCATCTTCATCCATAGTAGCGATGTTGAAGTAGAAGTGGGGATTCACATTTCCTACGTTATTATCAACATCATCAATTATATTTGCATAATAATTATATAATTGCTGTAATTAATCATTTAAGCTTGTTCATACAACAATGTATATCTGGGGTATCAGTTGGTCCAAGTATATAAAGCATTGATTAATTGGTGACAATTAGACATCTTAATAGAAGGATTTAAAACAACACCAATTAAGTAAATAGGAGGAATTGGAAAGAAATATTTTTATTGAATTTTGTTTGCATTTTTTCAACAGCATCCTTATATTTTTCTTTCTTCTTGAAATCAGTGAGTAGAAGAGAAATTTCAGCTACATGTACTAAAATCATAGTAACAGTAGGGTAATAAGCTCCAGAAAACTCAACAGTAGCTGTATAAAATTTATGTAAAAATTAAAAAACATCATTAATGGCCTCCCAAGTATTAATTGTTAACATACGGTTTGGATCAGTACAATGCGCATTAGCAACTTCAGTTATAGGCAATCTGTATTTGTAGCAACATCTTAAAAATAAGTATATATAATTCCACCCAGTAACAATTTCATCTGGCATGAATTTGGGTTAAGGTTATGTTCGGTACACTTAGCCTTAAATTCCCTAATTCTAGATTGTCTATTATTTCCTTGAATAACACCAACTGCTCTTCTAACATGACTAATCTTAGTCAAAAATAAATCAAGGTCACTTTTAACAATTAAATTATAAACATGACAAGCACACCTAACATGAAAGATATCATCAAGTGGTGGCTGCAAATGCAATTTTAATAGAGAAATTGCGGCATTATTGTTAGAAGCATTATCAAAAGATTTACACGATACTTTTTTATTAAGATTGTAAAATACAACAACTTCGCAAATAGTAGTACTTATACACAACAGTATGACTCTGATCTTCATCATATTTAAAAGCGATAATACAATTTTGCATACAAAAATTATCATCTATCTTATGAAATATAATTGTCAAATAATCATTTCCATTAACAGCATGGCCAATATCAGAAGTTAGAGAAACTCGGAAGGTGGTGTAACGATCCAGCCGGTCGTTTTGAGAATTTAAGCTCCGTTCGGCAGCGTAAGGTCTTGAACAGCTTCATAATATATGTGCTGACTTGCGTGCATGGTTGAATTCAGTTAACGGATGATTCAGAGTCAAATTGGAAGAAAGAAACTAGTTTTGGAAGTTTAAATGGAGAGAATTTGACCGGAATTGGACTTTTGAGTAAACGGCCCCGGAATGGTTTTTGGGTGATCTCAACAGCTTCATATGGTGACTTTGTACTTAGGCGTGCGCCCGAATTCGGATTTGGAGGTCCGTAGGGTAATTTGAGGCGTTTCAGCAAAATTTGGGGTCGGAATGCGATTCCGAGAGTTGGAACAACCCCGTTATGTCATTTTGGACTTGTCTGCAAAATTTGGCGTCAGTCCGGGTTGATTTGATCGGTTTCGGCACATGTTTTCAAAGTTTGAAGATTTGGAAGTTCATAGCTCGATTCGTGGTGTGATTCATCGTTTCGGCGTTGTTTGATATGATTTGAGACCTCGAGCGAGTCCGTGTTAGGTTATATGACTTGTTTGTGTGTGTAGACGAGGTCTCGGGGGCCTCGGGTGTGTTTCGGGTTGTATTGCGCTCTTATTTGATGTTTCAATGTCGTTTCTTTGGGAATAAAGGGTATCACATTAAGCAAATGAGATCCAAATTCAGTTTTTATTAAACCATTAGATCCGTATCGTAATTACAGAGCCATAGCAAAAAGAATCATCGAATTTGGACATCGTATGAGGAAGTTATGCTCATTTTTGTGTGGGGAAAAACTGCTGCTTCTAGTATGGTCGCAATTGCGAACATTTCCATAGCAATTGCGATGCCCAGCTCGCAATTGCGAACATTTTGTCGCAACTGCGACCTTTTCAGCCCTTCCCTGTTCGCAATTGCGAAGGTTTTCTTCGCTTTTGCGAGGGTTCGCAATGGCGAACCCTGGATTGTAAATGCGACATCTGCAGATTGTTTTCAACTGTGTAACTCGTATTTTTTCTTCATTTTATCATATTTTGAACCCTAGGTCCGAGAGTGGGCGATTTTGAGAAAAGATTTTCGTACCAAATCATTGGTAAGTGTCTCTAATCAATTTTCAACTATATTTTGTGATTATATCTTTGATTTAACATCAAATTCATGAGAATCTAAAGGAAAATTTGGGGACAATTGTGAAATCTTTCAAAAATGTAAAATGATGATTTGAAGGACCAAATGGCATTGGAATTGGATAAATTTTGTATGGGTGAACTCGTATCAGAATGTGTATTCGATTTTTGTAAATTTTGTCGGGTTCCGAGGTGCGGGCCCGAGGAGTTGACTTTTTCTGACTTTTTGCAAATTGTGTAAGAATCATAGTTTTGTTAATTGAAATTGTTTCCTCTTGCATTGTTTGATGTATTCAAGTCATTTTTGGCTAGATTGAGCCGAGCGTTGATGAATTGGTAAAGGAAAAGCTAAATTGAGTATTGAATTGGCCGGATTGAGGTAAGTATCTTGTCTAACCTCGTGTGGGGGACTTCCTCTTAGGATTTGAGTCTTCTATGTTGATTGTAGTCTGTGTACGCGAGGTGGCGAGTGCGTGTTCGGACTTATTTGTGGAAAATTGGCCTTTTAGAGTTCTTAGGTCCTTGTATTCACTGAGAATGAAGTTGTCTTGATATGATTGAGCTTTTATTTACTAGTTTCACCTCTACATGCTTTAATTGAAATTAATTGCTTTATGATTCATTCTTATTGCCTATTTGACTCTTATTTTGCTTAATTGAAGATTTTTACCTCTTCTATTGTCATGCTATCTTTCGTAACTGCTTGTCTTTATTGGAAACCATTATTATCTCTCATGTAATGTTTAGTCTTAGTTGAGGTTATGATTATCTTCCCGCTGCTCATCCTTAATTGAAATTGTTGTATATTCTTCGTAATTTTCCCAACCTTAAAAGAAGTTTAGGTATCCTATATTTAGTTGACTTTTCCTTATTTGGAATTATTTGATTCGTGTTAGCTTCCTTGTTGTTGAAATACATATTGTGGGATAATTACTTCACATTATTTTCTCCCTTGTTGAGCTATTCTTATTACACTTAGTATTCTCTATTGTGGTTATTCCTTGTGAGCTAGTTTTACTGTCTCCTTGTGATTGAAAGTTCTCGAGTTGATTTACTTGTCGTGTTCTTGTATATATTGTCATTGTTGTTGTGGTACTTGTTGTGGTGGTGCACGAGGTTTCTACCGTGCGGTTGTTGATATTGTGATGCACGAGGTTTCTGCCGTGCTATTGCTACTATTGAAATATTGCACACGCGGCGTCACAAGGCCGGATATATATATATATATATATATATATATATATATGGGTTGCGCATGTGGCGAGACAAGGTGGGAACACTATGATGCACGTGTGGCGAAACAAGGCGGGCACTTATTATNTTCTTGTATATGTTGTCATTGTTGTTGTGGTACTTGTTGTGGTGGTGCACGAGGTTTCTGCCGTGCTATTGCTACTATTGACATATTGCACATGCGGCGTGACAAGGCGGGATATATATATATATATATATATATATATATATATATATATATATATATATATGTATATATATATATATATATGCTTATATGTGGGTTGCGACCTGTGGCGAGAAAGGTGAGAACATTTTGATGCACGTGTGGCGAAACAAGGCGGGCACTTATTATGTTATTATTTGCACACGTGGCGAGACAAGGTGGGCTATGTCAGGGATTGATTGTGATGATTTGTGATGGCCTGGGGGCATTCTTGTTGTTTGATATTGTGTTGTGGTATGCTTTCCTGTATGAGTTTTATCTCGTGGGAGTTGTGAGAAAATATCTTACGTGCCGTTCGTTCTTGTCCTTTTTCTTATTAGCTGGTAGGAACTATGTTAAAGCACTTGCACAAGCATACACGTAGTTGAACACTCCCATTGGATATGTAGTTCTCCTGATATTGTTGAGTATAGATGTACACCATTGTCTACTTGTCATATGTGTGAGAGTAGCTCTAGTTAGTAAGTGAGTTATCAACGTGACCATGAGTTGTGATGGGGGCACAGGAAGCCAAGTGTTAGGGTTCAGGTATTGGGACCCGTGAGTTGTAAGTTGTCCGAGGTTCGGTATTTCGTGGAGTCTGTTGGCTAAGACTTGATGTGAACACTGTCGTAGGTTCTGAGTATAGCTTACCTTATTTGTGATTTAGGTTTTGGGTTTGTGATTTCGCTCGCTCTTCTATGTCATTATTATGGTATTTCCGCTGTTACTTGATGTTTTTCTTCCCTTAATGTGATTGTTGTATTGTTAGCCATAGTGTGTAGTCTTTATATGTATACATCATGTTCCTATGCTTATATTTGTACAGTTTATTAGACCGATAGGTGTCTCGACTGTTCCTCGTCTCTACTCCACCGAGGTTAGTGTTGATACTTACTGGGCACCGCTGTGGTGTGCTCATGCTACTCTTCTGCACATTTTTGTTGTGCAGATCCAGGTGTCGATCGTTAGTAGCTATGCGAACCATTGCTGAGAAGACTCAAGGTAAACCTGTTGCTGCGTTCGCAAGCTTCGGAATCACCTTCTTACTTGTATTCAACTGTTTTCACTCCTTTCCAAACAGTTTATATAGAAGCGGTAGCTAACTCGTAGAGCTTATGACTTGTACTGCCGGGTTTTGGGAATATGCTCATTGTATAAAGGATTCATTCCAGAAAAAATTGAAGATGTTATTTATTATTGTTGTTCTTCTGTAAATATTAGGCTTACCTAGTCCTTAAGACTAGGTGCCGTCACGAAACCCAACGGTGGGGAAATTGGGTCGTGATAGTCATGATGGCGCCTACTAGTGAAAGCTAGGCAAGCCAACCAATTGTATTATTTACCTTTTTCCCACTTTTAATCCTTTAACAATAAGGAGCCAACATCATATAAACAGCGGAATTTAATAGGCGGAAGACTGAAATATAATATTTTAATAATGATACCAATACCAATTCATAACATAAGCTACCCAGAACTGGTGTCACAATTTCACAGACTATCTAGGAATATTACAAATAAAGGTCTGAAAGATTAGTATAACACTGTCTCTGGAATACATGAAAGAAACATAATGAAAAGATAGAAGGAGACGCCAAGGTCCGCGGACGCCTGCAGGACTACCTCGGGTCGCCTGATGAACTGGAAGCAGCAACCTCACTGCGGTCCGAAAGCTACAGCACCGGGATCTGCACAAAAGAGTGCAGAGTGTAGTATCAGCACAACCAACCCCATGTGCTGGTAAGTGCCTAGCCTAACCTCGGCGAGGTAGTGACGAGGCTAGGACCAGACTACCAAATAAAACTGTGCAGTTAAATCAGGTACACCGGAAAATAAAGGCAAACTTTACAATTAAAGATAGGAAGGGGGAAACATGCTGCGGGGAACAACAAGTAACAACAGAAACCAACAGTTAAATGTAAAGAACACCATAACTCAATTATCAGTAAAAATCAGGAAATCAAAGACAAGTGCACGGCATCACCCTTCGTGCTTTTACTCTCGTCCTCACCATAAAATCGATATGGCATGGCATCACCCTTCGTGCTTTTACCTCACATAATCATGGCACGGAATGATCCTTCGTGCATTATCACTCATATAAAGGCACGGAATAGTACATCGTGCGGCACGACATCACCCTTCGTGCATTAACACTCTCTCACAAATATCATGCACGGCATCACCCTTCGTGCTTTAATACTCTCTCACCAATACAATGCACGGCATCACCCTTCGTGCTTTAACACTCTCCCTCACCCAAACAACAATCACAACCAATAAGGTCAAAGAAATAAATATGATCACAATAAAATCCCGGGAAGGGAACAATAGTACAACAATCATATCCCGGCAAGGGAAACAATCAACAACATCCCGGCAAAGGAGACAACATTAAAAGCGACAACATCCCGGCAAGGGAGACAATATCATAATCCTCTTCTCTTTTTCACATTTACTTCACAACTCAATTCACAACTTGAGCCAATACTCTATAATGTCCAATTGCCAACAATAATTCCACAAATCATTTCACAACTTGAGCCAACGCTCTTCAATGTTCAATCACCAAAATTACTTCCACAAGCCTTGTTCAACAATAGAAATATCACATAAGGCATGAACAATACAAAACGGAGTCATATTAACCATACATTAAGACTCACGGGTATGCTTGACACCAACGTATAGATACTCGTCACCATGCCTATACGTCGTACTCAACAATTAACACATAGCAAATAGGACACAACTCCTAATCCCTCAAGCTAAGGTTAGACCAAACACTTACCTCGATGCCACGAACACAATTCAAGCCTCAACTACCGCTTTACCTCTTGATTCCACTACCAATCCGCTTGTATCTAGCCACAAGTTACTTAACTATATCAATAAATGCTAAATGAATCAATTCTAATGCATGAAAATAGGTTTTCTAAAGTTTTTTCCGAAAAAGTCAAAAATTGACCCCGGGCCCACATGGTCAAAACCCGAGGTTCGAACCAAAAACCTGATTACCCATTCACTCGCGAACTCAAATATATAATTTGTTTTGAAATCGGACCTCAAATCGAGGTCCAAATCCCCAAAATTTGAAAACCCTAAATTCTACCCAAAATTTCCAATTCCACCATGAAAACCCTAGATTCTAGGATGAAATATTGTAAAAAGAAGTTAAGGAGTGAAAGGAATGACTTTAAAATCACTTACTTGTGTTTTGCGAAAGAAAGAGTGTTTGAAAAATCGCATCTTATATTTTTAGGTTTTTGAAAAATGAAAAATGACTAAAAAGTCCCGTTTATGTACTCCTCTCAGACCCTCACCGCGGACTGATTAGGTCGCAGCGGACTCAACCTTTGGAAGAGTGGGCGCTAACACTTTTACCCATAGTGGTATCGGGGTCAATTTCCACAGGGAGCTAGGAAGCGAGTTGGATATTTGTTTAGCCTAGAAATGCGAGTTTGCTTCTAATTGATCTTCTATCATTTTTGGGTTTTTCTTTGTGATTATCAACTACAATTTAACAACTACTAATTATAACTAAATTATGCTAAAATATTAAGTCTAAGTTGTATGCAAGATAGAGAAAGGCACTAGGGTCGTGGCATTTACCTAGGTGGTCAACTAACGGGTAGAGATTCCTAATACGAGAATGACGATTATAGGGCTTATGATATAACCGTTGCACGATAGCACTCACTCTCACACCTCTCGGTAGAGAGAATGATTTTGCCCAATTGACTCTCTCGAGACCAATTGGGTAGGCTAACAAACCAAGCAACTTAGGGTTCAAGTTGGGTAATTGCTCTCTCGAGGTTTTACCCGTTAATTGGGACTACTATTCTCATAGGTCCATCCCAATTCCTTGTTGGGTTAATTTTGGAGTCTTAGACACTCTTTCTCAAGAAGGATCAAAACTCACAAAGCTAGACTTAGTGTTTGCAACCACCAAATCCAAGTGAAAACATAAAAATAACCCAAATATCAAACACCCAACATCATACAAGCATTAAACAATCATACCCATTAATTACCCACACTAGGGTTGAGCCACAACCCTAGCTTATGGGTTTAGCTAGCCATAATAACAACAGAAATTGAAGGAGAAATAGATAAAATGAACATATTAATTAGCTAAAAGGTAAATCTACAATAATCCACGTTAAACAAGATGAAAAATGCCTAAAATAGGCTAACACTTTTGTCTCACGAGTGCAGCAGTACCCTAAAAAATGGCAAATATTCTATTTATACTAAGTTAAGAAAAATCGGACAAAATACCCCTGCGAGGTCTGTGCGGTCTGCACGATGATGACACGCGGCCGCACTGGGTTGCTTTACTTCTGAGACTTGCTTTCTGAAGATCTTGACGCGGACCGCACAATGATGAAGTGCAGTCGCATGATGACTGGCGCGGACCGCGTGAACTTGTAGTGCGGCCGCATGAGTGGCTTATGATGGTCTCTGAACTTTTGAGGTGCAGACCGAGTGAACTTGTAGTGCGGCCGCATGAGCTAGGACTGAGAATGCCAACTCTCTGAACTTCAGTGGTGCGGTCGCATTGGTTGGAGCTGAGAATGCCACTCTCTGAACTTCAGTGGTGCGGCCGCATGACATAATGGTGCGGTCCGCACCAAGTTTGGAATATCCATGCTTTCATGATATTTAACACTTGAGCAGGTTTCACTCCGTTTCGAGCCGATTCTTGACTTTCGTCACCTTGTTGCTCAAACCTGCGATCAAGCGCAACTTATAAGCATTCTGAGTATATTTTTTGGCAAATCATACATAAAGCATAGGCAAGTATGGGCATAAAATGTGTTAAAATCACAGTTATCACGGACCGCATGAAAAGGACCGCGGCCGCGGAGCTCCACCGCAGACCGCGAAATATCGAGTGCGGCCGCGAAGACTTAGCCTTGCTCACCGCGGACCACATAAATCCCACCGCGGTTGCGAAGACCCCACCGCGGTCGCGAGAAATCACTGCGGACCGCGAAGCCTGGTTCAGAGACCTGCAACTTCTCTGAACCTGCAACAGTTATTTTTTCCAAGTCTAAATGCACTCCGTGGCCTATCCAAAACTCACCCGAGCCCTCGGGGCTCCGAACCAAACATGCACGCAAGTCCAAAGACATCATACGGACTTGCTCGTGCGATCAAATCATCAAAGTAACATCAACATCAATGAATTAAACCTCAAATTCATGAAATCACTCAAGAACATCAAAATCACTATTTTCTCAACTATAGGTCCGTTTTATACCAAACCAATTCCGATCTTTACCAAATTTTACATATTCAACTTAATCATTATTTCAAACTCGTACCGGGCTCCGGAACAAGGATACGGGCCCGATACCATCAAGAAAAGGCATCAATTCACTTCCAAAAACCTTTATATTTTTCAAAAAACAATTTTCCTTAAAAATTCATTTCTCGGGCTTGGGACCTCGAAACTCGATTCCGGGCATACGCCCAAGTTCGATATTTTACTACGGACCCTATGAGACCGTCGGATCATGGGTCCGGGTCCGTTTACCAGGAATGTTGACCCAAGTCAACTTTATTCAATTGTAAAAGTAAATTTCCATATTTTTACTTAGTTTTTCACATAAAAACTTTTCGGAAACGCACCCGGATTGCGCATGCAAATCGAGGTAGGACAAAAGAGGGTTTTAAGGCCTCGGAACATAGAATTTACTTTCAAAACGAGTGATGACCGTTTGGGTCATCACAACTGTATTCACGGCGTGAAACAGGGGATTATAGCTAAATAGATTATTGTATTCGACTGTATTCACGATATGTATTTGTGAATACAGTAACGTAAATAGCGCAATTCATGGTCTATTCAGCTATTTTTAAACCGAAAGTGAATCGATTAACACAATAGACTCCTAATATAACTCAAACTCAATTATAACACACAAAATTTGTATTTCCAGTTATAAAAAAGATTCTCAATCGAAAAACACCCCAAAAACATAGCAATATTAAGAGAAATTATATAATTACATTGAATACAGTTAAATACATAAAAATACATTGAATACATGAAGCATAGCAGGTTATCTATAGTGCAAAAATATATGAATACATATTGCGGATACATTTGAATACATATATACATCTTAATACATAAATTATATTAATTCAAAAAAAACATATGAATACATTCATGAAATATAGCGAGACAGTAAATACAATGAAATACATGGAAACAACGGGACAGATTAAAATACAATGAAAGAAAGACAATGAATACAATGAAATACATAGAATATAGCAAGATACATTGAAATACAATTAAAAAAAAAGGTAACAGACTCTTAAGTTGCTCAGCCCCAAAGTCCGTCGTCTTTGTTCAAGAACAACCCTAATGTCATCTCCTCAAGTGGGTCACGATTCTGACTCAAAACTCTCATAATTTGGCGCAAAAACGAAAGAAATTCCTTATTTTCAATAGCAGATTGCCTTCTTTTGTTAGTAATTGCGAATTTGGTAGATGAAGAAAAGCAACAATGGAGGTGGTGAGAGGCAAGAGTTGCAGTGGCCATGTCCAGATTTCATTGCAAAGCAATGACAATCAGAATGGGGTGGATCTTTCTCTCTAGGGCTTGATTTCGACATTGATTCAGAGCCCTAGCCCATTGACAATGAAAATTTCGCGAGACAATGGAGATGAATCAGTGGAGAATAGTGGTTGTATTCATGGAGAAAGACTGGCATTGAGAGAGAGATAGATGGTGGAGAAAAATCTGAAAGAATGAGAGAGAAAAATAATACAAAGCGTAATTTATGGCTTAAGGGTAGGAGGTAACCATAAATAGATATTTGGCTATAAAAATCAAAAGGTAGCTATGGAATATAATTTTTTAAAAGGGTATTTATTTAAAATAAATAAGGTATCAACCTTTGCTATAGGAGGTAAAAATTCCTTCTTTTTTCTTCTCATTTGAGTAATTCCACAAAGATTTGCCAGGGTAAGGAAGAAGGGGTAACAAGCACACTTGGACAGCGCAGTACAACGGAGAGTTGTATGCTGCGTTCGGGAAGAATGAATTGCTCCCGAAAAGGAATCTATTGATTCTCTCCCAATTGGTTGGACCGTAGGTGCGATGATCTACTTCACGGGCGAGGTCTCAGGTTCAAGTCCAGATTGGCCCAGTTGCGCCAGGGAAAAAAATAGAAGAAACATCTGACTACTTCATGCATGTTCCACTTGGCTCGGGGGATATAGCTCAGTTGATAGAGCTCTGCTCTTGCAATTGGGTCGTTGCGATTACGGGTTGGATGTCAAATTGTCCAGGCGGTAATGATAGTATCTTGTACCCGAACCGGTGGATCACTTTTTCTAAGTAATGGGAAAGTGGACCGAAATGTGCCACCGAAAGACTCTACTAGACAAAGATGGGTTGTTAAGAATGTGGAGGAGATAGGATGGGTAGTTGGTCAAATAACGTATGGATCGTACATGAACGGTAGTTGGAGTCAATTATACAAAGCTAACTCAATTAGATATTTTGTGATAATAATATATAATGACACAGGAGATAGGTAAGGAAATCAGTAAAATAATAATAACACAAAAGATTGGTAAATAGAATACAAGAGAATTTTCTAGGATTATTTTCTTCTACTTTTCAAGTTAGAATTGGTCATAAAAGATCATTTTTCTCTAGACGAAAAACGAAATTTATTTTATTTTTCTAAACCAAAAGTCTCGTTATTACAGGCTCGTGGTTAATTGATTTTTTACTACTATACATTTGTAGGAGAATTCTTTATCTATTTATTTTTTTTGTTTTATACATTCAGTAATTGAAACTCACTCAGTATTAATCTTAATTCATGATTTATAAACACGTGGAAACCCTTTATTTCCAAAATTCTTCTATTCCCTATTCTCAAAGCCACGATTAATGACCAAGGGATCTCATTCATTACAATATACACATAGTTGATCATTAAATTAACTATTTTTTCCCTCAAAATTTAATATACAAAGTGGGGAAAGAGTGGGAGAGGTTTCAAGTTCATTCACTTTTTTTTTTTTTTTTTTGGGTACTGGAAAATTCAAATCCCTTTATTAGGTAACATTAAATGTAGCATTCAAAGAGTTATGACTAGTTTCACTCTTCACCGAGGGAAAAGTAGTACACCCTCCGTCCATAATAAGCGACTATTTTATTTATTTATTTTGGTCCATATTTTGATCCATAATAAGTATCTATTTACATCATCAAGAAAGAATTAATTTTTTTTTTTAAATTTGTCCTTATTTACATATTCCAATGGGTCAAGGTAACAATTAATTAAGGTTAATTTAGCGAATATATCTTTATTTTTTAGGTGTTCATATTTTCTTAATGGGTATACCAAAGGTAAAGTAATCACTTATTGTAGTAAATAGAGTATCTTAGGAAGCTATTTTAATTTTGAATCATTAATTGAGATATTGAAAGCCATTAAATGCGAATCTTAAAAGTCATAAGTACTCATTTTATCTTGGTCCTCGAGCCAGAGGGGAATTAGGCACCGTACACCTTATTCATGTATTTAGCTCTACCTAGCATTTAATTTCTTAATTAATTGAGACAGCAAAACTGAGGTGAAGTTATAGCATGTTAGGTCAATCTGGAAAATTCAGCTTATTTTAAGAAATATTTTTCTTAAATGTGTTTATTTGAAAAGTATTTTTGATAAAAGATATATTGTGTTTGGTTAATTAATTTGAAAATCACTTCTAACCAACAATTTGTGTTTGGTCAAGGTTTTAAAAAGTACTTATATGTGTATTTTTCTCAAAAATTATTTATGGGAAGAATTTACTTTTTTCTGCTTCTCGACTGCTTCTACTTTTACTCGAAAATACTTTTTTTCTAAAGTATTGGCTAAATACTTTAATTTTGAAAAAAAAATCTTCTTTCTTTAAAAAAAAAAATTAATTTTCAACTTGGAAAAGCTTAACCAAACAGGTTATTAATTCTTCATCTGCTCATGTATTCATGTTAATCCATATCCACACACAAACAAATCTAAAATTCTGCCTTTACCCTCATTCCCCTGCCAAAAATTACTAAAATTTCACTCCTTTTCCCACTCACTTTAATTCTAAACAATTGAACTCCTAACTTTCTTGGTCGACTTTATGAGTTTTTCTTACTTGTTGGGGTCTTTTGGTATGGGAATAAGTTATCTCGAGATTATAATGATAGAATTATAATATGCTAAATAATAATGAAGTTATTTCGTGAATATTTATTTATTGGTAGATATTTAATTCATTAAACTAAAAATGAGATATACGGGATATAATATAACATGTGATTGGTATATTTCAAATAAGTAGAATGGACTTTTATTTTCAATTTTAACCGTTTAAAGACTCTGGGAGAAGAGCCTTAGAGAAGGGCATCTATAATATTTTAGTAAATTTAATCCCGAAATTATTATCTCACCCTCAATATGGGATAGAATAATACTCAATTATTGGATTAATTAATCTCAGGACTTATTCAAAAATTCAACAAACACGATATATAATAATCTTACATCTAATCCCGAAATTATTATTCAGTATCCTACTTACCAATCATAATTCATGGTAAATGACGATACATCTTACTCCCTCTGGTGCTTTTAAATGTCGTTTTTGGCTCATCTATTAAGAAATTTATTTAATAACATTAAATTATAGAGATTATTTAATTAACTTACCATTTATATCTCTTTAAACTAAGTACTCCCTCCGTTCCCTTTTATTTGTCCACTATACTAAAATTACATTTTCACTTTTACTTGTCCACTATACTAAATCAAGAGATTGACAGTCTTTTCTTTTCTCCTGTTTTACCCTATTATTAATTACTCATTTTCAAAATTATTTCCGAAGACTTTTGAAATGCTATCATTATTAGGGGTTATATGGTAAAATAAATACCACAATTATTATTTCTTAAATGAGGTGAAAAGTTCAAAGTAGACAAATTAAAGTGAACATGAGAGTATTAATTATAGAGAGATTTTTTAAAGAAATTGTATCGTTCATTTATTGCATTCTGAATTTTAAGTGTCATTCTATTCAAAGGCAGTTTGGAAGTTTCGTACATAGATGAAATTCAACCATAAATTTTACTAAGTATATTTGTGATTGACACAATAATTGGGCTGACTTAGTGATCATGCAGCAATATCTGCGCCGTGCTTAAAGAAGCAGTACGTATTAATGCAACAAATCAAGCAAAGGAAAAAGGAAATGTAACATGGGAATTTTTTTTATTTTTTATTTTTTTACATGGGAATTAGTTGTAGAACAATAATGTCAAAAGTTCACCACCTATTAAAGCCCACCCTCAAGCAAACAAAAGTCAAATAAATATGATTGAAGGCATATTCAAACTACATCTGATTATTATTGAAACCTTAGGAGGAATCATAACTTAAGTAAGCTGCATTACAAAATATTGCATTATTGTAATCTTGATATAATATATACTTGGAGTCGGAACGGTCGGTAGCTGCTTAATCTCATCCGGCTTGGATTGAAGATACTAGACATGAAAGAAAAATAGCCTTTTAAGCCCTACCAAGTAAAGATGATGTGTTATTGGCTGCTTTAACCCCCACTTCAGTTCAATATCGATCATGTCGGTTCAGGAGCTTAAGCGGTACTCCCTCCGGTCCAAAATAAGTGATTTTTTAGCTGTTTTCACACATATTAAGAAATCCACCTTTTAGCATTAATTAGCATTGAAATTGACCATATTAACCTTTGCTATCTCTTCATATAAATACTCCTAACACATACTCCAACACTATTTACTCCAAGGGCAATGTAGGAAAAAAATAATTAATTCATTCTTGAAATCTGAAAAAATCACTTATTTTGGACCACAAAAAAAAAGGTCAAAATATCACTTATTTTGGACCGGAGAGAATATTAGTTTTCTAGTTGGAGTTGGCAAACCTAAGTCTGACACCAAGGGTTGGTTGGCGCATTCGATAAAGCATTCTACTAGCTGATATTTTCACCAATTAATGAATACATAATATCTTCACACATATAATGTTATCACTACAGTTAATTAATAAGTACTACCAAGTATATTTATATAAACTTTTATAATGGATGATATATTAATTGTTGTTACTTCGAAAGGAAAATAGTACTAGTAGTTTCTCAAAAAAATTACTACTACAAATGAACATTAAATGGAGCTACATAAAGTAGCTAAAAGGTCTAGGAGTAGTAATGGAAAAATGTGCATGCAATAAATTATAACTACGTAGTAGCGCCATTATTAGCTTTTAATGCCGCCATTACTGACGGCCCCCCAACTCAATACATATATCAAATCTGAATCCACTTATCAAATATATTCCTTCCGTTCACTTTTACTTGTCATGTATATTAAAAATAGATTTTTATTTTTACTTATCACTTTACGCATCTCAAGAGAAGACAAAAAAAATTGTTATACCCACTGTATTTATTACTCATTTCAAATCATTTTCTCAAATTTAATAAAATTTGCATCAATTAATATGAGTATCATTGTAAATTATGCACATCATTTATTATTTCTTAAGGGGCGTGAAAAGTCAAAACGTGTCAAGTAAAAATGAACGGATGGAGTACCAAACAACTACTCCCTCCGGTCCAAAATAAGTGATTTTTTTAGATTTCAAGAATGAATTAATTAT
>NC_031989.1:3723965-3767184 GCF_001879085.1 Nicotiana attenuata
TATATATATAGGATTTTAAAGCAGTTGACACCCTGAACACTAAAAGCATTTAGGGGGCACTGATTGAGCAGAATAAAGTGCCCCCGTCGCGTAAAAATTTTGAATCTGCCTCTGTATACAGCGTCATTTTCTTATATGATTTGGATTATGAATAATGATATTGATATGGTGAATTAATTTGCAACAGTCAGGAAAAGTTTATCTACATAGGAAAAATTCTTCGAATTATTCCTCATCAAATGAGCAACAAAATTATCAAACAGTTGGAAAATTTCAAGATCTCAACTTTCCTCGGAGTCTATTTGAGGATACTAAGTTAGACCTAAAACTACTATCGTCGTCATCATCATCGCCATCATCATCATCATCGGGCTATAATCATAGCGTGTGCACCCTTGAAAAAGTAAAATTTGCTTTAGAAAGGGCAGAGAAGGAATCATTAAAGAGGAAGCGCTCCGTATCAGAATCAGTACTACTTATGTCCATCACATCATCTCCTACTTCAAATTCCTCAATATCATCAATCAAGGATACAGATAATATTACTGATCATGACATGACTTCGTTCGCGAATTCATCATTTGCTGCTGGTTGTCCAAGTTGTCTCCTTTATGTGCTGATATCAAGGACTAATCCTAGATGTCCGCGATGCAATATAATTGTTCCATCACCTGTACTTAGCATGAAAAAACCTCGTATTGACCTTAACATATCCATGTAAACGTGAAGTCATGGGAAGAACAACCACTGAGTTACGATGATTTTTGTAAAGATATATATAGAGAGAGATACATAGTCTTGTAAGTTACAGAACATGATATATTTATATACACATAAGATATAGCAAAGAGATTATGTCAGCCCTTACTTTAATTTTGTTGGTACGTATAGATGTATGCTTGATCATTATTCGGTTGGTTGGCACAAATGTAACTCTATTTTTGGCCTCTCCTGTTATGGGTGAACTATTCCTTTTTAGTACTGTTGACAGCTTCCTTGAGCCCGAGGGTATCTGCCGGAAACAACCTCTTTATCTTCATAAGGTAGAGATAAGATTTGCGTACACACTATTCACATCAGACCCAACTTGTAGGATTTCGCTAGGTTTTTTGTTGTTGTTGTTGTTGTTGTTGTTGTTGTTGTTGTTGTTGTCGTCCTCGTTGTCGTCTCCTGTTATGGGTGAACTATTCCTTTTTAGTACTGTTGACAGCTTCCTTGAGCCGAGGGTATCTACCGGAAACAACCTCTTTATCTTCATATGGTAGAGATAAGATTTGCGTACACACTATTCACACCAGACCCCACTTGTGGGATTTCGCTAGGTTTGTTGTTGTTGTTGTTGTTGTTGTTGTTGTTGTTGTTGTTGTTGTTATAATTGTAACGGTGACAATTGACAAACTAACAATGTAATTTAGGCATTATAAGTACCAAGCAGTGCATTAAATTCTCGCTATATATGCGCAGGGTCTAAGAAAGTAAGAGCCGAATCATGTTGGTCTATTATAACAGTGTGAGTTGCATTTTTATAAGAGGTTGTTGTTTGATCTCATGATCTCCTGATATCACACAGCTACAACTCTCACTTTTACCCCAAAGCTCTTCGTCTACAACTGTATGTAGTAGTGGCAAAATGGTTAAAAGAAAACAGTTATCCACCCATATTATCTATTAAAATATGGTTGGATAATGAACTTTTAAAAACGGGTTAAATATGGATAAGAACCATATTATCTACCTAGAAAATTGATAACCAATGGATAACTAATGAATTTAACTTTTATATTTATAATGCCTCAAATTGGGGGTTTCTCAAGGAATTCTCCCAAAAGAAATCATATTCAAGAAGCCACGGATAATATAGATATACATATTATCTGTCGGTTAACCCATTTTTTATACGTATTAAATATGGTACGGATAAGATAATTTATTCATTTTTCCATTATCCGACTTCGACCCGCCCATATTCGACCCAACCCATCCGTTTGCCATCCCTAAATCTTTGAAATCTATAAGGTTCAAGCTGTCATTTGCAAAAGTAGACATAAAATCATGAAACAGGGCATTAAGAGCTAGTGAATGTGATGTTGGTATTAAATGTGTGAGCTACTTCATGCAGAACATAAATTTAATGTATAGTTAGCTGAAAATTGGCGTTTACCTAAGCTTTGATGAGGATATTAAATGCTGAAAGGGTCATATATAATGTGCTGATAATAGTAGTTTTTATGCTTTAATGGTTAGTAATACTTCAAGTGGCGTGCATAGCATGAATATGGCCACTCACAAGTATGGGCGAAGCTACATGTTATAAAGGGTGGTTAACTGACCACCCTTCGTCGGAAAATTACATTGCGTATATAGGTAAAATATTAAATTTTAGAGGTATATAACATATGTTGAACACTCTTTCTCGGAGAATTTTTTTCACTTCTTTTAAATTTGAACACCCTTGAATAAATTCCAGGCTTCGCCACTGCTCACAACTTACCCTTGCTTAGTACTTGGAACCTATCACGTTCTTAGCATAGTTATTTGGTACCTACCTGTGCTCAACACAATTACTTGGAACCTATGCAATCAGCACGACTACTTGAAACCTATCCGTACAGACGTGCTTTGCATGGTACTTAGAACCCACCTATGGTCGGCATGACCACTTGGAACCTAGTCGGACGGCCACCATGAACCTAGTTGTGCTCAGCACGACATTTGGAACTTAGCCGTGTTCAGCACAGCCACTTCGAACCTTGCTATGCGATCGCCAGCTGGAACCTACCTGTGCTCAGTACGATATTCGGAACCTACTTGTGCTCAGCACGACCACTTTCAACCTATCCTTGCTCAGCACTTGAAACCTACCCCGTGCTTAGCACAACTACATGGAATCTACCTGTGCTTAGCATGGCCATTTGAAACCTACTCGTGCTCTACACGATCATTTGGAACCTACCCGTGCTCTGCATTGCCCTTAGACTAGTACAACTAGTATATATAATTAATCACCCCTCTTACAATTGTTGAATACCAACCAAAATGTAATAAACGAATCCTATTTTATATTTCTTTCATCTTCCAATGCCGCCACCTACTTTCTTAGAAGAGCTCAAATTTTTATAATAATAATAATAATAATATGGTAATTAGTGCTTATCATCTGGTCTTGAAGGAAGTAAAGGCGTCTACTATCCTCTTCAATAAACTAGGAACAGAGACATAAATTTTTGTTGACCAATAAATACAATAAAAGGATGAAGAATATTAAAAGAGCAGTGGAGTAAATATGAAACAATGAGAATAAACACAGATTTAGTCTACTTTTTGATGCGTATACAAAATTGGAGTTTGACGAAAGTAAAGTTAGATTATTAAAGTCTCGATAAATCTAGCTTAATAGTCACTGCATATCTACAATTCTATATATTAATGTTGCAGTTAAAGGGGAGCCTTGGACCAACATTAAAATTATCTTCGTGTGACCGATAGATCATGGGTTTGAGCCGTAGAAGCAGTTAGTAATGTTTGCACTATAGGTGTTAATCGGGCCGGGCTGACCCGTTTTCAACACGCTTCAACCCGAGTCAACCCGGTTCAGCCCGTTATTGTAGCTTTATGTGCGGGCTGGGACGGGTTGGTCGGGGGGCGGGTTTTGGACGAACATATTTTGGATACCGGTGCACCGTACTCGCTAAGCTCGTTAACGGCCTGCAGCCCGGTTACCGTTAAATTTTATTTTTTAAAAATTATTTGGACCGTTGCCAACAGTCAAAATTTAATTTAAAAAAGAAATACACTAGCCCCACCTGCCTGAACCCGAACGGGTCCAAAATAGCCCGAAAATTCCTAACCCGCTACCAGCCCGTTTACCCAGCCCGCTAACCAACCCGGTCGGATAACGGACGGGCTGGGTTTTTTTTGTTCAACCCGTCCCAGCCCGCCCGATAAACACCTCTAGTTTGCATTAGGATATATATGTTGTCTACATCACGTCCCTTAAGATGCGGTCCTCTTCCCCAAACGTTACGTGAACATACACCGGATGCCTTGTGCACTGCGCTAGCCTTAATATTACAGTTGTACCGCCAATTCAATTGCGTGTGCATGTGGAATTGACCTTTCTCTTCTTCTTCTCCTCCATATATTGTGTACGTGTGAAGTTGGAGTATATTAAAGGCATTCTGGTTCAAAAATTAAATGGTTGAAAAGAGTATGCACCTAAATTTTGCCAAAAATGAAGCTGATTCATCAGCTCATATTAACTATGGCATTTACTCTACCTCTTTTCAAATTTTTTATATCGTTGAATATTAGATGCATGAATCTTTTTTCAAGTCAATAATTTGTGTTACATATGCGCGTCGTCTGGGGAAAACTATGAACATATATATAAGATCTTGAACTAGAACTACGCCATGCACCGGGGGTGGATAATCGTCCGAGTCAGATGTGGAGCCACGATTTGAAGTTTATGGATTCGGGATTCTAATTTTTTTTAAGTTACTATAGTTCTAAATTAAATTTGTACATATCCAATGAATTTTTTAAGACAAATATATATTATTTGGACTAAATATACTGGGTTTAGCGCAACCTGTAGCTTTTTACTCTCCGTCCACCCCTGGTTAGAGTAGAGTATGGGTTACGTACGTGTTCGGACGAATTCAAATTTTGATCTGAATTCTATATTTATTTTAAGAAATTCTTTTTTCAATACAAACTATTAATTTAAATTTCAAATTTTCAATAACTCAAAAGAACCAAAAATCCAAACACGTAAGCTTCAAATTTAAAGTAGTAAATGACTGAAAAGGCTCTTTACCAAAGTCGTAAGTTAATTTCGTCGAATGCTGCATATATAAATCTAGGATATATCTTAATCTTATGTATGGTTCATTCAAGTTGGGCATTTAATGTCTTCATTCATTTGGATACCTAACTGGCTAACTCATTAAACAAAAACTTTTATTGGCCTGACCTATATTTAATGTATTATTTACGTAGTAGCTGACCCACTCTCCTTTCGCTTTGACTCTCCTTATATATATTCAGAACAAATGCCTTCCATGTATATTGATACTGCAGACAATGGGTGCAATTGACCTATTCCTTTAATAAGTAGTTTAAAATAGAGCATATTTACTCTGATTTTACTGACTTTGAATTCTGAATCTATCTGTGTTGGATATATATAAATATTAGGATTGTCAAACGGGCGGGTTGGGCTGATTTTGGGTGGACCAAAATAGGCCGAGTTAATAAATGGACGGGTCAATTAACCCGCCTAAAAGTAACTTGGGCTGAGATGCGCTGAGTCAGGATGGATAAAATTGAGTCTATAGCCCAATTCTCCCAACTCTTACCAAGCTTTAATTAATATATGTTATTTTCTTATGAATTGTTTAATTATCAAATATGAATTTTTTTGTTGTGGTCATATATAATATATCAAACAAAAAAATATCTTAAAAGATATTTTAGCAAAGTTACTCATAAATTAATTTGGGCTAAAATCAGCCAAACTTTATAGGGGCAAAGTGCACTGATAGCCATTCTCAGGATGCTATTTAGTGATTAGCCAATGCTTATTTTGTCCTGAAATTTTAAACTAAAAATCTTAACTTCAGGACAACTCAGGATATTTTTATCCTGAAAAATTGAACTAAAAAACTGAAATTCAGAATGTACTGGGCTTATTCATAAATAGCAGCCCTTCAGAATGGCTACTTGGTGTCATTTCTACAACTTTAGATGGGCTGAGATGAGTTAGGTTAAGATGGGCTGAATTCAATATAACCGGCCCAACCTTGAGTGGATTGAGCAGGTCAATCAAATTGGTAAAAATTGCACGGGGCGTCCTATTTGGTCGCCCCCATTTAACCTATATCGATTTTTTTTTAAAGTTTTAACTTGTGCCCACGGTTCAAATAACTTCGGGCCTCTTTCTCCTCCTTCGTTTTCTGAATGCTGAAGCTTGAGATATTGTTATGTGTTCTAGCTTGATGATTCATATATATCTGTTTGTCCCATTATGTTCAGCTTGGTCTTATTCACAATAATTTAACCTCTTAGATACTTTAGCTTTACAAGCACATTGGTTTTTGGTTCTAATTTATCTGTAGTAACTTGTTTTCATGTCGAAAATATTTTTCATTCTTTAATCTTTGAAATGAAAAGCATCAATCGCTGTTAATCATGATTTATTAAATTCATTGTTGTTTAGAATTTCAGCTTAAAAATGGTGAAGTTTAGCAAATACGAAACAAACGTCACCTCTAGAATGCTGAAATTCATCACAAATAGAACAAAGCTTCAGCTAAAACATGCTGAAGTTCAGGAAATACAGAACAAGCTTCAGCTAAAACATGCTGAAGTTTAGCAAATACTAAACAAAGCTTCAGCTACTAGAATGCTGAAGTTCAGGAATTACAAACAAAAACTTCAGCCAAAACATGTTGTAGTTTAATTGAACTGAAGTTTGCCATTTGCACTATGAACTGAAGTTTGCGTGACTGCCTTTGCAAGTCAGGCCAAACTTCATGCAAAAATATCTAAAGTTTTGCTACACTTTAGGCAAAACATTCTGAAGTTCAAACTTCATACATAAATTTTTGCTACTTCAGGCCCGTATGTCTGAAATTACGCAAAAAGTGGGCACGCTTGCATTTTTTTTTGCAAAGCGGGTATAGATGCAAATCCCCCATCAAATTGCCTCTAATTGCACGGGGCGCCCTATTTGGTCGCCCCCATTTAACCTATACCCACTTTTTAAAAAGGTTTTAACTTGTACCCACTTTTTAAACAACTCCAGGCCTCTTTCTCCTCCTCCTTCGTTTTCTTCTTCTCAAGATTTTTCACTCAACTGCCGCTCACCTCCAAGATTCCAATAGAAGAGGCATTTTGTGAACAGAGCAAGAAACAGGTAGATTCTTTCATTGTTTTCTGCTCTAGCTGCATGTTAAACTGCCGATGCATCGTTTTTGCACTTCGTCTCCTTTGTTTCTAGTTAGGTGGATGCATTTTTTACCTAGGCAATGAATTAGCACAAGATACTCATATATTTATATCACAGTACACATGTTTTTATTTTCAATTACAAAATAATTGAGGTGAAGTTCAGTAAATATAAACAAAAGCTTCAGATCCTAGAATGCTGAAGTTCAGCAAATACAAAACAAACTTAAGCTCCTAGAATGCTGAAGTTCATCAAATACAAAACAAACTTTAGCTCCTAGAATGCTGAAGTTCTGCAAATACAAAACAAACTTTAGCTCCTAGAATGTTGAAGTTCAGTAAATACTAAACAAACTTTCTGCTCCTAGAATGCTGAAGTTCGCAATTACAAAACAAAAACTTCAGCCAAAACATGCTATAATTTTAATGAATTGAAGTTTGCCGTTGCACTATGAACTGAAGTTTGTGTGATTGCATTTGCTACTTCAGGCTCGTATGTCTGAAGTTACCCGAAAGTAGGTACGCTTGCAATTCTTTTTGCAAAGCGGGTATAAGTTAAAAGGTAACCCAAAAACTGGGTATAGATGCAAATCCCCCATCAAGTTGTCATTCCTAATATTAAATATTATCCATTACCTACTAACATGCATTTGTACAATGTATGTCATTCGTTAAGGCAGGGGTGGCGCTTCCATAAAGCAAGTAAAGCAACTGTTTTAGGTCCCACATTTGTGGGGGCCCCATTTTTCGTTACACTTAATAGCCTATGTATAAATTTTTAAAAAAGTTATGTAAAGTGAAAAAATTTGATTTCTTTCTTTAACAAGTATAGAGTAGAAGGATTTGCAACTGCTATGATTTCTGCCAAGAAAATTGCACTTGAAATGAATATCGACCCCGAATTTCGTAAGAAACGTGTGATATATAGGAAGTAACAATTTGATGAGAATGTTGACAATAAAATCTCAAAATCTTTCGAAGAGTCCTTTGGAGTTGATTACTTTGTACATAGTAGACAAGGCTATTTTTTCACTTCAAAATAGATTTGAAAATTCGAAACACATGAAAATATTTTTTGGTTTTTCATTTAGCGGAAAAACTAAGATCACTAGATGATGAAAATTTAAAAAATATTGCCTTAATATTGAATGTTCCTTAAAGATAATAATCAATTCGATACTGATGGTTTACATTTATTTTCGGAATTAAAATTATTAAGAAAAATAGTACAATTAGAAGATAACAGTTTAATTGATACACTAGGTCAAATAAAAAGATTTGATTCTTTTTCCAATGCCTATATTGCTTATGGAATAGTGTTAATAACTCTTGTTACCATCGCTTCAGCGGAAAGAAGTTTTCAAAATTAAAATCTTACTTAAGATCAACAATGTCTCAAGTATGGTTAAATGGATTAACTATATTGTCAATTAAGAAAGACTTATTAGGAGTTAATGATTATAAAAAAAATATTAATAACTTTGTATATAAGAAACGCTACAAAAATAAACATCAAATAAATAAATAATTTTTAAAAAAAAAATTAAGGCCCCTCATAAAATTTGGCTTTAGGCCACAAAACTCGTTGGGCCGCCCCTGCGTTAAGGCACGTACTCATATATCTCGTTGAGGCTGCGATCTTCTCGCAATGATCGTTGAGAAATTTTCATAAAGCACTATCTTTTAGTAGTAATTAGCCATCTATAGATACAATTTGCTATATTACGAATTATAGATACCTTTTCTGTGGTTATAAGATGTATTTGATGTATTTAAGCTATTGTATTCATGAATACAATCTGGGATTCGGTATTGAATTAATCCAACATTTCGTTCGGTCACTTCAGCAGTCATAAAAAAACCTAATTCTATTGAGTTGATTCCATCAGTAGCAAAAATAGGCGTGAATCAGGGAAGTCGAGCTAATCAGTTGTTGTATTCGAGTGTATTCGACTGTATTCATGGAGTAAAACATGGGATTACAGCTGGACAGATTATTGTATTCGACTGTATTCACGGCGTGAAATATGGGATTACACTGTCTTTAAAACGGAAAGTGAATCAATAACATAATAGACTCCTAATATAACTCAACAAACTTAATTATAACATACAAAATTTGTATTTTCAATGATAAAAAAGATTCTCAACTGAAAAATACCCCAAAAACATAGCAATCTTCAGAGAAATTATATAATACATCTGAATACATAAATTATATTAATTAAAAAAAATATATGAATACATTCATGGCATATAGCGAGACAGTGGATACAATGAAATACCTAGAATACAGCGGGATACATTGAAATACAATGGAAAAAAAGAAAGTGAATACAATGAAATACAACGAGATACATTGAATTACAATGGGAAAAAAAGAAGACAATGAATACAATGAAATACATGAAAATACATTGAATATTAACAGAAAATCAAGTTGCTCAGCCCCAAACTCCGTCGTCTTTCAAGAACAAACCCTAATTTCCGGCGAATCCGCCGTTGCAACGTTTGAAGGTACAACACGCGACACCTTTGAGATTTGAAGGTACAACACGTGACACCTTTTTTCATTACCTGCTTTTAGTGATTTAGTTAGGGATTTGATTTGCTTTTAGTGACCTTCACAGAGAAATCTCCTTTCTTGATCTCATAGATTCCTATCTTGTGCCTTCTAACATTGGCAACAGCCAACAGATGAAGAATGAACAAAGAGATAAACAGATTAACCTTTGAATACATAGTAAACTCAAGTGGTTTTGAGACTTCAGAGAGAGTGTGTTGATGACAGAGAAATCGCAATTCAAATATTCGGTGCAAAAATTGATCGGAATGAAAAGAAAATAGTGTGGGTGAGAGGAATTTTGAGATTGAGCATCGTGTTTTAAGGGAATGGAGGAAGAGAATGGGATGTATCAAAGTAGAGAGAGAAAGAAAATAGTGTAACTAAATAGCGTATTTAGTGGCTTAGGGCTAGTAGGTAACCAAAATTAAATATTTTGCTATAAACCTTAAAAGGTATCTATAGTATATAATTTTTTTAAATGGTATTTATTTAAAATAAATAAGGTGAACCTTTGCTATAGGAGATAAAAATTCCATGATTGTTTCGTATATGTTTACTTCCATCAAATTAATTACTTGTGTTTTTGCTATATTTTCTTGGTTTCGCTCGTTTGTCTTTTACAACACATTATAAGAGTCAAGACCAGCATATATGTCACTACCCAATTTAGGATTGTGACCGGCACTTAGGAGCAAGTGTTCCCAAGTAAGCCTCATCGGTAATTTTACAGAAAATCGGACAGAGTTTCCCCTGTTTTTTGGACTATCCCAAAAAAATTTCTGTCTCAAATCAGCAACCAAACATCCTAATATCATACCAAACAATTGATAACTTGTCAATTAACCAATACAAGTCTCCACCATAACTAAACCACCAACTAACCACTAGAAATACTAATTTATCTCCAACTTTGATAAATAAGAACGATACTCAACATAAGACTATAATAACAAAAGGATACTCATGATACTAAAATAATGACTATGGAGCGACTCTAAGAGTTTAAAAAAAGACCATAAAAATAAATAAAAATCTTTGCCCACGCGAACAAATGCGAGGCTCACCGAGAACTATCAGCCTGTGCGTTCTAATTAACGAAATCCTCACCTGCGTCAACTGCTGTCTCTGTAAAAAAAGATTAGCGAGGAATGAGTCGCTAGCTCAGTGAGTAATAACACTTAACCACAACCGTTTTTGATTGGGGACAAGTCAGAAATACATGCTTGTATAATAAAATTGAGAAATTATCACAAAAATAAAATGCCCTTTCAAAATGGTAAAAATAATCAGTCTCATTATGTATTACCTGTAACAGAAATCAATTTAACAATTCGGTAATAAACTCGGTAAGCACTGTATCATATCAATTCCTTATGTTTGGGAGGTTTCCAAGAAAGGATCATGTATCTGTATCACTGTGTGGACTCCTTCGTAAAAGGAGTCAAATATAATGGTAGGTCCCTTCTCGAGGGAAAACTGTAACTGTATGCTAGTTCTACCTTCCCACTAGCGAGGGCTATAATTATACTCGGTAATCGGTAAATACAAGGTGCACCAGGTCTAACGAACCCGCCGTTAGCTACGGAATCCTTTAAGGTCTCCTCCCTTTTATACCTTTCTTTGTAAATAGTAAATCTTCACATGGAAGTATATTCAAAACAGTACAGGGCATTTTAAATTTTCTTATCAAATCATGTAATCCAATTTCGGTAACGGCAATCATATCTCTAGTAATAGTAAAACATGTCTAGTAACAGTGAGAACATTTTAAATAACTATAAACATCTCAAGTAAACTATTCAGTACCATATCAAGTAAACGACTTGTCCCACATGCAATTTCAAACATTCGGTAACATATTTTATTTTCAAAATAATGTATAAACCATGCAGGTTATGAAAACACAAATTGCGGTAAGATTACTACTCACCATACTCGTGTCGAAATACCAAGCCCATCACCTCGAGCAGTCCGTGAGACCCCTTTCAGTCAATCTATAATCACATCATATTGATCTCCTGTTAATTTCCATATTCATGCTAATCCACAAGTAATCTAGAATGCTCCACCCTCGGAATTTCATGTTTAATTCTAATTTTGTCAAATTATATTAATCCAAGCTACTGTAACAACTATTATTGTAAGTTCACCTATTCTGAACTAAAAGTTTGATTTCGAATTTAGATCCTTATCATTCGGTCTTTTTATATAATTTGGTAAGGCTATCAACTATGTTTTCGACATAGTATTTATTTAGTGGTTCTTTGAAGAGTAACTCAAACTCAAATTAGGAGGACAAAAGCAGTATGAAGTTGCTTATAAACTGCTTATGGTGACTCTTGAAAGGTTGTTGTGAAGCAACTCTTTTCTACTGCAGAAAGATAGGGTCACTCCAATTTGCTTCAAAAGTCAATATATCTATACGTTTACTGTGATTACAAAATGACATCCAATTCTATTCTACCGTGGGTAGTTCTATTATGATATTTCAATGTGTATAGTCATTATTAGTTGGGACCCTTCATTATTTTCAGTGATGTAATGCCGGATACTTTTTCCATCTTCCTGAGCCGAGGGTATATCAGAAATCACCTCTCTGCTCTATCAGGGTAGGGGTAAGGTCTGCGTACACACTACCCTCCCCAGATCCCACTTTGTGGGATTGNCGGAGTCGCGACTGATGTTTTCAACGTCAACTTCGACCCGAAGCACTCTGCGGTCCAGGTCGTCCAACCTTTGCAGTAGGCTGGTTCTTAGTTCAGGCACCGTATCCATGATAGGTCGCCATACCTCAACCGTCCCTTCGAGGGCCGCAATGCGGTCCCCATGATTCACCATGGTCAGAAATGGTGGTATGTCAATACGTTCCCTCGTCCGATGTCGAGCCTAAGCTCTGATACCAACTGATACGCGGCGCCTTCCTGAGATTCCTTGGAAGGGCGACGTACGGCTAGGCAACTGATGTCAGTCCAGTTGCTGTCCGCCAACTGAGGTCCCCTCCGTACGCTAGACGAGATTGTCAGTGCCGTACGGGAAAACCAATGTCAAGAGCAATTGAGAGAACAGAAATGAGAATTCAGAATGAAAGAAAGCTTGATTGCATTAATGAAAGCTATTACAGAAAAGCCACGCGGTGTCGAGGGGGAGAGACACCAGTACAGAGAATTGCTTGCTTGCTAGAAAGTTTTGATTGCTTGATCCCCCCTAATAGTACTTAAAAAAAATAAACCAAAGTTACAGGAGTAGACCTAATTAAGCTAGAGAAACATAATGGAAGTGCATGAAATAAACTACTCTATATTTACAATGAAAGTGACTTAGTTTTCTATAAGGCAGCAGCAGGCCCGTTGTCAGCAGCAGTGTCTTTGGCATCACGGTCTGCGCGCGCGGCGCTGTTGGCTTCTGCCTGCGGCATGGCGCTCGCGAGGGATATCGGTGGGGCGACAGAGGCACCTGCGCGCTTGTCACTTGGCGCGGCCAAGACCACGGGGCCGTCCGTGGCGCTAGGCATTGGGAGGTTCGCTAGGACGCCACGGGGCGCGCCCAAGGGGTCATGGGGCATGGCTGGAAAGCCGCCCATGACATTACGTAGTTGAACACTCCCATTGGATATGAAGTTCTCCTAATATTGCTGAGTATAGATGTACACCCTCGTCCAGGGGCGGATGCACCTTGGCTTAAGCGGTGTCATCCGACACCGCTTCGTCGTAAAAGTTTACTAAATATGTAATTAATATGCAAAAATAACATGTGTAGATAATAGAAATAAAATGATATTTCTTGAATCGAGTACTGCATCAGCTCACGTGGTTAAGTGCATCTTTTACTTCTCCTAGGTCGTGGGTACAAACCCCACCAGCAGCATGCATTTTTTATTTTTAGAATTTTGTGCCCTATTTATTAAAAGATTACTCGTATATTAACTTCTAGGATGCTAGTCCATTGTTAGTTGTCACGTGTTTTTTGTGCGTAGAGGTTGTTTAAGAACAATTTGCAAAATCATGTGAATGATAAGGTTCTGAGTAATTATTTGATGCTTTTATAGAAAAAAAAGAGGTATTTGGAAATAATTTTTAATGAGGATACTAAATAGAAATAAAAAATGATGAATTCAGCTTAAAAAATAAATACTCATCGAGGAGATTTGTATTAATAGTTTGAATATTGTTTTTCTAAATATGATTCGAACTGTATTTTTTAATTTATTCATTTTCTTAAATATCGACACCGCTTAAGAATAATCCTGCCTACGCCCCTGCCCTTGTCTACTTGTCATATATGTGAGAGTAGCTCTAGTTAGTATGTGAGTTATCAGCGTGACCATGAGTTGTGATGGGGGCACAGGATGCCATGTATTATGGTTCAGTTATTCGGACCCGCGAGCTGTAAGTTGTCCGAGGTTCGATATTTTGTGGAGTCTGTTGGCTAAGTCTTGATGTGAACACTGTCGTAGGTTCTGGGTTATTGCTTACCTTACTGTATTTGTGATTTAGCTTTTGGGTTTGTGATTTCGCTCGCTCTTCTATTTCATTATTATGGTATTTCTGCTGTTACTTGTTGTTTTTCTTCCCTTACTGTGATTGTTGTATTGTTAGCCATAGTGTGTAGTTTTTATATGTATACATCATGTTCCATTGTTCCTATGCTTATATTTATACAGTTTATTAGACCGCTAGGTGTCTTGACTGTTCCTCGTCACTACTCTACTGATGTTAGTCTTGATGCTTACTGGGCACCGCTGTGGTGTGCTCATGCTACTCTTCTGCACATTTTTGTTGTGCAGATCCAGGTGTCGATCGTTAGTAGCTGTGCGAACCATTGCTAAGGAGACTCAAGGTAAACCTGCTGCTGCGTTCGCAGGCTTCGGAGTCACCTTCTTACATGTATTCAACTGTTTTCACTCCTTTCTAAACAGTTTATATAGAAGTGGTAGTTAACTCTGTAGAGCTTATGACTTGTACTGCCGGGTTTTGGGAATGTGCTCATTGTATAAAGGATTCATTCCAGAAAATTTTTAAGATGTTATTTATTATTGTTGTTCTTCTGTAAATATTAGGCTTACCTAGTCCTTAAGACTAGGTGCCGTCACGAAACCCAACGAAGGGGAAATTGGGTCATGACAAGTTGGGGCGCGGAGTTTGAGCAGCTGCGCCAGGGCACTATGTCAGTATCAGAGTACGCCGTCAGATTTAGTGATTTGGCCAGACATGCACCGACCTTGGTTTCTACGGTTCGGGAGAGGGTCCGCCGGTTTATTGAGGGACTCCATCCCAGCATCAGGACTAGCATGGCCCGGGAGTTAGAGATAGATATTTTGTATCAGCAGACCGTGAGTATTGCTAGGAGGGTGGAGGTCATGTTGTCTCGAGAGAGAGAGGAGAGAGAGGTCAGGCGAGGCCAGGAGAGAGAGGACAGGTGGGGCCATGAGAGAGAGGGCAGATGAGATCAGGAGAGAGAGTTTGGGGAGGCGAGGAGGCCTCGTAGACCGGGGAGACCTGCTGGTCCTTTATTTTAGAGGCAGGGTGCGACATGGTAGAGGTTTTGTGGGTCAGCCAGTTCAGTTCGCGCTTTAGGCCTCGCATAGTGATTCAGGTGTTCATGGGTCTCGGAGTACCCGTACCGCACAGTTCCCACAGCCTGTCAGCAGCTTGGTTGCTTCGAGTATGGAGATATTAGCCATATGGTGAGAGATTGTCCCAGACTTCGGGCCGATATGTCACAGCGAGGTACTCAGGCGAGTAGAGGGCGCCCAAGAGGGGGAGGCCCGGCCCATTGATGTGCTTCATATAGTAGGCTTAAGGCTGCTACGCAAGATGATGTCATTTCAGGTATGATTTTGACTTGTTATAGAGGAGCATTATCCGTAGCTCCTTGCAGTTCTGCTTATCGGGGCAAATTTCCCTATTTGTCGTTCCACTTATGGGCGCGTTTCATGATTGGCACTTCGTTTATGTGTTTCCCTGTTGGGAGGATTTATGAGTGATAGCCTGTGTCTATCATCTGTTTAATTCATTGTTGAGAGTTATGAGACTAGTAGTAAATTCCTGTTGTCCTTTTCGGTAGGCTTGATGTTATTTATGAGTATTTTTTGGCTACGAGTCGTGATGTTTATGCTTCATCAGTGTGGGAGCCAGAACTTGTTGTAAATTGTGGCAGAATTGATTTAACGAGAGGCTCCAATTTGATGTATGTCTTACTTGTGATTCAGAGTTGAGGGCGAGACCCTCGTTATTTCATGTGATTTGATGTGTTAAGACCGGGCTGTGTACCGCGGTGGGAGTTATATCAGTGCGAGATCCTCGTGATTCTTTTATATGCTTTAATTCTTTCTTGCTAGATTATTTTGTAGATTAGTATTGATAGAAAAATTTGAGCTTGTTGGGCTTGTTTAATAGTTCCCTTATGTGTTTTCCCTTTCCATATTCAGTCATTTTCGTTCTATGCTTCTTGAGTTTTAGCTTGTGGAGTGTGTACCCGTTGGTATTAGCTGCGATTTGGTGATTCAGGTGTTTAGTTATGTGCCTTTCGTGGTTATTGTATCATCGCCAGTGTTGTGGAGGTTTGAATCGGGTCCCTATTGAATATGAGGCTTAGGGCCGGTGCTGAATTTGGTTTCGAGCGAATATTGTGATCAACAATGTTACTGTGGTCCTATGTGCAATGTGTCATGTTGTAAGGTTGTACTATATGGGTGTTGGATGTAGCTGGTTGAGACTGATACCGGGTATGGATTTATAATCGGGTCTTTGGAAATGGATGGAAGGTGAGAATTCTGGCTCTAAGGCTTATTGGTATTGATAGAAAGGCTAAATTTCAGTTGAGATGATGTCGTCAGGTTTAAGTGGATTGGGGTGACGTGGGATCACCCGCGGGTGTATGTTGGAAGTGTGCATTCAGCAACTTGAGGACTTCGAGGCGAATCTTGGCACGTTCGAGGACGAACGTTGGTTTTAAGAGGCGAATCATTTTTTCTAACTTCTCACGATCTTTCATTTTACCATATTGCAAAAGTCCTCCAGTACTAGGGTTTAGAGTTCCTTGATTTTCATCTAAATCGGAGCCCCATTCTATTGGATGAGTAATTCTCATATGTCTACTAAGTGTCCCAGTTCCCCCTAAATTTCCTCCAGTCTTATGTTTAAAATCATCTTTACAAATTTTGTATCTAATTCTATCAGAATTCTCTATTTCCTCAAAATATTTTCAAACTTTACTTCTCCTTCCCCGATGACTAGTAGTCGGGGCCACATGTAGTCTACTACTAGTGCCACGACCACCACCCCTGCTGCCAACTCCAACACTGCTAGGTGTAGGTGGTGTCTCATCTTCAATTTTTAATTCATTATCTTCTATACCGTAATCTTCCTGTAATTGTTCATAATCTATATTATTATCAGGTGATGTTTCAGAAATATGTGTAAATTCATTTATATTAGTACCAGAAGTTAAAGTAGAACATCTTTTTCTATTTCCCGGATTACCCCAATTAGCAACCTTATTACAAACTTGTTTTGCAACATTAAACATATTGTGAAAATTTAACTACTAATAAATTAAATATGCAAATAAAATATAAATAAGGAAAATAGTTGGAACAAGTGCACCAAATTTCGCAATAAATTGAACACTTGATGATTTTTGAAGTCTTGAAATTGAATTTCGCAACTCGGAGGTTACCACGAATAAACTTCAATTGTTCAAACTTCAAATAATACCATAAATAAAATTTCAAATTAAAAAAAAAAAAGAGAGCCAATTAGTTGATAGCAATTTTGTTGAGGAATGAGAGAATGACAACTGAGAATTTGAGTTTGAGAATTGAGTGATGAGCGAAGAAAGAAGAACATGGGGATCTAGTTACAGTTTTTCAAAGGGTTAAATTAGTAAATAATAAAAGTGCTATTTTATTTTACAAAAGCCCAAAAATGGCTATTTTAGCAATTAAGGCCATTGGGCAACGGTCAAAATGGAAGCTGACCGTTGCTAATGGTCAAATGTTTAAAAAAATAATAATTTAGAACTAGCTGTTGAACCGATCCGGGCCTGTCCGGTTCACCAGTTCAAGCTTGACATAACATTATCGGTTTGGACCGGTCCGATTAACCGGTATCCAAATCTACACCAACACATGCCGGTTCATTGTTCAGCCCAACTATGCCCGTCCCCTTTACCACCCGGCCGGTCCAGTCAGGTAGGAAACCGGTCAGGGCCGGTTCGAAATTGGTGCGGAACCGGGTCAAATCGGCCAGTTTGACAGGTTTAGCCGTAGCACACGTAAATCTAGGAATCGGTAAAATCTAATTTTATGGCCCTAAAACGCCAAAAAATGAGGAACAAACCTGGCGAGGCGGTGACTATTTTTCTTTAGTTAGTTTTTGATGGGCCAGCAAATTTTAGGCGATCCATGTCCGGTCGCCCTCGCTCATGTAGAAGGTGTGGACTATAGCACACAAAAATCTGAGAATTAGGCGAAATTCCAGTTTTATGATCCTAAAATACAAAAAGATGATGAACGATCATGGAGAGGCGGTGTCTATTGTTACCTAGGTCGTTTTTATGGGCCGGCAAAATTTTAGGTGATCCGGATCCGGTCGCCCGGGCCCATACAAAAGGCGTGGGCTATACGAAAATATGAGAAACGAGCGGAATTCCAGTTTTATGGCCCTGAAACGCCAAAAAATGAGGAACGCTCATGAAGAGACGGTGAATATTGTTCCTTAGGTAATTTTTGATGGTCCAGCAAAATTTTAGGCGATTCGTGTCCAGTAGAGCGGGCCCATACAAAAGGACAGGGCAATAGCACGCGAAAATCTAAGAATCGGGCGGTGAATATTATTCCGTAGGTCATTTTTGATGGGCTGGTAAAATTTAAAGCGATCAGGGTCCGGTCGCCCAGATCCATGCAGATGGTGGCTATACCACACGAAAATTTTGAAATCAAGTGGAATTCTAGTTTTAATGGCCATAAAATTCTAAAAGACGAGGAACACTCATGGAGAGGCGGTGAATATTGTTCCTAAGGTCGATTTTGATGGGCCAAAAAATTTTTAGTCGATCCAGGTTCGATCTCCCTGGCCCACGCAGAAGGCGTGGGCTATAACACATGAAAATATGAAAATTGGGCGGAATTCCAGTTTTGTGGCCCTAAAATACTAAAAAACGAGGAACGGTCATGGCAAGGCTGTAACTATTATTCTTTAGGTCGTTTTTAATGTGGAGGAAAATTTTTAGGCGATTCAAGTCCGGTCCCCTGGGCCCAGCAGAAGGCGTGGGCTATAGTACACGAAAATCTTGGAATTCCAGTTTTATAGCCCTAATTTTCCAAAAAACAAGGAACGATCATGGAGAGGTGGTGTATGTTGTTCCCTAAGTCGTTCCTAATAGTCCGGAAAAATTTTAAGCGATCCAATTTCGGTCGCCCGGGCCCATGTGGAAGGCGTGAGCTATAACATACCAAAAAAATCTGAAAATCGAACAGAATTCAAATTTTATGGCCTTAAAACGTCAAAAAATGAGGAATGATCATGGCGAGGCAGTGACTATTGTTCCTTAAGGTCGTTTTTGATGAGTCAGCAAAATTTTAGGCGACCCTAGTCTGGTCGCCCGGGCCCATGCAGAAGGCATGGGCTATATAGCACACAAAATTATGCGAATCGAGCAGAATTTCAGTTTTATGGCCTTAAAATGCCAAATAACAAGGAACGGTCATGGAGATGCGGTGACTATTGTTTCTTAGATCATTTTTGATGGGCCGGAAAAATTTAGGCGATCAGGGTCCGGTCGCCTGGGCCCATGCAGAAGGTGTGAGCTATTGCACACGGAAATCTAGGAATCAGGCGAAATTCCAGTTTTATGGCCTTAAAATGCCAAAAAATGAGTAACGATCGTGGCGAGGTGGTGACTATTATTCCTTAGGTCGTTCTTGATGTGCTTGAAAATTTTTAGGCGATTCGGGTCCGGTCGCCCAGGCCCATGAAGAAGGTGTGGGCTATAGCACAAAAATCTGGAAATCAGGCAAAATTTCAATTTTATGGCCCTACAACGCCAAAAAAACGAGGAAGGGTCATGGCGATGCGATGAATACTGTTCCTTAGATCGTTTTTGATGGGCCAGAAAATTTTTAGGCGATTCAGTTCCGATCACCCGAGCCCATGCAGAAGGCATGGGCTATAATAGATGAAAATCTACGAATCAGGCGGAATTCTAGTTTTGTTGCCTTAAAATACCAAACAATGAAGAACGGTCATGACGAATATTATTTCTTAGCTTATTTTTGATGGACCGATAAAAATTTAGGTGATCCGGGTCCAATCACTGGGACCCAAAAAGATGGCGTGGGCTAGCACGAAAATCTGAGAATCAGGTGGAATTCCCATTTTATGACCCTAAAACGCCAAAAAAAGGAACGGTCATGGCGAGGCGACGAATATTGTTCCTTAGGCAATTATTGATGGGCCAGAAAAATAGTAGGCGATCTGGGTCCGATCGCCCGGGCCCATGCAGCAGGCGTGGGCTATAGCACACGAAAATCTGGAAATCAGGCGGAATTCCAGTTTTATGGTCCTAAAATGCCAAAAAATGATGAACGATCATGACGAGCCGATGACAATTGTTACTTAGGTCGTTTTTATGGACTGACAAAATTTTAGGTGATCCGGGTCTGGTCGCCCCGGGCCCATGCAGAAGGCGTGTGGTATAGCACAAAAAAATCTGGGAATCGAGTGAAATTCCAATTTTATGGCCCTAAAATGCTAAAAAACGAGGAAGGATCTCAGCGAGACGATGAAGATTCTTTCTTGGCCCATTTTTGATGGGCATGCAAAATATTAGGCGATTCAGGTGCGTTCGCTTAGCCCCATGCAGAAGGCGTGGGCTATAGCACATATAAATCGGCGAATCGAGCGGAATTCCAGTTTTATGGCCCTATAACGCCAAAAAATGAGGAACGGTCATAACGAGGCAGTGACTATTGTTCCTTAGGTTGCTTTTGATGGTCCTACAAAATTTTAGGTGATCTGAGTCAGATCGCCCGGGCCCATGCAGAAGGCGTGTGCTATACACACGAAAATCTTGGAATCAAGCGGAATTCTAGTTTTATGGAACTAAAATGCCAAAAACAAGAAAGGTTCATGACGAGACAGTGACTACTGTTACTGGTTCCTGTCGCCCGGACACATGGAGAAGGCGTGGGCTATAGCACACGAAAATTGGTGAATAGGACGGAATCCCATTTTATGCCCCAAGAATGGCAAAAATGAGGAACGGTCATAGTGAGGCAAGGAATATATTATTCCTTAGGTTGGTTTTGACGGGCCAACAAACAATTAGGCGATCTGGGTCCGGTCGCTCGGGCTCATGCAGAAGGCGTGGGCTATAGCACATGAACATCTAAAAATCGAGCGGAATTCCAGTTTTATGGCCCAAAAATACCAAAAAAGGAGGAACGGTCGTTGCTAGGCAGTGACTATTGTTCCTCAGGTCATTTTTGATTGGCCAAAAAATTTTTAGGCGATTCGGGTCCGATCGCCTGGGCCCATGCAGAACGCGTGGGCTATAGCACACGAAAATCTGGGAATAGGGCGCAATTCAAGTATTGTGGCCCTAAAACAACAAAAAATAAGGAACAGTCATGGTGACAATTGTTCCTTTAGTCATTTTTGAAGGTACGACAAAATTTTAGGCGATCCGGGTCCATATACCCGGGCTCATGCAGAAGGTGTGGGCTACAGTACACGAAAATCTGGGAATCAGATGGAATTCAAGTTTTATATGCTTAAAATGCCAAAAAAAATGAATAACAGGCATGGCGAGGCGGTGAATATTTTTTCTTAGGTCATTTTTGATGGGTCGGAAAAATATTAGGCGATTCACGTCCAGTCGCTCGGGGCCCATATAGAAAGCGAGGGCTATAACACTCGAAAATCTAGAAATCAAGCGAAATACAAGTTTTATGACCCTAAAACGTTAAAAACGAGGAACATTCAAGGCGAGGCGGTGACTTTTGTTCCATATGTTGTTTTTAATGGGCCGACGGAGTTTTAGCCGATTTGGGTTCGGTTGCTCGAGCCTATGTAGAAAGCGTGGGCTATATTACACGAAAATCTGCAAATCGGGCAGATTTCCAATTTTATTTCCCTAAAACGTCAAAAATGAGTAACCGTCATGGCAAGGTAGTGTCTATTGTTTCTCAGGTCGGTTTTGATGGGTCGGTAAACTTTTATGTGATCCAGGTCCGGTCGCTTAGGCCCATGAAGAAACATAGGCTATAACACACGAAAATTTAGGAATCAGGTGGAGTTCCAGAATGGCCCTAAAACACCAAAAAATAAGGACGGTCATGGAGAGGCGGCAACCATTGTTCCTTAGGTAATTCTTGATGGTCCAACAGGATTCTAGGCGATCTGGGTCTGGTCGCCCGAGCCCATACAGAAGGCGTGGGCTATAGCACACGAAAATCTAAGAACCGGACGAAATTTAAATTTTATTGCCCTGAAATGCCAAAAAACAAAGAACAGTCATGGCAAGGCACTAAATATTTCTTCCTTAAGTCAGTTTTGATGGTCCGGCAAAAATTTTAGGCGATCCGGGTCCAGTCGCCCGGGTCCATGCAGAAGGTGTGGGCTATAGCATAGGGAAATTAGGGAACCGGGCGAAATTCCAATTTTATGGCCCTAAAACGCCAAAAAATGAAGAACAGTCATGGCGAGGCGCTGATTATTGTTCCTTCGGTCAATTTTTATGGTCCAGCAAAATTTTAGGGGATCCGGGTCCGGTCGCCCGGGCCCATGCAGAAAGCGTGGGCTATAACAAAAGAAAATCTGGGAATCGTGCAGAATTACAATTTTATGGCCCCTAAAGCGCAAAAAAATTGGAACGGTCATGGCGTGACGGTGACTATTGTTCCTTAGGTCGTTTTTGATGGTCCGACAATATATTAGGCCATGTAGAAGGCATGGTATATAGCCCGGGTCCATGCAAAAGGTGTAGGCTATAGCACACGAAAATATGGGAACCAGGCGAAATTCTAATTTTTATGGCGCTAAAACACCAAAAAATGAGGAACCGTCATGGCGAGGTGGTGACTATTGTTACTTAGGTCGTTGTTGATGGTCCGAAAAAATATTAGGCGATCCAGGTCTTGTCGCCCGGGCCCATGCAGAAGACATGGGCTATAGCACACGAAAGTCTAGCAACCGGGCAGAATTCTAAATTTATTGCCCTAAAACGTGTAAAAATGAGGAACGGTCTTGCCGAGGCATTGACTATTGTCCCTTAGGTTATTTTTGATTGTCCGTCAAAATTTTAGACGATACGGGTCCAGTCCCCCAAGCCCATGCAGAAGGCGTGGGCTATAGCACACGAAAATTTGGAAATCGGGTGGAATTCAAGTTTTATTGTACTAAAACGCCAAAAAATGAGGAACGATCATGGCAAGGAGGTGACTAGTGTTCCTTAGGTCATTTTTGATGGGTCGGTAAAATTTTAGGCGATCCAAGTCCGGTCGCTTAGGCCCATGCAGAAAGCGAGGGCTATAACACATAAAAATCTAAGAATCGGTCATGGCGAGGCGGTGACTAATATTCCTAAGGTTTTCTGTTATGGTCCAACAAAATTTTAGGCGACCCGGGTCTGGTTGCCCGGGCCCATGGAGAAGGCGTGGGCTATATAGCAGACGAAATATTGGGAATCAGACGAAATTTTAGTTTTACGGTCCTAAAACGCAAAAAAAAAAGAGTAACGGTCATGGCGAGGCGGTGAATATTGTTTCCTTGTTCATTTTTGATGGCAGACTAAATTTGAGTGATCCGGTTTCGGTTGCCTGGGCCCATGCAAAAGGCGTGGGATATAGCACACGCAAATCTAAGAATCGGGCATTTTTCACGTTTTATGGCCATAAAATGTTAAAAAATGAGGAACGGTCATGGCGAGGCGGTGAATATTTTTCCTTAGGTCATTTTTGATGGTCCGTTAAAATTTTAGGTGATCCGGGTCCGGTTGCCGTAACCCATGCAGAAGGCATGGGGTATAGCACTAGAAAATTTGGGAAACGGGCGGAATACTAGTTTTATGGTCCTAATATGCAAAAAATTGAGGATCGGTCATGGAGAGGTGATGAATATTGTTCCTTAGGTCATTTTTGACGGGCAGGCATAATTTTAAGTGATCGCGGTCCGGTTGCCCGATCCCATGCAGAAGGCTTGTGGTATAGCACAAGAAAATCGGGGAATCGGGCGAAATACTAGTTTTATGGCCCTAATATGCAAAAAAATGAGGAACGGTCATGGAAAGGTGATGAATATTGTTCCTTAGGTCATTTTTGATGGGCATGCATTATTTTAAGCGATCCGGGTCCGGTTGCCCGAGCCCATGTAGAAGGCGTGGGCTATAGCACACGAAAATATGGGAATGAGGCGAAATTCTAGTTTTATGGCCCTAAATATGCCCAAAAACGAGGAACGGTCATAGCGAGGCAGTGACTAATCTTCCTTAGGTCGTTTTTGATGGTCCTATTAAATTTTAGGCGATTTGAGTCAGGTCGCTCGGACCCATGCAGAAGGCGTGTGCTAGACATACGAAAATCTGAGAATCCAGCGGAATTCAAGTTTTATGGAACTAAAATTCCAAAAACGAGAAAGGTTCATGATTAGACGGTGACTACTGTTATATAGGTAGTTTTCTATGGGTCGGCAAAATTTTAGCCAATCTGGGTCTTGTCGCCCGGACCCAAGGAGAAGGCGTGGGCTATAGCCAAAAATGATGGCCCAAGAATGCCAAAAACGAGGAACGGTCATAGCGAGGCAAGGAAAATATTGTTCCTTAGGTTGGTTTTGTTGGGCTGACAAACTATTAGGCGATCCGGGTCTGGTCGCTCGGGCTCATGCAGAAGGCGTGGGATATAGCACATGAACATCTGAAAATCGAGCGGAATTCCAGTTCATGGCCCTAAAACGCCAAAAAATGAGTAACGATCATGGTGAGGCGGTGACCATTGTTCCTTAGGCTATTTTTTATGGGCCAGCATATTTTTAGGCAATTCAGATCCAGTCGCCCAGGCCCATGCAGAAGGCATGGGCTATAACATACGAAAATCTATGAATCGAGCGAAATTCCAAATTTATGGCCATAAAATGCCAAAAATGAGGAACGGTCATGGTGAGGAGGTGAATATTATTCCTTAGGTCATTTTTGATGGGCCTGCAAATTAGGTTATCCGTGTCCGGTCGCCTGGGCTCATGTAGAAGGCGTGGGCTATAACATACGAAAATTTAGGAATCGGGCGAAATTCCAGATTTATGGTCCTAAAATGCCAAAAATGAGAAACGATCATGGAGAGGCGTTGACTGTTGTTCCTCAGATCGTATTTGATGGGCCGACAAAGTTTTAGGCGATCTGGGTTCGGTCGCTCGGTCTCATGCAGAAGGTGTGGTTATAACACATAAAAATCTGGGAATCGGGCGGAATTCCAGTTTTATGGTCGCCAAAAATGATTAACGGTGATGCGGTGAATGTTGTTCCTTATATTGTTTTTGATGAGCTTGAAAAATTTTGGGCGATCCGGGTCCTGTCACGACACAATTTTTCCTATAGTCCGTGATGGCGCCCAATGTTACCGCTAGGCAAGCCAACAGTGAACGCTATGACCGTTCCTCATTTTTTGGTGTTTTAGGGCTATACAACTGGAATTCCGCCCGATTCAATATTTTTATCTGTTATAGCCTATGCTTTCTGCATGGGCTCGAGAGACCGGACCTGAATCACTTAAAATTATTCCTGCCCGTCAAAAATAACCTAAGAAACAATATTCATCGCCTCTCCTTGATCGTTCCTTGTTTTTTGGCATATTAGGGCCATGCAACTGGATTTCCGCCTGATTCCCATATTTTTGTGTGCTATAGCCACGCCTTCTGCATGGGCTCGGATGACCGGACCCGGATCGTTTAAAATTATGCCTGCCCATTAAAAAAGACCTATGGAACAATATTCATCACCTCTCCATGACCGTTCCTCATTTTTTGTCTTTTTGCAGCCATAAAAGTGAAATTTCGCCCGATTTTAAGATTTTTGTGTGCTATAACCTACACTTCTGCATGGGCCGAACCCGGATCGCCTAAAATATTGCCGTCCCATCAAAAATGACATAAGGAACATAGTCACCTCCTCGCCATAAACGTTCCTCGTTTTATGGCATTTTAGTGCCACTAAACTTGTATTCCGCCCGATTCCCAGATTTTCATGTGCTATAGCCCACGCCCTTCGCATGGGCTCGTGCGACCTGACCTGGATTGCCTAAGAGTTTGCCGGATAATAAAAAACGACCTAAGAAATAATATTTACTGCCTCGCTATGACCGTTCCTCATTTTTTGGCATTTTCGTGCCGTAAAACTGGAATTTCGTCCGATTCCCAGATTTTTGCGTGATATAGTCCACGCCTTCTGCATGGGCCCGGGTGTATGGACATCGCCCAAAATTTTACCAGACCATCAAAAACGACCAAAGGAACAATAATCACCGCCTCGCCATGACTGTTTCTGAGGCGGTGACTATTGTTCCTTAGGTCTTTTTTAATGATCCGGTAAAATTTTAGGCGATCCAGGTGCGGTTGGTCGGGGCTTTGCAGAAGGCATGGGCTATAGAAGAAGAAAATTTAGGAATTGGGTGAAATTCCAATTTTATTTTCCTAATATGCCCAAAATTAGGAAACATCATGGAGAGGTAGAGAATATTGTTCCTTAGGTCGTTTTGATGGGTCGGCAAAATTTTTGGGGATCCAGGTTCGGTCGCCCGGGCTCATGCAGAAGGCATGGGCTATAACACACAAAAAACCTGAAATCGGGCGGAATTCCTATTTTATGGCCCTAAAATACCAAAAAATGAGGAACGGTCATTGCAAGGCGGTGACTATTGTTCCTTAGGTCGTTTTAGATTGTATGATAAAATTTTAGGCGATCCGGGTCCGGTTTTCCTAGCCCATGCAGAAGGCATGGTGTATAGCACAAGAAATCTGGGAATCGGGCGGAATACTAGTTTATGGCCCTAATGTGCAAAAAATTGAGGAACGGTCATGGAGAGGTGATGAATATTGTTCCTTAGGTTATTTTTGATGGGCAGGCATAATTTTAAGCGATCCGGGTCCGGTTGCCTGATCCTATGCAGAAGGCGTGTGGTATAGCACAAGAAAATTGGGGAATCGGGCGGAATACTAGTTTTATGGCCCTAATATGCAAAAAATTGAGGAACGGTCATGGAGAGGTGATGAATATTGTTCCTTAGGTCATTTTTGATGGGCAGGCATAATTTTAAGCGATCCGGGTTCGGTCGCCCGAGCCCATGCAGAAAGCGTAGGCTATACAACACAAAAATATAGGAATGAGGCGGAATTCCTCTTTTATGGCCCCAATATGCCAAAAAACGAGGAACAGTCATGGAAAGGCAATGAACATTGTCTCTTATGTCATTTTTCACGCGCAAGCATTTTAAGCGATCCGGGTCCGGTCGCCTGAGCCCATGTAGAAAGCGTAGGCTATAACACACGAAAATATGAGAATCAGGCGGAATTCCAGTTGTATAGCCCTAAAACACCAAACAATGAGGAACGGTCAAAGCGAGGCGGTGACTATTGTTCCTTAGGTCGTTTTTGATAATCCGGTAAAATTTTAGGCGATCCAGGTTCGGATGGTCGGGCCCATGCAGAAGGCATGGGCAATAAAAGAAGAAAATCTAGGAATCGGGCGAAATTCCAATTTTATTTTCCTAATATGCCAAAAATTAGGAACGTTCATGCGAGGCAGAGAATATTTTTCTTTTGGTTGTTTTTGATGGGTCGGAAAAATTTTTGGGGATCCGGGTTCGGTTGCCTGGCCTCATGCAGAAGACATGGGCTATAACACACGAAAATCTAAAATCGGGCGGAATTCCAGTTTTATGGCCTTAAAATACCAAAAAAATTAGGAACGGTCATTGCGAGGCGATGACTATTGTTGCTTACGTTGATTCGGATGGTCTGATAAAATTTTAGGCGATGCGGGTCCGGTTGCCCTAGCCCATGCAGAAGGCATGGGGTTTAGCACAAGAAAATCTGGGAATCAGGAGGAATACTAGTTTTATGGCCCTAATATGCAAAAAATTGAAGAACGATCGTCGAGAGGTGATGAATATTGTTCCTTAGGTCATTTTTGACGGGCAGGAATAATTTTAAGCGATCCGGGTTTGGTTGGCCGATCCCATGCAGAAGGCATGGGGTACAGCACAAGAAAATCTAGGAATCCGGCGGAATACCAGTTTTATGGCCCTAATATGCAAAAAATTGAGGAACAGTCATGGAGAACTGATGAATATTGTTCCTTAGGTCATTTTGATGGGAAAGCATAATTTCAAGCGATCTGGGTCCAATCGCCCGAGCCCATGCAGAAGGCGTGGGCTATAGCACACGAAAATATGGGAATGAGGCGGAATTCCAGTTTTATGGCCCAAATATGCCAAAAAAACGAGGAACGGTCAGGGAGAGACGATGAATATTTTTCCTTAGGTCATTTTTGACGGGCATTCATAATTTTAAATGATCCGGTTCTAGTCGCCCGAGCCCATGCAGAAGTCGTAGGCTAGCACACAAAAATATGAGAATCAGGCGGAATTCCAGTTTAATAGCCCTAAAACACCAAAAATTGAGGAACGGTCATAGCGAGGCGGTGACTATTATTCCTTAGGTCACTTTTGATGATCCGGTAAAATTTTAGGTGATACAACTCCGGTTGGTCGGGCCCATGCAGAAGGCATGGACTATAGAATAAGTAAATCTGGGAATTTGGCGGAATTCCAATTTTATTTACCTAATATGCCGGAAATAAGGAACAGTCATGGTGAGGCAGAGAGTATTGTTCCTTAGGTTGTTTTTGATGGGTCGACAAAACTTTAAGGGATCCGGGTTTGGTCGCTCTAGCTCATGCAGAAGGCATGAGCTATAACACACGAAAATCTAAAATCGGGCGAAATTCTAGTTTTATGGCCCAAAAATGAGGAACGGTCATTGCGATGCGGTGACTATTGTTCCTTAGGTCATTTTTGATTGGCCAGAAAATTTTTAGCCGATTCGGTTCCGGTCGCCTTGGCCCATGCAAAACGCGTGGGCTATAGCACACGAAAATCTGGGAATAGGGCGCAATTCTAGTTTTGTGGCCCTAAAACAGCAAAAAATAAGGAACATTCATGGTGAGGCAGTGACTATTGTTCCTTTAGTCATTTTTGAAGGACCGACAAAATTTTAGGCGATCCGGGTCCATACACCCGGGCACATGCAGAAGGTGTGGGCTATATAGTACACAAAAATCTGGGAATCAGACGGAATTCAAGTTTTATGTGCTTAAGACGCCAAAAAACAAATAATGGGCATGGCGAGGCGGTGAATATTTTTTCTTAGGTCATTTTTGATGGGACGGCAAAATTTTAGGAAATTCGGGTCCACTCGCTCGGGGCCCATGCAGAAACTGTGGGCTATAACACCCAAAAATCTAGAAATCAGGCGGAATACAAGTCTTATGTCCCTACAACGTTAAAAAATGAGGAACATTCATGGAGAGGCGGTGACTATTGTTCCATATGTCATTTTTGATGGGCCGGCGGAATTTTAGCCGATTTGGGTCCGGTTGCTCGGGCCAATGTAGAGAGCATGGGCTATAGCACACGAAAATCTGCAAAACGGGCAGAATTCCAATTGTATAGCCCTAAAACGTCAAAAACGAGTAACAATAATGGCAAGGTGGTGTCTATTGTTTCTTAGGTCGTTTTTGATGGGTCGGTAAACTTTTAGGTGATCCAGGTCCGGTCGCTTAGGCCCATGCAGAAACGTAGGCTATAACACACGAAAATTTAGGAATCAGGTGGAGTTCCAGTTTTACGTCCCTAAAACACCAAAAAATAAGGACGGTCATGGCGATGCGGTGACCATTGTTCCTTAGGTAATTTTTGATGGTCCAATAGGATTCTAGGCGATCTGGGTCTGGTCGCCCAGGCCCATACAGAAGGCATGGGCTATAGCACACGAAAAATTTGAGATCCAGACAAAATTTCAATTTTATGGCCCTGAAATACCAAAAAACGAAGAACGATCATGGCGAGGCACTAAATATTTGTTCCTTAGATAAGTTTTGATGGTCCGGCAAAATTTTAGGCGATCCGGGTCCAGTCGCCCGGGTCCATGCATAAGGTGTGGGCAATAGCACACGAAAATTAGGGAAGCGGGCGAAATTCCAATTTTATGGCCCTAAAATGCCAAAAAATGAAGAACGGTCATGGCGAGGCATTGAGAATTGTTCCTTAGGTCATATTTTATGCTCCAGCAAAATTTTAGGAGATTCGGGTCCGGTCGCCCGGGCCCATGCAGAAAGCGTGGGTTATAACAAAAGAAAATCTGGGAATCGGGTAGAATTATAGTTTTATGGCCCCTAATGCGCAAAATAAAGGAATGGTCATGGCGTGACGGTGACTATTGTTTCATAGGTCGTTTTTGATGGGCCGACAATATTTTAGGCCATGCAGAAGGCATGGTCTATAGCCTGGGTCCAGGCAGAAGGTGTAGGCTATTGCACACGAAAATATGGGAACCGTGCGAAATTCTAATTTTATGGCCCTAAAACACCAAAAAATGAGAAACCGTTATGGCGAGTTGGTGACTATTGTTACATAGTCCGTTGTTGATGGTACGAAATTTTTTTAGGCGATCCGGGTCTGGTCGCCCGGGCCCATGCATAAGGCATGGGCTATAGCACATGAAAATCTGGCAATCAGGCAGAATTCCAAATTTATTGCCCTAAAACGTATAAAAATGAAGAACGGTCTTGGTGAGGCATTGACTATTGTCCCTAAGGTCGTTTTTAATAGTCCGGCAAAATTTTGGACGATCCTGGTCCAGTCCCCTGAGCCCATGCAGAAGGCGTGTACTATAGCAAACGAAAATCTGGAAATCGGGTGGAATTCAAGTTTTGTGGTACTAAAATCCCAAAAAATGAAGAACAATCATGACAAGGAGGTGACCATTGTTCCTTATGTCATTTTTGATGGGTCGATAAAATTTTAGGCTATCCAGATCTGGTCGCTCAGGCACATGCAAAAAGCGAGGGTTATAACACTCGAAAATCTAAAAATCGGGCAAAGTTCCAGTTTTATAGCCTGAAAATGCAAAAAAATGAGTAATGGTCATGGCGAGGCGGTGACTAATATTCCGTAGGTTTTTTTTACGGTCCAACAAAATTTTAGGCGATACGGGCCTAGTCGCTCGGGCCCATGGAGAAGGCGCGGACTATATAGCACACGGAATATTGGGAACTGGACGAAATTCTAGTTTTACGGTCCTAAAATACAAAAAAGAAAAAAGAGTAACGGTCATGGCGAGGGGGTGAATATTTTTCCTTAGGTAATTTTTTATGGGCATACTAAATTTAGAATGATCCGGTTCCGGTTGCCTGGGCCCATGCAAAAGGCGCGGGCTATAGCACACGAAAATTTGAGAATCGGGCGGAATTCACGTTTTATGGCCCTAAAATACCGAAAAATGAGGAACGGTCATTGTGAGGCAGTGACTATTGTTCCTTAGGTCGTTTTTTTGATTGTCGATAAAATTTTAGGCGATCCGAGTCCGGTTTCCCAAGCCCATGCAGAAGGCATGGGGTATAGCACAAGAAAATCTGGGAATCAGGCGGAATACTAGTTTTATGGTACTAATATGCAAAAAATTGAGGAACGGTCATGGAGAGGTGATGAATATTGTTCCTTAGGTCATTTTTTACGGGCAGGCATAATTTTAAGCGATCCGTGTCCGGTTGCCCGATCCCATGCAGAAGGCATGTGGTATAGTACAAGAAAATCGGGGAATCTGGCGGAATACTAGTTTTATGGCCCTAATATGCAAAAAAAAATGAGGAACGATCATAGAGAGGTGATGAATATTGTTTCGTTGGTCATTTCTGACGGGAAGGCATAATGTAAAGCGATCCGGGTCCAGTCCACCGAGCCCATGTAGAAGGCGTGGGCTATAGCATACGAAAATATGAGAATGATGCGGAATTCCAGTTTTATGGCCTTAATATGCCAAAAAACGAGGAATGGTCTTGGAAAGGTAATGAATATTGTTTCTTAGGTCATTTTCACTGGCAGACATACTTTTAAGCGATCCAGGTCCGGTCGCCCGAGCCCATGTAGAAAGCATAGGCTATAACACACGTAAATATGGGAATCAGGCGGAATTCCAGTTGTATAGCCCTAAAACACCAACAAATGAGGAACGGTCAAAGAGATGGGTGACTATTGTTCCTTAGGTTGTTTTTGATGATCCGGTAAAATTTTAGGCGATCTAGGTCCGGATGGTCGGACCCATGCAGAAGGCATGGGCAATAGAAGAAGAAAATCTAGGAATCGGGCGAAATTCAAATTTTATTTTCCTGATATGCCAAAAATTAGGAATGGCCATGGCGAGGCAAAGAATATTATTCCTTAGGTTATTTTTGATGGGTCGGCAATAATATTGGGGATCCGGGTTCGGTCGCCTGGGCTAATGCAGAAGACATGGGCTATAACACACGAAAATCTGAAATCAGGCAGAATTTAACTTTTATGGCCTTAAAATACAAAAAATGAGGAACGGTTATAGAGAGGTGGTGACTATTGTTCCTTAGGTCGTTTTAGATGGTCCGATAAAATTTTAGGTGATCTGGGTCCTGTTGCCCTAGCCCATGCAGAAGGCATGGGGTATAGCACAAGAAAATCTGGGAATCGAGCGAAATACTAGTTTTATGGCCCTAATATGCAAAAAAATGAGGAACGATCATGCAGAGGTGATGAATATTGTTCCTTAGGTCATTTTTGACGGGCAGGCATAATTTTAAGCGATCCGGGTCCTGTTGGCCTATCCCATGGAGAAGGCGTGGGGTAGAGCACAAGAAAATATGGGAATAGGGCGAAATACTAGTTTTATGGCCCTAATTTGCAAAAAATTGAGGAACGGTCATGGATAGGTGATGAATATTGTTCCTTAGGTCATTTTTGACGGGCAAGCATAATTTTAAGCGATCCGGGTCCGGTCGCCTGAGCCCATGCAGAAGGCGTGGGCTATAGCACATGAAAATATGGTAATGAAGCGGAATTCCAGTTTTATGGCCCTAATATGCCAAAAAACGAGGAACGGTCATGGAGAGGCGATGAATATTGCTTCTTAGGTCATTTATGACGGGCAGGCATGATTTTAAGCGTTCCGATTCCGGTCACCCGAGCCCATGCAGAACACGTATGCTATAGCACACGAAAATGTGGAAATCAAGCGGAATTCCAATTTTATAGCCCTAAAACACCAAAAAATGAGGAACGGTCATAGCGAGGCGGTGACTATTATTCCTTGGGTCATATTTGATGATCCGATAAACTTTTAGGTGATCCAGGTCCGGTTGGTCGGGCCCATGCAGAAGGCATGGGCTATAGAAGAAGAAAATCTGGGAATCAGGCGAAATTCCAATTTTATTTTCCTAATATGCCAAAAATGAGGAAAAGTCATAGCGAGGCGGTGATTATAGTTCCTTAGGTCATTTTTGATTGGCCAGAAATTTTTTAGGCGATTTGGGTCCGGTCGCTTGTGCCCATGCAAAACGCGTGGGCTATAACACACGAAAATCTGGGAATAGGGCACAATTCTAGTTTTGTGGCCCTTAAAAAACAAAAAAAAAAAGGAACAGACATGGTGAGGCGGTGAATATTGTTCCTTTAGTCATTTTTGAAGCTCCAACAAAATTTTCGGCGATCCGGGTCCATAGACCCGGGCTCATGCAGAAGGTGTGGGCTATAGTACACGAAAATCAGGGAATCAGACGGAATTCAAGTTTTATGTGCGTAAAAACGCCAAAAAATAAAGAACGGGCATGACGAGGTGGTGAATATTTTTCCTTAGGTCATTTTTGGTGGGACGGCAAAACTTTAAGCGATTCGGGTCCAGTCGCTCGGGGCCCATGCAGAAACCGTGGGCTATAACACCCGAAAGTCTAGAAATCAGGCGGAATACAAGTTTTATGGGCTACAACGCTAAAAAACGAGCAACATTCATGGTGAGGCGGTGACTATTGTTCCATATGTTGTTTTTGATGGCTCGGCGGAGTTTTAGCCAATTTGGGTCCGGTTTCTCGGGCCGATGTAGAAAGCGTGGGCTATAGTACACAAAAATCTATAAATCTGGTAGAATTCCAATTTTATAGTCGTAAAACGTCAAAAACAAAGAACCATCATGGCAAGGTGGTATCTATTGTTTCTTAGGTCGATTTTGATGCGTCAGTAAACTTTTAGGCGATCCAGGTCCGGTCGCTTGGGCGCATGCAGAAACGTACGCTATAACACACAAAAATCCTATGAATCAGGTGGAGTTCCAGTTTTATTGCCCTAAAACACCAAAAAATAAGGACGGACATGGCGAGGCGGTGACCATTGTTCCTTAGGTAATTTTTGATAGTCCAACAGGATTCTAGGTGATCTGGGTCTGGTCGCCCAGGCCCATACAGAAGGCGTGGGCTATAGCACACGAAAATTTGAGAACCAGAAGAAATTTTATTTTTATGGCCCTGAAATGCCAAAAACGAAGAACGATCATGGTGAGTCACTAAATATTTGTTCCGTAGGTCAGTTTTGATGGTCCGGCAAAATTTTAGGCAATCCGGGTCCATTCGCCCGAGTCCATGTAGAAGGTGTGGGCAATAGCACACGAAAATTAGGGAACCGGGCGAAATTCCAATTTTATGGCCTTAAAATGCCAGAAATGAAGAATGGTCATCGCGAGGCACTGACTATTGTTCCTTAGGTCATTTTATGGTCCAAAACTTTTTTAGGCGATCCGGGTCAGGTCTCCTGGGCCCATGCAGAAAGCGTGGGCTATAACAAAAGAAAATCTGGGAATCGTGCAGAATTGCAATTTTATGGCCCCTAAAGTGCAAAAAAAAGGAACTGTAATGGCCAGACGGTGACTATTATTCGTTAGGTCGTTTTTGATGGGCCGACAATATTTTAGGCCATGCAGAAGGCATGGTCTATAGCCCGGGTCCATGCAGAAGGTGTAGGCTATAGCACACAAAAATATGGAAACCGGGAAAAATTCTAATTTTATGGCCCTAAAACACTAAAAAACCAAGGAACCGTCATGGCGAGGTGGTGACTATTGTTACTTAGGTCGTTGTTGATGGTCCGACAAAATTTTAGGCGATCCGGGTCCGGTCGCCCGGGCCCATGCAGAAGGCATGGGCATAGCACACGAAAATCTGGCAATCGGGCAGAATTCCAAATTTATTGCCCTAAAACGTATAAAAACGAGGAACGGTCTTGGCAAGGTTACTATTGTCCCTTAGGTCGTTTCTGATGGTCCGGAAAAATTTTAGACGATCCGGGTCCAGTCTCCCGAGCCTATGTAGAAGGCGTGGACTATAGCACACGCAAATTTGGAAATCGGGTGGAATTCAAGTTTTATGGTACTAAAACGCCAAAAAATAAGGAACGATCATGGCAAGGAGGTGACTATTGTTCCTTAGGTCATTTTTGATGGGTTAGTAAAATTTTAGGCGATCCAGGTCCGATTGCTCAGGCCCATGCAGAAAGCAAGGGCTATAACACACGAAAATCTAAGAATCGGGCAAAGTTCCAGTTTTATAGCCTGAAAATGCCAAAAAATGAGTAATGGTCATGGCGAGGCAGTGACTAATATTCCTTAGGTTGTTTTTTATGGTCCAACAAAATTTTAGGCGATCTGGGCCTGGTCGCCTGGGCCCATGGAGATGGCGTGGGCTATATAGCACACGAAATATTGGGAATCGGACGAAATTCTAGTTTTACGGTCCTAAAATACAAAAAGAGTAACGATCATGGCGAGGTGGTGAATATTGTTCCTTAGGTATTTTTTGATGGGCAGACTAAATTTTGAGTGATCCGATTCCGGTTGCCCGGGCCCATGCAAAAGGCGTGGGCTATAGCACACGAAAATCTGAGAATCTGACGTTTTATGATCATAAAATGCTAAAAAATGAAGAACGGTCATGCCGAGGCTGTGACTATTGTTCCTCGGGTCGTTTTTGATGGTCCGATAAAATTTCAGGCGATCTGGGTCCGCTCGCCGTGGGCCATGCAGAAAGCGTGGGCAGCACACGAAAATATGGGAACCGTGCGAAATTCTTATTTTATGGCCCTAAAATGCCAAAAATCAAGGAACGGTCATGGCGAGGCGGTGACTATTGTTCCTTAGGCCATTTTTGATGGTCCACTATATTTGAGGCGATTCGGGTCTGGTCGCTTGGGCCCATGCAAAAGGCGTGGGTTATAGTACACAAAAATCTAGGAATCGGGGGAAATTCCAGTTTTATGGTCTTAAAATGCCAAAATACTAGGAAAGATCATGGAGAGGCGATGCCTATTGTTCCTTATGTCATTTTTTATGGTCCGATAAAATTTAAGGCAATCCGGGTCCGGTCACCCGGGACGATGCATAAAGCGTGGGCTATAACGTACGAAAATCTAGGAATCGGGCGGAGTTCCAGTTTTAAGGGCCTAAAATACCAAAAAACAAGGAACAATCATGGTGAGGCAGTGACTATTATTCCTTAGGTTTTATATGGTCCGACAAAGTTTGAGACGATCCAGATTCGGTTGCCCGGGCCATGCAGAAAGCGTGGGCTATAGCATATAAAAATCTAGTAATGTGGTAAAATTCTAGTATTATGGCCCTAAAATTTCAAAAAATGAGGAACAGTCATGGCGAGGCGGTGAATATTGTTCCTTCGTTGTGTTTGATGGTTCGGAAAAATTTTAGGCTATCCGGGTCCGGTCGAATGGGCCCATGCAGAAGGCGTGGAGTATAGCACACGAAAATTTGGGAATCAAGCGGAATTCCAAATTTATTGCCCTAAAATGCCATAAGACAATGAACGGTCATAGCGAAGCATTGACATTGTTCCTTAGGTCATTTTTATGGTCCAACAAAATTTAAACGATTCGGGTCGGATCGCCCGGGCCTATACAGAAGGTGTGGGCTATAGCACACGAAAATCTGAGAATCGGGCGGAATACAAGTTTTATGGCCCTAAAATGCCAAAAAACGAGTAACTCTCATGGCGAGGTAGTGAATAATATTCCCTAGGTTGTTTTTGATGGCTGGCAAAATATTAGGTGATCTGGGTCCGGTCGCCTAGGCCCATGCAGAAGGCGTAGGCTATAACGTATAAAAATCTGGGAATCAGACAGAATACCAGTTTTATGGCCCTAATATGCCAAAAGACGACGAACAATCATGAAGAGGCAATAAATATTGTTCGTTAGGTCATTTTTGATTGGCAGGCAAAATTTTAGGCGATCCGGGTCCGGTCGATCGGGCCCATGCAGAAGGCGTGGGCTATATAGCACACAAAAATCCGGAAATTGGACGAAATTCCAGTTTTCTACCCTAAAATGGCAAAAAATGAGGAATATCATTTTTGATGGTCCGTCAATATTTTAGGCGATCCGAGTTCGGTCACCCGGGTCCATGCTGATGGTGTGGGCTATGGCACATGAATATTTGGGAACCGGGCGAAATTCCAATTTAATGGCCCTAAAATGCCAAAAAACGAAGAACACTCATGGAGAGGCAGTGAATATTAGTTCCTTAGGTCATTTTTTATGGTCTGGCAAAATTTTAGGCGATCCGGGTCCAGTCGCCCGGGCCCATGCTGAAGGCATGGGCTACAACACACAAAAATCTTGGAATCGGGCGGAATTCCAGTTTTATGGTCCTAAAATGCAAAACAAATAAGGAACGGTCATGGCCAAGCGGTGACTATTGTTCCTTAGGTCGTTTTTTATAGGCCGGTAATATTTTAGGCCATGTAGAAGGCATGGTCTATAGCCTACGAAAATTTGAGAATCAGGCAAAATTCTAGTTTTATGGCCCTAAAAGACCAAAAAAGAGGAACGGTCATGGCGAGGCGGTGACTATTGTTCCTTAGGTAATTTTTTGTGTTCCAACAAAACTCTAGGCGATCCGGGTCCGGCCGCCCGAGCCCATGCAGAAGGCATGGGAAATAGCACATGAAAAATTGGGAATCGGGCGGAATTCCAAATTTAATGCCCTAAAACATCAAAAAAAGAGGAACGGTCATGGCGAGGCGTTGACTATTGTTCCTTAGGTCGTTTTTGATGGTGCAACAAAATTTAAGGCGATCCGGGTCCAGTCCCTCGGGCCCATGCAGAAGGCGTGGGCTATAGCACACGAAAATCTAGAAAATGGGTGGAATTCTAATATTATGCTCCTAAAACGCCAAAAATCGAGGAACGGTCATGCCATGGCGGTGACTATTGTTCCTTAGGCCGTTTCGAGGGGTTGGTAAAATTTGAAGCGATCTAGGTCCGATGCTCTGGCCCATGCAAAAAACGTGGGCTATAACACACGAAAATCTAGGAATCGGGCAGAGTACCAGTTTTATGGCCCTAATGTGCCAAAAAGTTGGGAATTGTCATCGCCAGGTGGTGACAATTACTCCTTAGGTCTTTTTTGATTGTCCAACAAAATTCTAGCCGATCTGGGTCTGGTCGCCCAGGCCTATGCAGAAGGCGTGGGCTATAGCACACGAAAATTTTGGAATCGGGCGATTTTAGTTTTACGGTCCTAAAATGCCAAAATAAGTAACGGTCATGGCGAGGCGGTGAATATTGTCCCTTAGGTCATTTTTGATAGGCAGGGAAAATTTTAGGTGATTCAGTTCCAGTCGCACGGGCCCATGTCGAAGGCGTGATCTATAGCACACGAAAATCTGAGAATCCGGCGAAATTCACTTTTATTGCCCTAAAATGCCAAAAAAGAGGAACGCTCACGGCGAGGCGGTGATTATTGTTCCTTAGGTAATTTTTGATGGTCTGTCAAAATTTAAGGCAACCCAGGTCCGGTAGCACAGACCTATGCGGAATGCATGGGCTATAGCACTTGAAAATTTGAGAATCGGGCGGAATTGCAGTTTTATGGCCCCAAAATGCAAAAAAGAAAATGAGGAATGATCATGGAGAGTTGGTGACTATTGTTCCTTAGGTTGTTTTTGATAGGCCGGGTTCGGTCGCCCGGACCCATGCAGAATGCATGGGCTATAGAACACGAAAATTTGGTAATCGAGCAGAATACCAGTATTATGGCCCTAAAATGCCAAAAATTGAGGAACGGTCATGGAGAGGCGGTGAATATTGTTCCTTAATTATCTTTGATGGTCCGACAAAATTTAAGGCGATTTGGTCTGGTCGCCTGGGCCCATGCAGAAGACGTGGAGTAGAGCACAAAAATTTGGGAATTGGGCGGAATTCCAAATTTATTGCCCTAAAATTCCAAAAAACGAGGAACGGTCATGGCGAGGTATTGACAATTGTTCCTTAGATCGTTTTTGATGGTCCAGCAAAATTTTTAAGCGATTCGAGTCGTATCGCCCGGGCCTATACAGAAGGCAAGGGCTATAGCACACGAAAATTTGAGAGTCGGGCGGAATTCAAGTTTTATTGCCCTAAAACGCCAAAAAACGAGAAACGGTCACTGCGAGTTGGTGAATAATATTCCCTAGGTTGTTTTTGATGGCTGGAAAAATATTAGGTGATCTAGGTCCGGTCGCCTGGGCCCATGCAGAAGGCGTGGGCTATAGCATACGAAAATCTAAGAATCGGACGGAATACCAGTTTTATGGCCCTAATATGCTAAAAGACGAGGAACAATCATAGAGAGGCGATAAACATTGTTCCTTAGGTCATTTTTGATTAGCATGCAAAATTTTAGGCGATCTGGGTCCGGTCGCCCGGGCCCATGCAAAAGGCGCGGGCTATAGCACACGAAAATATAGGAATCAGGCAGAATTCCAATTTTACTGCCCTAAAACGTCAAAAAATGAGGAACGGTCATGGCGAGGAGGTGACTATTGTTCCTTAGGTCATTTTTTAAGATCAGGCAAAATTTTAGGCAATCCAGGTCCGGCCGCTCGAGCCCATGCAGAAGGCATGGGTTATAAGAGAAGAAAATCTGCGAATTAGGCGGAATTCCAATTTTATGGCCGAAAAATGCCAAAAAATGAGGAACGGTCATGGCAAGGGGTGACTATTGTTCCTTATATATTTTCTTACAGTTCGTTAGAATTTTAAGTGATCGAGCCGATCACTCGGCCCATGCAGAAGCGTATGCTGTAGCACATGAAAATCTGAAAATCGGGAAGATTTCCATTTTTATGGCCCTAAGTAGACTAAAAATGAGGAAGGTCATGGCCAGGCGGTGACTGTTGTTCCATATGTCATTTTTGATGGTCCGGCAAAATTTTAGGTGATCCTGATCCGGTCATCCTGGCCCATGCAGAAGGCGAGGGTTATAGCACACGAAAATATGAAATTGGGTAGAATTCCAGTTTTAGGCCGCTTAACGCCATAAAACGAGGAACGGTCATGGCGAGGCGGTGAACATTATTCCTTAGGTCATTTTTAATGGTCCGACAAAATTTTAAATGATCCAGGTCCAGTTGCCCGAATCCACGCAAAAGGCTTGGGCTATTTCACACGAAAATCTAGAAATCGGGCGAAATTCTAATTTTATGGCCCTAAAATGCCAAAAATTGAGGAACGGTCTTAGCGAGGTGGTGACTATTGTTCCTTAGGTCATTTTTTATGGTCCAGAAAAGTTGTAGACGACCCGGGTCAGGTGTGGGCTATAACATATGAAAATCTGAAAATCTGACGGAATTTAAGCTTTATGGCCTTAAAATGCCAAAAAAGAGTAACGGTCATGGAGAGACATTGAATATTGTTCCTTAGGTTATTTTTGTTGGGCCAGAAAAATTTTAAGCGATCTGGGACTGGTCCCCCTGGCCCATTGATCGGGTCCAACCCTACGCCACTACAAAGTGGCAAGAGCGGTCGATGCAGCTTTTACCCAAAAAGGTCGGGATCGAATCCACATGGAGCTAGATATTTTGGGATTTGGATTCCTATCTAATCTAGCAGTGTGTAGTGCTCTTGATTACACTTCCAATCATAATTGTTTGTTTGTTACTTCTAATTTTATACTATAATGTGCGAAATTAAGCTAAGTATAAATGCTTGTAAGGTTTTCTAAATGGTTAACGAGGCACTAGGGAAGTGACTTTCTCCTAGGTGAATATTGGTCGGGTTCTAAAGCCTAAGGCAAAGTTGTTATGTTGGGGATTGCGATATAGCCAATGCACGAAACTACTCACTCATACCTCTCGGTAGCTTCAGTGACTTTGCCCTAATTGACTTTCTCAAGACCAATTGGGTGTCAAAATTATGCAAGCAATATAGGCTAAAGTCGGGTATTACTATCTCTAGGTTTAACCCGCTAATTGGGGCTATCAATCTCTTGAATACATCCAAATTCCTTGTTGACTGATTTTCCTAGACTCAAGCTCTCTTTCTCAAGAAGAGCCCAAATCAAAAAGGCACAAATTAGTGTTTGCAACCACTAATTCAACATGGAAAACACAAATCCGTCCAAATATCAACCACCCATAAACATCTAAGCCTTAAAACAAAAGACCATTCAAATACCCACACTAGGGTTGAGCTACAACCCTAGCTAATGGGACTAGCTACTCATAATAATAGAAGAAATCAGATATTTAGATGAAGAATAACCCATATGATATAATTACAAGCTAAGATTTAAAGATTCAATGTTGAATTAGCTACAAAATTACTCAAAATAGGTCCAAAACGCCCTTCACGTGCTCAGCTATAGATAAGATACCCTAAAAATCTGAAAAACAAGTATTTATACAAGGCCGAATTTTCTGGATAAAATACCCCTGACGGAGGTACCGCGGACAATGAAAATGCACTGCGGCCGCGGTGAGGCTTTTTGGCTTCACTTTTAAGTCTCTGAATCTGGCCACCACGGACCGCATAAAATGCACCGCGGCCGCGGTGGCTTCACCGCGGACCGCAACAAATGGACCACGGACCGCGGTATCTTGAAACTTCCAAAATCCTATCTCTCTGAATCCCCTCTCCGCGGACCGCAACAGATGGACTGCGGCCGCGATGAGGCTACCGTGGCCGCGAAGAATCTACTGCGGACCGCACTTCTTAGAACTCCAGGATTGAATCTCTCTGAACTTATCCACCGCGGACCGCACTAAATGGACTGCGGCCGCGGTGGGTCTATTGCAGCCGTAGTGGATTTTATGCTGCAGCGGTGCTTTGACTTGTTCTTGGCACTTGTGCAGGTTTCACTCCTTTTTGAGCTGGTTTTGACTTCTTGTCACTTTTTTGACCAAACACTACAAACAAGCACAACATGTAAGCTTTCGGGATTACTTGTATACATTTTTAATCCAAAACTCAAGCAAAAAGGAGTATAAAATAAACTAGAATCCCTAGTTATCAACTCCCCCAAACTTAAGCTTTTGCTTGTCCTCAAGCAAACAAAATAAGTCCCACCTCCTTAAGAATAAAACCAAGAAAATTCAGCTGACCTAAAGTGACCTCATCTAGCATCAATTGGGACTAACAATTTCCCTCAATTCAAATGAATCATTAACAACATTCAACCTTCTAAACACCATGGTTTTAGTGCGACACAAAAGCATCAAGAATTGACTCAACTCATCAAGGAAACTCTTTCTACTACTTTGGTCATTGTGGAACCCAAACTCATACTCCTCACCCTTCCTTAAGCAAGACCTCACTTTTAGAGTAGCACTCAGAACGAGGATTGTGGAAAACACACTCATCTCTCTCAAAGAAAGGTCATAAGTCCGGCTCTAAGTACCATAAGCTTGCCCCTTATGTGAGTCACCATTAATGTAAGCTTCATTCAACTTAAGATCATATAGGGCTTTTGTGGGGATGCAATGAAGGCTTTTGGTTCAGGGTAGGAAATATTTGGTCTAAGTAGGTTTCATCTTCCCTTAAGCACTTCATTTGCCTCATTTTGGCACACATTCTCTTGACTTTTTGAGTCATTTACTTATTCTTAGGGGTTAGAAAGACACACTGCCACTCTTTCTTGCTCATTTCAAACCTTTTTCTCCTTTCTAATCTTTCCACACCTTTCATCTCTTTACTTTTATTGAATCCCTTCATTTCTTCTACATTGTTCATTCTTTTTGATTTTTTTCTGCCTTCCTTTTCTTCATTTTTGTACCTTTTACCACTTTGTTGCATTCCTCGTCTCTCCCCCCCAAACTTATGTTTTTGCCTTGTGCTAAGGAAGGATCGGATGCCAAGAGAGGGTCTTTTTAGAACGGGTAAAGGCTTGTATCATGGTCTCGAAAGAAAAAGGGCTATGACTCAAAGGGGTTGACTAGGGATATTATCATTGGTAGGCAATGGATGTTTTCAAGATATCATTCGGATCAAGGAGAGCCTATAATCACTTCTGAAGTCAAACTACACTTAGGATTTTGCCTAACCAAACATTTAGGGAAAGTTCTAGACTTCACGGGACTTGGACTTGTAATTCAAATTCTCACCACACAAGCTATAAGATTGCTAAAGAGACAGAGTCGGGGGCCGACAACAACCTTAGCTAAGATTTGAGCAACACAAATGGTCCCGAAAAACCACTTGATGATTATTGGCCAACACAAGAGTCTCAAGGTCACAACTGTCACCATCCTATACACACCAATTTGTTTTTGATCATAAGATCAAAGGCAAATGTGTTAGGCCCAAGTGAAGCTTTGCTT